>NC_133362.1:45179617-45388803 GCF_049309525.1 Garra rufa
ACACTTTTGCTAAAAACCGACAGCATATAGTTCAAACATTACAGATTTGTTTAATGCTTCTTATTTATCACATGTTTTGCAATTTCAACAAAACAGACCATTAAATGATTTGACATTTTTTGCACAAGGGTCATCCTTTTTGTGAAAGCAGCTTTAAGTGGAGACACCGCATGCAAAAACGCTGTTTTTTCATGCACCTATCAATTTTGAGATTTTGGGCTTTTTGGTTTTCATAAAGTGTTTTTTCAGACTAGTGGAAAGAAAACATCCAAAAAACACTGTTAACTGTTTCTTTCATAGCACTTTATCTATTTGTGTCAATAGATTTCAATTACAATGCGTATTTTTAAAGGTAGTTTTTTCAAAATGAGTTTTTTCTCCTACACTGAGCCATAAATCTCCACTCCAGTAGCACTTACACACACCAAACTACACATATTATATACTATATTATATCCTGTCTATGTTTTTACAGAGGGACTAAAATAAAAAAAATATATATAGTGTTTCCTGTCTGTTTTAAGTTTTTTTATTTCATGATGAACTGCGATACCCAAAATTCCCTCTGTAAAAACTTTTGACTCTAATATGTCAAACAAATTAAACAAGAATTTTGAAACTGATTTCATCCAGTGTTTACATTTTTGTACTAGAAATGTATGCAAATCAGCGCATATTTCATTAAATAATGCCTCATTTGCATATTTAAACCTAACATTTTAGAAAACTTGTAATACAAAAAAAAGTTTGCAATTATTAAAGTAATCAATCATCTGGGTAAGTAAGGTGATAACTGTTAGCTTTTTTTTTTACCCTTTTCACCTGCAGTGTCTCGCATTAAGTAAGATAAAATGAAAACTATTTCCTGATAAGTGCAGAGCGCAATATGAACAGCTGCAGAGGCTTGCAGGTGTACAGCTGATGCATGGAGATATTTTACTGCTGACTTGTACAGAAGAGTGGACAAAAGTGCTTAATTTTTCATATTTTTTTATTCTTTTGAACTGTCTTCCACGATCTTGTTCTCACCTCTCTCTGAACACTGTGCAGACCTCCTGGAAAATCTCCAGTGATCCTCTAATCTGTCATTGTTCATTGTTTCATTTTGAATAAAGCCCTTGTTCAAGTTTAGTAAATGCAGACTGAAAGCTGCACATCTGTCCCATATAGAAAAATTATATTAAATCTCAAATAAGGTTCTCATTAACGCCTGACCTTGTGTTACAGGTGACGGTGATATTCAGAAGGGGACATCTCCACCTAAATAACTTCTTTAAAAGGACATTCAGGGCACACAAAGTGCGGTTCGACTGTCTCAATTTAACCATAATTGCTTTGGCCTGATGGAGCTTCTCAGGGTCAGAGGGTTGATTTTGCTGTTAGAGAGACTGTCACAGAGCAGCATGCACCACTGCCTCTCTCTAAAGTCCTCTAAAGCATTCACTCTCTAACTTGGCTAACTTCTCTTTAAATGAAATAACTCACATACAGCTCCAGCATCCCCACAACCACAAACAAGGGAACAGTTAAAGTGGAAGTGATTTTGTTCCTCTTTGAGATGACACTATAATGCGGTGTTCACTTGCAGAACACAAGCTTCAGGAGGGCACATAAGTCTAAAGTAGTACATTTAGTTAAAGGGCTGCAGAGACAGTGGTGGTTCTGTAGGCAAACATCAACGCCTTGAATTTTATGCGCTCTTTTCAGCTCATTAAAGACTAATCTTGCAGCTTCATTCTAGTCTAGTTGTAGAGGCTTGACAGAACTGGCTGGAAGACTTACAAGGCTGTATGGCAGTGCATGTGACATCTCCCAAGCTTTACACAAAGTAGGCCTGTATGGCAGGGCGGCACGAAAGAAGCCTTGTTTGCACTATGAAAAAACACGTTTGGAAGAATCTGGTACAAAAGGTACTATCGTCAGATGAGAAATTTTTTTATATTTTTATACTGAATTCCAAGCACTATGTTTGGCCAAAAGCAAACACAGCACACTTCCCAAAACACACCATACCTACTGTGAAGCATGGTGGTGGCAGCATTATGTTGTGAAGGTGTTTCTCTTTAGCTGGGACTAGGCGAGTGATTAGGATTAAATGGATAATGGATGCTGCCAAGTGCATCCAAATTCTTGAGGTAAACCTGCATCCCTTGACTAGACTGCTAAATATGGGCAGGTCATTCACTTTCCAACACAACAATGACCCTAAACATACTGCCAAAACAACAACAATGAAATGGCTTAGGGATAAGAAGGTGAATGTCCTTAAGTGGCCAAGTCAGAGCCCTGACCTAAATCCACTCGAAAATCTGTGGATGGATTTGAAGAGAGCAGTCTATTGCCGCTCACCACACAATTTGACTTAACTTGAGCAATTCTGCATGAAAGAATGGGCAAATATTCCCCAATCAAGGTGTGCAAAGCTACACTGTAAAAAAATGATATGATCAAAAAGCCATGACAACTTACGTTTTAAAGTTACTTTAAAGGAGTAGTTTCAGAACAAAAATTTACAAATAATGTACCCACTCCCTTGTCATCCAAGATGGTCATGTCTTTCTTTCTTCAGTTGTAAAGAAATGGTGTTTTTTGAAGAAAACATTTCAGGATTTCTCTCCATATAATGGACTTCTAGGGTGCCCCGAGTTTGAACTTCCAAAATGCAGTTTAAATGCAGCTTCAAAGTGCTCTAAATGATCCCAGCCGAGGAAGAAGGGTCTTATCTAGCGAAACGATCTTTTTTTTTTTTTTCTAAAAACATTTACAATTTATGTACTTTTTAATCTCAAATGCTCGTCTTGCCAAGCTAGACAAGACGAGCATTTGAGGTTAAAAACAATATAAATTGTAATTATTTTCAGAAAATAACTTATCGTTTTTCTAGATAAGACCCTTCTTTCCTCGGCTGGGATCGTTTAGACCCCCTTGAAGCTGCATTTTGGAAGTTCACCAAAGAAGTCCATTATATGGAGAGATAATATCCTGAAATGTTTTACTTAAATATCATAATTTCCTTATGACTGAAGAAAGAAAGACATGAACATCTTGGATGACAAGGGGGTGAGTACATTATCTAAATTTTTGTTCTGAAAGTGAACTACTCCTTTAACTCATAAAAATTGTTTAAGCAATTTCAACTTTGTATTGTAAGTACTGAATACTAGATTCAACTTGATTTTTAAAGTCAGTTTAATGTTACTGAAATTCAAAGGAGCCCAATTTAATTCAATGAACTTAAAATTTGTATGTTCTAACTTATTGGCACTAACTGGCCTGATCTCTGACCGTGGATTAATGCGCAGGAGTCAAATTTGTAAATGAATTCAATATCAGAGTGGTTTCAACCAAGAAAAAACAAAAAAAATTTTAACTTAATTTAATAAGTTGAAACAGCAAATATTGTAAAGTCAAATGAACTTAAAGCAATTCAACACTAGGCAAGATTTAAAGTCGTGAGTTGAAATGACTTAAAATCTTAAGGCAGCCACAAAACTTACGTTTTTAAGTTGAAACTGGCAATTTTTTTTTACAGTGTAGTACGGACATATCCAAACAGACTGATGGCTGTAATTAAAGCAAAAGGTGGCTCTACAAAGTATTAAATCAAGGGAGTGATGACTTTTCCAACCCTGTTATTCTAGTTTTTTTTTTTTGTTTGTTTTTTTATAATTTGCAGAACGGTTGAGTTTTTGCTTTCATTGGTTTGATGTTGTAAGACCAAAATTGTAAATAAAGCTGGAAAAGTTATTTGGAATGGGGTTTGGTTTCGGGCTGTATGACAGATAAAGTGATAGGGGTACTTTGAAATGGTTTTGGCACTGTAGATAGAGAAGAGAAGCGGTCTAAGAACTGAGCCCTGAGGCATCCAGTAGTTAGATGTTGGGCCTTGGACCCTTCACCCCTCCAAGATACGTTGAAGGACCAATCTGAGAGGTAAACAAGGTACTTAAACCACTGGAGTGCAGTTCCTGACATGCCCTTTGCCAATAGGGTTGACAGGAGGATCTGGTGGTTAACTGTCTAAAGCGGCGGACAGGTCCAGCAAGATAAGTATTGAAGATTTGGAAGCCGCTCTTGCCAGTCTTAGGTCTTCAAAAAACCAAGAGCAGGGCAGACTCAGTTGAATGTCCACTTCTGAAGCCAGACTGATTGCTGTTCAGGAGGTTTTTCTTTGTAAGAAAGGCCAAGACTTGGTTGGACACAATTCGTTTAAGCGTTTCTGCAATGAATGGAAGAAGGGATACCGGTCTGTAGTTTTCTAAAAGTGCTGGGTCAGCAGTGGGGTTATCCGAATCTGACTAAATGCTGAGGGAAAAACACCAATGTGATGGGATGTGTTCATGATGTGAGTGAGAAATGGCTTGAAGGAGATGAGATGGAATAGGATCAAGCAGACAAATAGTAGGATGATTGGAAAGGATGAGTTTGGAGACTTCTGCCTCCGAGAGCGGAGAGAAGGATGTGAGCGAGTGTATGCTTGCTGGTAAGATGTGTTTGACAGTTTGATGTGTAATTTTATATATAAAGAATGTGATGAACTCATCAGCTGTTAGAGTTGATGAAGGAGAGGGAGGAGGAGGACAAAGGAGGAAGGAAAATGTTTTAGACAAATTGTAGCAGTGGAGACATTATCAGAGAAGGAAAAGTAGAGTGATGGATACAGACTAAGGTCAGCAGGATTTTTTGATTTGCGCCACACTATTGGAGGAACGTTAATTTAGGGCTCTACATTGCGACTGTTTTACTCGCATTTGCGACTGAAAACTACTGCGTGCGACTATGAAAAATTCTTTAGGAGCAACATGTGCGGCTGACCCGATCAGCATATTTGTGTTTGCGCTGAGGGGAGCTTCAAAGGTTTCTACGTGTTTTTGCAAAGTTGAGTAATGTATCATGAACATATCTCACAAATCCTTTCATAAACAAAGTGTAGAGAGAGTGTAAAGATTCATTGTGCAGTGTAGAGAGCTTCGTTAATTTTAATGCAACTTTGTGAGATCGCGACGAATTAAGATGAGTGACAGCTTTTAATCATTTTTAAGGGAGTTTGTAAAGAGGTATTGATTTAATACAACTGTTAAATAAACAAGTTATAATTAAGTGACTTACATTGTCTGACTATAACATATTGCCTGATTTTGCTCTATTTCATCGTCAAAAATAGTCTGAAACAAGTCACATCTGAGCATCTCCATTCAAACACAGCAGTGTTTCGTTTATGAATGAACGTGCATTTTTAAACGAATCTAGTGAAATAATTCAATTTCCCATTCATAAAGACAGTCACTTGCTTTATTCCTAAATGAATCAGCCGTTCAAACGAATCAAATGAATGATATGATTCAGTAATTAAATCAGTGTCTTGCCGCCACCTGCTGGCAGATCTTTTCAGTTATTTAAATCATTTAATATTTCTGTATTCTAAATTTTATATTGAAAAAATTAATCTCAACATAAATCCATGAATTTGATTGCACTCATGCCACCTCTGAGCCTCATTAAACATATGAAAATACACCTACAAGCCACTTTTGTGTTCTTTTGTGCCACCTCTGTAGTACAAATTAATTTTGTTAATACTGATTTCATTTTCATTTAATTTCATTCAGCCTAAAAAGTATAATTTTTAAACAATTTTACATTAAAGATTATATACTTTTAATAAAGTTAGAAAAATGCCATTACAAAGGTAAAAACAAACCCCCCCCTTGTAAATAACTTTAAGAAGTCAAATATCACCTCATAATAGGAAGGCTCATTTTTTTATCAGATTTTTTGATTATTGTAGAATGTGCTCCTGAAAATTTGACTTAAGTTAAAAGAAAAGTAAAAATAGAGCCCTGTTAATCTGACTATATAGCAAGGACAATAACTTTAAAAATGAAAATACTGTCTATTTTCAGTGAAATGACTACCATATCAAGCAAAACTGTTTGAGCTTAGATTGACCATGTTTCTTCTGCTCTATGCAACTTCGCTGATCAGTGTTTATATGTGAATAAAAGCCTAAAATAAATCTATTCATCATATAAAGTGATTGTGTCTCTTCAGAAGAGCATCTCGTCAACCAATTGATTCATAAGAATTTATTTTACGTCTTTAAGAACTTCTGCAGCATCTTCACAATGTGGTGCAACGTTCAAAGAGAAAGTTTACTTACAAAATATCTGTGTATCTGTATTTAACAGAAGTCTAATGTGTTTGAAATGACATAAGAATGAGCAAATAATGACAGAAATTTTTATTTTGCGTGAACGATCCCTTTAAAAGAGAAAACTTGGACACTTGTAGCCTAGAGGTTTCTTTCTCTAATAAGACTGCAAAAAAAGGTTTGAGGTAAGTGATGGCTGTGCCTAAAGATAACTTGTAGCTAACATATCTCTGAGCTTATCCTGAATTTAGAGTAAATTATATTTGGAAAGCCAGGCAATGTGTCGCTTGTGCAATGCAGTTAGTGTGGAAAGAGCAAATTAGGCAAGAAAGGACTCTGAACTTTAAGGAGCACATGGGCTGTGACTCATCAATTGGTTTGCCCTGCTCAATTTCCAAAAAGTCAAACCATCAGTATCAAAGTGCATGTCATTCCAATACCAATTTCAAAGGTCCAAGTCACATTAAAAATATCTAGATCAGAGGTCTCCTGCAGGCATACTGTCTGTAATTATCAAGTAACCCAGACTGATAGCTGGTTAAGGTGTGTTTGATTGGGGCTGGAGCTGAAATCTGCAGAACAGTAGCTCTCCAGGAGCAGGGCCAGACATATCTGATCAAGATTATGTAACTGATGCTCTTTTTGGACTAGGTCGGAAGATTTGAATTCTGAGTATGTTCTCGCAGTTGATCACATTTCACAATACATTAAAATGAAACCAATTTAATTCCTAATGATATGACCTCTTGGAACAAACACGTGTCTTGGTTATGACAAACTCACCTCATAGAACATGTAGAGAGACAGAAGCGTCAGGCAGATGTTATATGGCACTAGCAGTGCTCTGCAGGAGTATGGCTGTCTATTCTTCATGTATTTTGGTCCCATCCACACAATCAGAAGGTACATAACACTTAAGGCAAAAGTGGGGATGTAGTTGTCCAGTAGAAGCCATCCTCTAACCCGAGGATCTGTAAATGATAAAAGAAGAATCACCTTCACACATATGCAATGGCATTAGGATGTTCAATAGTCACAGTTGTTCCTCGGCTTTAAATGCAGCTCATCCAATCAGAAGTCTGAGTGAGACTTCTTCGCCTATACTTAATGCATATACATACAAGCATATACTCATTGGTTTTGTCACAGTTTGCCAGATAGATTCTTTGTTTAAACCATTTGCATGGCTGCATGACAAATGCAATAGTATTGTTTTAGTTCTGAAAATAAACTAAGAATATGTTCTCTTTGCTAAACCTGCAAAGTCTGTTCAGAGGTCTGCTATATAGGAACACAACATAAAGAAAAGTTTAGCTGAAAAAAATAAATAAAAAAATAGGTCTTACCCCTGGGTCCCATCCAAGAGTCAATGTAAGTGTTCATTCTGAAATTTAAGGCCTCCATCTTCAATCTTCGAGAGAAATTGTATGAAGATTAGTTCAGCTGTTTAAACAAGATTCAGCACAACTATACATTACAATATACATAAAACTGTTTAAAAAGGGCAACAGAAGTTAACCTTATAAATCCTTGTCGGAACACTGATTGATTACAGCAATAACAATGGCTGGTTACAGCAAGGACTACCAGCCACCAGGTGAAAAATCACCTGTTTGGAGCTCAGTAAAGGTCAAAACATGGTGCTTATAATCCTGAAAACGTTTTTTGTTAGCAGTACTAAAGATGACAATATATAAACACAGAAAATGTTAGATTATTATGAGACATTGTTTCACCACACACCCAAGCGGTCTGAGGAGGCCTGGTGGACGTGTTTATTAAAGGAGCCTGTCAAGTGTCACTGCGGTTGCCATCAGATATGCAAACAATGAATGTTACAAGAACTCCTAGTAAAAAGCAGTGGCTCAAACACATAAAGCATACTGTATAATGGCTCAGGCACACTTACAAAAATGATATTTAGTGTAAAGAAAATTAAGTTGAAGTAAGTTTAATTGCTTCATTGTTATTAATAATAATCATAATAATGCCCTACAAATAGGCTTCATTTTCTTAATTTGTTTTTGGAGTGAAATGTTACATGCTCTTGAGAGGTATTCATCTAAATATCATGATATGAAAATGATTCAAATTGCAAATGTGCATGACAAAGATTGCAATTTGGAGACATAACCCATCATACTAAAACTAACTAAATAAACAAATAAAGTGATAAAAAGTAAAAATGTATAACAATAAGGCATAAAACCTCGATGTTGATTATACAACAACTGGTTAAAAAATAAAATCAGATTAATTAACTTATAGCATGTTTCACAGCAGGACACTGCTGTCACTGCTTTGCATGTCCTGTCAACTACTCGATAGCATCGTGTTGCCTTTAAACAACAGATCAAAAACGTTTTAGAAACGATTCAGAAACGTTTTGCCAAGTCTTCTGCATCAGAACAAATAAAGAACGGCTTCGCGTGACATAACATAAACCTAACGCTCCTAATGATTGATAAAAGTCATATGATGCTAGACACTCCGCGAACAGTACAGTATCATCCGCATTCGAGAGGTCGCAGGCGTATCATTCTGCCCTAGACAGCGCAGTTTCCGATGACATTTTTTGGAGGGTTAAATCTTTTTTAGCGTCATGGTCAGCAGCAAGACTATTTTAATGCATCTTACCTTTAATCTTCAGGCAGATCTTTTCTTCAGCGTTCAGTCTTGTACGGACGATGTCGTCAATGTGAAAGAGTGGAAAAAGCTGGTGAACTAATGAGCGTCATGAGTGTCTGTAGTCCACCTTAAACTGATGCGTATAACGGGACGTGTTCGAATAACTCTCCTTATACTGCCGCTCTAGGGCAAAGTCTGCGAGCGCACTGCGTCCCCAGCTGCACTTTCACTGCCATGCAGATTTAAAATTTCAGATGCTTCCTACTAAGAACGAAAGTATGCATTTGGAACGATTATAACGCCAGAGTCATGAATGGAGGTGTAGCTTAAAACAAACTTTTTAAAGTGGTGATTTATTAACATTCAAGGTTTGTGACACTGCGTGACCAACTATTGTGCTTCAACTAGATTTGGAACGTAAACGTATCCGTTTTGACGTTCTAAGAGAATCGTTTTGAGAATTGTGCTACACGACTTACAAGGCGTGTACTATTTCGCGAACTAAAAGTCACCCCATTCAACTGAAGTTAGAACAGACCAATCACAGCGCTGTTATGATGTGGAGCCAAAACAGACCAATCACAGAGCTGCTCTGATGTGGAACCAGATCGGTCCAATCACATCGTTGCTCTGATGCACAGAGCGCATCAAGGGCACAATCACAGGAAAAGTCTCATAAGCTCCACCAGGCGTATTCACGTGGCTTATACAACAATCATGTAACGACTGCTCATGTAAAGCAGTGGTTAATAGGTAATCTTTTTATATACATACTGCAGTTTTTAGTTTGTAGCTCTTGTAAAATTGCATAAAAAGTCATAAAGCTCTCTGGTGTATCTGGCCATAGTTCAGTCAATGGGCTGATTTTTTGATACAGGGTAATACAAAGTCCCATTATTGTGCATTATATGTCAAGCACACTTTAGAATCACACTTGCAAATGTGCATTCATTGCTACAAACTAGAGCCCTGCGCGGGACTGTTTTCTTCATCTCGCCCGCGCCCGCCGAACTTCTGACCATTACCGCCCTCTCCCGCTACGTGTGTGTTACACTCCCGCCCGCACCCGCAAAACTCTGATAATTTATTCCCGCACGATGATAGAGATGCATTGATTTTGTGTCTTCTCCCGTCCCGCAGGGAAAAAAACGTAGGCAATTGGTATTGCTATTATTAAAGAGATTCATGTTTGTTTCTTTCCCTGGCCTGCATGTATTCTGACGCACTGGTAGGGAAGATGAATAGTAGCCTGGGCTATCAGGGACATCTAAAACGCTTAGGCTACCGCGCGTTTCTACTTCATGTACTTTGATTTGGGCTATTGAAGTATTCCGTAGGCTTGATTGGTCCTGGTGTAAATGTGCAGAAAGCATGTCTGAAAGCAGCTAGCTTATGAGATCACAGAAAGACAAAACACATAATACATTCGAATATAATTTCGTTTTTATCAAAAACGTTGCACCATCACACGGCACATAAAATAGACTGCTTTGCAAAAAAAAAACCAGTGATAAACTACATACGCAGTGTTTTTTTAGCCGCCCATTCCCGCCCGCAGCAAAGTTCAAACCGCCCGCTCCCGCGAGATTTGCGTTGGGTCCCGCGTTGCAATCCCAGTGCAGCCCTCTACTACAAACCTACAACAGTTATCAATATCACGTTAAGCGTTTTCTCCCCCATAGAAGCCCATTATAAGGAAACAGCTTAACGTGGTTTAACTTACCTCAACAGCGACCAGGGAAGACCAAACTCCTGTCAAATTTTACTTATAATAAACACTTGCTGCTGTCAAAAGAATGAGATCTCATTCAGCATATAAAGTGAATAATAACACGTTAAGCGCCCCCCATAGAAATCCATAAGGAAACTTAACGTGGTTTAACGTATCTTAACAACGACTTTTGTCAAATTTTACTTATAATAAAGAAGTCATGAATTTGGACCAACTTTATATGTTATATACGTTAAGCCACGTTAAGTTATTTCCTTATCTACGGGGGGCGCTTAAGGTAAGTTAAACCACGTTAAGCTGTTTCCTTATAATGGGCTTCTATGGGGGAGAAAACGCTTAACGTGATATTATTCACTTTATCTGTGGAATAAGGGCTCGTTCTTTTGACAGTAGTTAATGTTTGTTACAAGTAAGGTTTGACAGAAATTTGGGGTTTCCTGGTCGTTTTTTGTACGTTAAGCCACGTTAAGCGTTTTTCACGTTAAGCGTTTTAGAACGTCCCACAGTCAATACACACACAGTTAACCAGTGTTGGGGTAACGCATTACAAGTAACGCGAGTTACATAATAATATTACTTTTCACAAGTAACTAGTAAAGTAACGCATTACTTTTTAATTGACAAGAAAATATCTGAGTTACGTTTTCAAATCAAATAAGTAACACTAGTTACTTTCCCCCCATTTATTGATTAAAAGCTCTCCTGTCCCCATGTTAAGAGAAATTGTGAGTAAGATGTTACTTTAGTTCTACAATAAATGTGAACATGCATTAATTTACCTCACTCACTTAAAAAAAGTTACAGTATTCTTCAAAATGAATAAAAACAGTGAAATTCAAACCAGTGAAATTCAAACGCAAACCTGCAATAATGAAATATGTTAAATAATACAAATGTCCTTTATGTATTTAATCTCATTTTATTAACTGATGTCTCTGCTGCCGACCTTTGATGATCCAATTCATCCATACTAATAAGCAAAACTTACTCAGAATAATCTAACATTTGTTTTCCTTTTTCTTTTTTTTTATTGCTGAAGAGTTGACATTTTTTCATCTGCGGTCCACTTTTCTCTAAGCCTGAGGCTTTTGGTGTGAAAAGGTTTTTACATTTGCCAAAAATAGAACTTTTTATATTAAAAACTAACAAGCAACTTTTACTTTAAAAAGTAACGCAAAAATAACGTAACGCATTACTTTCCATAAAAAGTAACTAATGTAATTAGTTACATTTTTAGAGAGTAACTCAATATTGTAATGCATTACTTTTAATAGTAACTTTCCCCAAAACACTGCAATGAACTGTATAGCCTTTATTTTGGACCCGCAGGAGGCCCGTCCGTAAAGATTTTGTTCTGGGGCCTGCACATTTCAGTAATGGCTCCGGGTTTAAAGAATGAAAAACGGTAAATTAATGACACCAATAACTGGATGCGATTGACATGTAATGTTTAATGTTTTTTTTTTTTTTTTTGATGAAGAACTTAGTTTAGTTTAACTGCGAGAATTAGTTTAACTGCAAAGCCTGAGATCTAATTTCTGCTGTAAGCCGTGATTCCTGTTTGACTGAAATGAATATGATCTGGTCTTATTTTTAAAGCATGGACTAAGCATATGATCATTAAAAGTGTTATCTGCTTAATGAAAATCAGGTCAAATTAAGAACTGATAGTAATTCTAACAACTGTAGTCACCAAGCGCATTCGGTCCTCTGTCCAATAAAACAAAGCAAACAAAAACATTTTGTGTCTGACAGTCAGCAAACTTCAACTGTCAGTGGGCCTGTGCTTGTGTAACAGCTTTTATTGCCTGCGACAGCTCGTAGATACCGTCTGCAACGACGGACTGATGCTGATTAAATGATTTAATGAATTGAATCTGATAGAACAAACAGTCCATGCAAACAGCATTTAAAGAAGGCATTAATTGAAAAGAAATTACAGTGCTCTATAAAAGGCATTGTTTGCCAGTGCAAGTGTTTCACTCAATAAGCTGAGTATGTACAGGAATCACTTTATTTGAAGCCATATACAGATATTAAAGCTAACAAACTATAGCTTAACCCAATTCATCTTTGCATTATTTTAATAAAAAAGATAATCTGCACCCTCTAGTGGTGGACCTGCTATGTGAAGCTTAACAAAACAACTAAGAAACTGTAGATGGTATAAATTTAGCTGTCTTTCAAACACTAAAATTACCAAATATAATTTGTTAGTGGAAAAACACAAACGCACTGCATACCACTACGCTGCTCTACTATTTATCCCCTACATCAGTTTAGTCAGCACTGCATCAAGACCAGTGTCTTAAAATCTTTGCCTTAATTGGTCCAATATTAAATGCCAAAAGAATAAGAATCTGCAAAGCAAGTCAACAGTTTCATCCATAAAAAAGAAAGTACACTTGTTAATGCCCAATGAAGTACAGTATTTACAGTTCAACAATGAAAATATTACTAATGTACAATTTAGTGTTTGCTACATTTACATAATCTCTCACAAACTCGGGCCGACGTGAAATATGTACACATCAGAGTACAATTACATCATGGATCTGTTTGAAGCTATTAAAATAATTTGCGAATAATAAAAATCTGCTATTTACAAATTCAACAAACCTTTGGCTGACCTCAGCAAATCAACACATGCCATTTAAAATATTCAAACTTTTTTTCTGGACTGCTGTGATCTTCCGTTCTCATGCATAAGAGCGATTCGCTTTTGTTTCGAGCAGGCTTTATTTTCCTCTGTTAACCGGGTCTCCGATAAGTTCTGGACATTTCTCTTCCCCCTTTGCGATTCTGTCGCACTTGTGCAGCAGGTCGTAGTTTATTTTGTCTGTAATGATGCTGTCCTGCTTGTACTGAGGATGTTTGGCAACAAACTCCCTCATCCACTTTGCCATGGTCATCAGCTCACCTGAGAACAACACAGTAGTGAGAACATTAGAAGAAATAAAAAAAATAGCACAGTCCAATAGTGATTGAACCAGTCTGTCTACAGTATAGCAGTTGTTAACAGAGGAGAAAAATAAACTATTAAAGAATATAATTTCATAACAACATGTGTAACATGTTTGCATGTGTATTATAATTATCCAGGGAAATTAAATGAAACTAAAATACAGGGTTTAAAAAAAAAAAAAAAAAAAAAAAAAAAAAACTTGACTGAAACACAATTCCACAGACATACGTGTCACACACCCAGTTTAAGACCTTTTTTTTTTTTTTCTCATATAATTGGAACGATTTTCCTCCTAATTGAAAAATTTTAGGACCATCTTCTGATCAATAATCAAAAATACTGATACAAAAATTTGCCTTCCTAATATGAGGTGATATTTATCTCCTTAAAGTGAGGGGCGTTTTCTTTTTACCTTTGTAATAGCATTTTTCAAATTTTATTATAAGTATGTCATCATCTATGTCAAATTCTAAAATGTATATTAAAAAACAAAAGTGATTTATACGCTTTTTAAAATATCTAACTAAAACAATATAATAAGCAGAATAAGACAAATTAGTTACTAATCATATGAAATTAGTATCAATAAAAAAATTATTTGTACTACAGAGGTGGAACACAAAGTGACTTTTAGGTGCATTTTCATGAGGCTCAGAGGTGGCATTAGTGAAAACTAATTTATTCATGTTGAGATTACTGTTTTAAATATACATTTTTGTATATATATATATAAATATTAAATTAATTAAATAACTGAAATTATTGTTAAAAAGAACTAAATCCGCCAGCAGGTGCAATAAGTATCACTAATTATGAATCACTGACTCACTAGATTCTCAGAAATGCACTTTCATTTATGAATGCAACACCGCTGTGTTTGCTTTTAGAGATGCGCAGTGGCTGAGCTGTTACTTTATTTGGAACTATTTTCGTTGATGAGAGTAAAATCAGGCAGTAGTGTTATAGTCAGACAACGTAAGTCACTTAATATTTACTTCTTGTTTATTAAACTGGTGTATTATATCAATGTTGTATTTGCAAACACCCTTAACAATTATTCAAAGCTATTACTCTCCTTTTACTTTAAAAAAGCATTTGCAAATGACACATTCCAATGAGTGTTATACGCCAACACCCATGAAACAATTCAAGTTCTGCTGTTTTTTTTTTTTTTTTTTTTGCTAATGGAGCGTTCCTTAGAACTTCCGCATAATGGTAAGCCACCTCATAAACGTTCACTGAAGCTCGTTTTATATGCTATATATAGGTGGACAGTCTTGAGACTCCTCTATTGGCCTGGTGTGTCTGGCCTTAAACAACAGAAACACAGCACTGCTGCAGAAATAAAACTAAAACCATTTGCATACCAGAAGCACGCTTCTTAATGAGTTTCAGGTAGTTGAGAATAGTGCACCGCGTGTCGACATCCACCTCCATGTTCTCAAGATAGCAGTTCAACATTGGTATTAAGCCGTGAAATACCCCTTCCTAAAAAGAAAGAAAGAAAAGAACTAACACTATCACTCACCACCACAAAATAAAATGGCAAGATCTAAGTATCATTAACCCAGTAAGCTTATTATTGAAGCATGGGATGTAAAGTTAAAAGAAACACACACCTTCCCATTGATGATGGTGTCAATACTCATCAGTGTGAACTCTTCACCGTCATTAGCTTCACTCTCCACTCCGTTCTGAGCTGTGGAGGGCGGATCTAACACTGGGTTGCAGCCTGAAATTTTAAAAGCATAAAATATATTATAATATTTTATTATTTTAAAATATATTTTAGTTGTGCCTTCATACAAATGTATCACAGCTCATTGTTGATATCAACGATAATGACCTCAATTTATCTCAAATGTCAACTAACCTTTAAAGACGTCCTTCCGAAAATAAAACATTCCTTCCTGCACTGCATTTCGCTTCTGGGCTACTTTCATGTTTTCATCAACCTAAGCCAAAATAAAGTTGCATGCAGTGCTTTAACAAGCAGGAACACAAATGTCATGAATGCACATGTACAATTCTTGGTTAAGGATGCTCAGTTTTTTGCCATTTATTTTCTTCCCGTTTTTCAGCCGTGTAACGAAGAGTTAAAATGCTGTGCGTCAAAACACACACAAAGAGAAACCAACCTTTGACAATGGAATGAGGAAATCCAACTTATAGGACAAGATGACACGGGTGAGGAGAACGATAAATACGACGTAAGCTGAGTTTTCAAAATCTGTCAGTTGAACCTGTTAAAAAGAAAAACAAACACAGATGATGATCAGATATGAAGAAACATGAAGCACAAGTCAAATGACTGCATATATGAAAATCAAATCAAACTTGTCCAAAAGTTATATATTATATTATATTATATAGTGTGTAGGGGTGGGAAACTTCAGGTACTTCACGATCCGATTCCAAAACAATTCTTGATCTACATTTTTCCTCCAATTAATTCTTCTGCTGTGCAAATACATCTTTACAAATGCAGTTTCTATGCTTTTTGTTTATAGTTGTAATCTCTGTATGTCAGTACTGCCATCTTAAAAGTAGGGCTGTGAATCTTCACTGGTTTCACGATTTATGATTATGATTTCCATTATCAACTACATATCACCATGCGTCACATTCTCAGTTTTCAATATTACTGCACATGGCTACATTTTCATATACATTTTATATCAAATGTATTTTGAGCAAAATATACTTTATTTTTTATTATATGAGCAGGCTACTTTATAAAAGTAAAAGCATTCTTTAAGTATCCGAAAGTTTGCAGACAATAGTTATTGTTTTTCCTTTTTTCCTTAGCATTTTTGGCGTTTGATTATTACTGATGAGATCAGACAGTGGCAGCTTTAACCCTCTGGGCCTCCTCATTTAGGGGTCACACTTGGCTCCCTCGCGGTCAAAAGTGACCGAAGCCTTAAAAAGTAACTTTTTTTTTTTCTTAAGGAAAATCAATTAAATACATTTCTGTTCAATAATATTTTGTGATTATTATTTAGAATTTTGAGCATTTATGAATCTATGCAATATTTAGACAGTTTTAATGAACAATTTTTTCCCACTAGAATTATATTTTATATTATATTTTTTAATTTAATTATGTATTTATTATTTTTCAATAAATACAACATTTCACATTAAAATAGAGTAAAAGCATTTCAAATCCATTTTTTAAGTGAAAAGTCCTTGCTTGCTGAACACTTCTTTTCAGCACAGTGGCTGATTTGTAGCTTGTACTACCAAAAGATTCTCTGAATTATCGCATTTTTTCATATTTCCCATTCATTTCCTATGTCGGTCATTTTTGACCGCGAAGGAGCCAAGTGTGACTATTTTTCTTTTGACCCTTTAACATATCCGAATCATGTCACTGATTTTTTTTGTGTACTCACATAGCTAATGCAACGAAAGTCACCAAGTGTCATCTCATTCTGATGAAGCTACGATTTTTAAAAATTCAAAACATAAAATTTTTCGGTAAAAAATGACCGAAGAGGCCCAGAGGGATTCGAACTAATGCATAGATCTATTTCGATATATCAGATGTTTTGTCCTGCTCTGAAAACATAACTGTGTGTACATCAATTTTGTATAAAAGCATTTGCAAATGCAAGTGCATTTAACCGCAGCTGCAATCAAGCTTTAGGACGAACAAACACAAAGCGCATGTGAAAGTCTGTCAGTCCGTGAGTTTTTTGCATCTAATAGTACTGCATTCCAAATGGCATAAATAAAAGCGTATCTAAAGTAAAACACAGCGAGTGGAAGCACACAGTGTCAAGCAATGTGCATGTGTCTCACAGTCCAAATTCTGTGCAATGAAGCCCGCCGAGTCTCTAGCGCGCACACGTGCCACATGCGGGGGAAAAAAACAAGTTCGGAATCGATTCAGAAATTGTTGAGGAGAGATTCGTCATGCATCGGAGAATTGATTTTTTTTCCCCCACCCCTAAAAGTGTGTGTGTGTATTCTGTCAGTAGAGAATTATTAGTTTTGCAGGTTGTTCTTAAATAAACTGTAGGTGGCCGAGAACTGTCGTTTGCTTTGCTAAGCACACAGCCAGTCAAGCCACGTCTGCTTGCATCATTTGGCACACAGACAGCTGTTTGTTTAATACCTCCATTGGACGGAACTCGACTCTCCATCCGATTTCAGAGTTTGGAGGAGGGGGCTTGAACCTCATTGTCTGCCAGTTGGTTGACTGAATGTTCTGCAACATGCAAAATAAACTAGGGTTCATTTTCACATGGAGTTTGAACAAAAATCCTTGGCATTTCTTTTTTGTTGCTGCTGAACGATTTTTAATTAGCTAGAACAATAAAATAAAAAATTTACTTTACCTCAAAGTGGTCCGATTCGTTCTCATCATCCAAATGAATCTTCTCCTGGAAGAGCGACAGCGGGTCGCGGATGAAGAGATGTGCGATGTGCTGTGCCAGCAGTTTGTCAATGCCTGCAACAATGCAATACAGCGCACTTGAAAATACTGCAAACAGAGCCGACAAGCGCATTGACTGCAGCGGCCTGCTTCAATGATTTTCACACCCAGTCTACACCGGATGCGAGTGCTGTGTCGCATCAAAAGCAAACAGAACCCATTATGAGCGACGTTGCTGTCTACAGTGACGAGAACTGAGGAATGATCAAGACTTAACATTTGAGGTGATCTGTTTGAACCGTTGGTTTTGACATGTCAGCCTCGAGCCTCTGTAGACAGGGTGTCAATGCGAGTTTCTTTACCTGCATCTAGGAGCTGTTTGTTGATATCTTCATCTATGGTCAGCTCAATGTCATTGTATTTGTCACCACAGCAGGAGAGGTAGCTGTCAATCGAATCGTACCGTGATTTATGGATCCTGAATTTGTTGTTCTTCAATGGCTACAGAGACACACAAACACCACAAGATCATTTATTTTTAACAATGTCTACGAAAAACAGAAACACACAAGCCTTTGCAGTTGACATGATGTGACAAATGCCATGCAGTATGACATGCCCAACTTCTAAAACTAGTGATAACCAAACATTAGCACAGAGGTTCTCAACTCTGGCCCTCGAGGTCCACTTTCCTGCAGAGTTTACCTCCAACCTTGATCAAACTCACCTGCCTGTAACTTTCTAGTAATGATGAAGAGCTTGATTAGCTTGTTCAGGTGTGTTTGATTAGGGTTGGAGCTAAACTCTGCAGGAAAATGCACCTCGAGGGCCAGAGATGAGAACTCCTGCATTAGCAGATTAATCAGCTCAGCAGATATATTGGTCTAAAAGTAATGGCCTTGGGTGATAATTCTTGACATCAGTATTCAGATCTACCCACAGCCTTATTAACTAATATACACACAGATTTTATTGTCATTTGACAGTAAACATTTGTACTTAAACATTGTCCTCATCTAAAAACAACAACAACTTAAAGATGAGAATATTTATTCACAAACTGTGTTGGGCAAAATCAAATTGGTATCAGACGATGTCTGCAGGGAAACATTGTGATGGACAATGAATCTCAAAAGTCAAAGGGTTCACCCAAAAATGAAAATTAGCCTATTATTTACTCACCCTCCAGGCATCCTAGGTTTGTATGACTTTCTTTCAGACAAATCCAATCAGAGTTATATTAAAAATTGTTCTGGCTCTACCAAGCATTATCATGGCAACAGGTGGGTATTTCTCTACAACAGTGTAAACAAGTCCAATAAAGTGCATATATCCATAATAAAAAGTGTCTTACGTGGTTCCAGGGGAGTGAATAAAGGCCTCCTGTAGCGAATCGATGCATTTTTATAAGAAAAATATCCATATTTAAAACGTAATAATCACTTTAATCCAGCTTGCATTAACAGTCGAACAGAACTGACAAACGCAGACGTGTAGCAGAGAAACAGAAACAAAACAACGGTCACAAATTAGAAGTACAAAACGAAGACTAGTAAAGTAAAATGTAGGAGGATTTCGATATTAGCCAAGAGGAGACTGGTTCTCCTTTGCTAAAGTAAGGAAACTTTGCTTTCTTTGCTCCTGTAAACAAACACTGGTTTTTGCGAGACTCACGGGTGCATGCGCAACACCAACATCCGACGTCATCTGCCTGGAGCCGCTCCGTGTGCAACTGTTAGCACAAGCTAGATTAAAGTGATTATTACGCTTTAAATATAGATATTTATTAGGGATGCACCAAAATGAAAATTCTTGGCCGAAGCTGAACAAAATTAAACACTGGGCTGAAGGCCAATTACCGAACACGGTTTTTCGTGTTTTTCCCCCATGTGTTTTGCCCATTTTTTTCACCATTGCATAAATTAAATAGCCAAAATGTGCTGTTTTGTCTTGCTTTAAAAATATATATATATATCAATTACAAAACAATTAAAAAATATTTACTTAACACTGAACATTTTTAACATTCTAGTAGACATTATAGCCTACCAACAAAACACAATTTAACTTAAAATGAATAGGTTAGTAAAATAATATTCTTTGGCCATTTTTTAAAGACCCCCTTCTTAAATCAGGCATGTGTTTTTTAATGTACAAAGACAGTTTTAAATGCTTCCACACTGCCGACATGTTTGCTACGTTAGAGCGCGCCTCTTTTTGATCGCGTCACGTCATTGTTAGGTATAATTTATTCTGCCTTTTTGCTTATTTGCTTAATTTCGGTTGCTGAATATTTGGTGCATCCCTAATATTAATCTTACAAAAATGCATCCATTCACTACAGGAGGCCTTTATTCACCCCCCGGAGCCATGTGAGGCATTTCTTATTATGGATGGATGCCCTTTATTGAACTTGTTTTGGACTGATGAAGAGAAACACCCACCACCATTATAATGCTCGGGTACGATTTAATATAATCTGATTGGATTCGACCGAAAGAATGAAGTCATACACACCTAGGATGCCTGGAGGGTGTGAGAATACTGGGCTATTTTTCATTTTTGGGTGAACTAACCCTTTAATAGTGGCTCCTGGATGCCCGCAATTTATATACAGTATAATTACCCATTTATCAACCCAACCCTATTTTTTCTTTTACATATTTAAAAGAGAAAAAAAAAAACATCAGACATTATCTAAAGTGTAGTGGTATAAAAACGTTCTCAAAAACACTAATCAGATGGGATTAGTTTTCATTTAAAATGATTAACAGAGGCTGTCTGTTACTCCATGTATGATTCACACAAGTCTGGGATGTCTTTAATCATTACTGAATTAGGAGTGTCTATTGTTTGGATGTGGGCGTTATAGAACATCATGTAGCATATAATTATACTTTTTTAAAAAAATATAATTAAGGGAGGGAATTGACGCCAAAAACACTGCATTATTTTTACTTAATAATGTGCCCCATACATTGACCAAGATACAAGAACCCAAGCTAGGTCCATTTGAAGATGAGTAAAAATATATCTTGTCTTCAAGGAAAACTATTACTATTTTACTCTAAGATAGGATCCTGTTCTCACCTCCAGACCCCTCTCCTCTCGGGTTCTGTCATCCACAGATGCAGAGATCACACCCCAACGGCAATCAATGTCCGATACGTACCCCCGATAGAACGGTGAGGCAGCGCTGAGAGCCATCTGCACAAACATAAACAACAATACTAAGAACATTTGCCTGCATTTCTGGAAACATCTAAAAGCAAAAGGTTGTACAACTGTGAACCACACAGGAATGTGAAAAGAGGACGATGGGTTATATATTACTTCATGTGTGGTAAAGCTGGTCAATTTTCAACTAAGGTCTTAGAATTGCTTAGACATTTCTCTTAGTTTGGGATTTTAAAATCTAATTTAATTCTTATTTTGTCAATTCGATTTTCTTGTATGCGGTAGTGTACCACACATCTCCCTCTTACAGGCAGTCACATCATGCATGAAAGTTTGCTGCATGCCTGCATCAATCATCGGCCCACATTTATATACAATTTATTTAACAGTATAAACATACAGTGATTAATTAGGGGTTCGAGCATGTAATGCTGAAACCCTATTGTAGTTGGATTTTTTTTATTATTATTTTTCTCTGGTAAAACTGATCGTGTAGCCCAAACCGTAAGGCCTAGAGAGCTAAAACTTGGTCAGATCATAGTAGTATTGCTCGCTACTCAGATCCAAAGGCTCCCACCAATCGGCCTAAGGGTGGTGCTACAGTGCAAAAAACTAAAATTTTAGACATTTTTGGCCATAGCTCCTACACCGTTTGTTGTAGACTCAAAAACTTTGCACTGTTGCATTCCTTGGGTCAGCACGAACAAAAGTGGAGTCCGAATTTTTTTTTAGGTTTTTCGCCTGATCGGAACCAAACCAATGCAGACATATTCTCTGGAAACTGAATATCAATAATTATCAAAAAAAAAGTTGAAATTTCGACTTACGGTCGAATAGGCACGCCAAAACGTTCTATGTTAATGTTAGCCAATTGCTACATTTAGCTATAACTCTTGAACAAAATGAGATATCTTCACCAAACTCGGTACACATGTGTACAAGCTCAATCTTTGGTCAAACAAAAAAAAAAAAAAAAAAAAATTGAGCAGCTCTGCCAACACTATAAGACGGAAAAAAAACATAAACGCCTATAAATGTGCAACCGTTGGTCCGATCATCTTGAAAATTGGTATGCAGTGTCTTGGTCCAAAGTGGCACAAGCGTTTGTGAGGATATTGGCGTATGAAGTTTAAACACCTATTTGACAGGGTTAACGGAGGTCGATTGGAACAAAACTTGGTGGGCATGTTCGACTCATGGACCTAAATGTCTGTAAGAATTTTGAAAGAAATCAGCCACTAGTTATCGCTAACTAGTTTATGGTTCTGTAATCACATGGTGTTTCACATATTTACACAATGGCCACATATACCCAAAAGCCTACAGAACCTAAACAAAAACTCAAAACTTTATGAATTTTTCACAAAAATTGGTGAAAACATGCACCAGATGACTCTTAACAAGTGTGCAAAGTTTCATGAAGATCGGACCATAGGTGGCGCTATAACAGTTAAAAAGGTGTCAGAGCTGATATTTCTATTGTAAAAGAACTAAAATTGCAATAAAACATCCATATATTCACATATACACTATATTTTCATATTATATGATAGATCTCCTCATTCTGAACAACTCTGCCTCTAGGACCACTGTTGTCAATCAAACTGTTCTTTTAATATTTGAGATTATTTAAAAAACATAATTTAGTGAACTAGTCCTAGGTTTAAACTCAAACTCATCATATTGACTCAAATCATATTCTCCATCATGGATGTGTTCTGATGTCAGCCATTTATTTCATGTTGGCCTACATCCTAACAGCATAGAAGCCATAAAGGCCTTAAATGCTCAAACCCTGATAATTAATTAAATAATAACAGCTATATTTATCACTTGTTCTGAGAGGTAAAGTTTTCCTCTTTTTTTTTTTAGACCCTTTTTACATGGGTCTTGTAACAACTCCTCTAACTCGTGTTCTCTTACCACTATGGGACAGAAAGTGGCCAGTTGGTCGTAAAGGTAGCGCGCCTCACTGATGCTGCAAGCCTGGAAGGTCACCTGCAATGGCAGAGGTGGACAACATCGATCCAATGTCAACCACTTGTCTCAAATATCCTCAAAGCAAATCAGTAAGAGGCAACAATGATCAGGTTTCTGGGAGTAAAAAGCATTTTACCTGCAGGCAACAGTTTCCCATGCCAAAGCCCATGGCATCCATGTAGATGTGATCAGGCAGAGCTCCCCGGGCAGCTTCTCCATCATCCTCTGGGAATGCCTCCACAAAAGGAGATGGGGTGTTTTTATCTGGAAAAACTGTTAATGACATGGCAGTCATAAAAGAAGATATTAAAAACACAGCACAATTCATGCAGAAAAACAATAAACGCATCTTAATTTTGTTATTAATAATCACCTGTTAAAACAAAACAAACCTGACATTTTTCAGAATGTGCTACCAAGCAATAAAAACATCTTGCTGCATGGTAAACAGCTGCATTCTCCATGTCATTTAATTTTACTTTTAAGACATATCACTGGGCAGCACCACTCACTGTCAAATGTTATTAGTCCAAAATTCTGTTCTACAGGAACTGAAATCTGTCAAAGCTTCTCATGTTATTAAACAAGAAAACACCAGAATCAAATACAGAAACTTGACTGTGGAAACAGTTCAGATTCTGCTGTAAAGCAGCTCCAAAAGACAAGAGTGTCATTATTCAGCTCAAGTCAGTTCAATGTTTGAACAGATAGGGCTGTCCGATGAATCATATTTTAATAGTGATCACAATCTCTGCTTATCTTGATACAAAAAGCATAATGGTTTGCAATGTTTACCTACTGGTTAATTACCCTGAAAATGTTTCATTTTACTTTACCATTTTCATTATCTTGGATTGATAAACCTCCACAACCTTTAATGGCTGTGGCTGCAGAGCTTTTTTCAAAAAATCAATACATAAACATCATGTTCTCATTGACTGTGATTGCATCACATCACAAAACAGCTTTGTGTTTAGAGTCTCACAGTGTTGCACCTGGTTAGGAAATATGTAGAATTACTGAATTTTATGTTGGGAACATCTCTAGTGCATCCACTAGCTTCTGCTTGAATTTCTGGGTCATAATATAAACTAATTTACTCACATTAGGAGTAGATCGAATGAAACAACAAACTCTGTTTATTTTATTCCCAGAGCAAGATTGACTTTCAACTACAGAAACAGAACTCTATTACTTACAAAGAAACAAAGCAAAACACTTACTTGGTACATTTATCACTACCTTTTCTCCCCTCCGGTGGCGTATGTTTCTGGTCAGAGTGCTGTAACAAACAACAAATGAGATCTGTTAGTAATGCATTATCTGAAGGATCCATACCTTATTCAGCTACAATAACCATGCATTAAATACAGTATGTCACAAAAGTGAGTACACCCCTAACATTTCAGCAACCATTTTAGTATATCTTCTTAAGGGACAATACTATAGAAATGAAACTTGGATATTTTAGAGCAGTCAATGTGCAGCTAGTATAGCAGTATAGATTTACTGTCCCCTGAAAATTACTCAACATACAGCCATTATTGTCAAAATAGCTGGCAACAAAAGTGAGTACACCCTAAGTGAACTTGTCCAAAATGTCAATATATTGTGTTATCACCATTGTTATCTGGCACTGCCTTAATCATCCTGGGCATGGAATTGACCAGAGCTGCACAGGTTATTGCGGAGATCGTCTTCCATTCCTCACGGAGCTGCTGGATGTTAGACACATGGTGCTTCTCCACCTTCCGCTTGTGGATGCCCCACAGGTGCTTAATGTGTTCAAGTGTTCAGGTCTGGAGACATACTTGGTCACCCCATCACCTTCACCTTCAGCTTCCTCAGCAAGGCAGTTGTCATTTGGTGGTGTGTTTGGGATCGTTATCGTGTTGGAAAACTGCCGTTTGGCCTAGTTTCTGGAGGGAAGGCATCATGTTCTGCTTCAGAATGTACAGTACATAATGAAATCCATTTTTCCCTCAATGAACTGCAGCTCCCCAGAACCAGCAGCACTCTTGCAGCCCCAGACCATGATGCTACCACCACCATACTTGACTGTAGACAAGACACAATTTTCTTGGTACTCCTCACCAGGGCATCGCCACACATGCTGGACACCATCTGAGCCAAACAAGTTTATCTTCTAGTCTCATCAGACCACAGGACATGCTTCCAGTAATTCATGCTCTTGGACAGGTTGTCTTCAGCAAACTGTTTGCAGGCTTTCTTGTGAGCCAGCTTCAGATGAGGCTTCCTTCTGGGATGACGCCTATGCAAACTGACTTGTTGCAGTGTGCGGCGTATGGTCTGAGCACTGACAAGCTGACCTTCTACTTCTGCAACCTTTAAAGCAATGCTGGCAGCACTCATGCATCTGTTTTTTTTTTCTTTGATAGGACATTGGAGATAAGACAGGAAATGATTAGGAGACAGAGAGGGGGGGTGGGATCGGGAAAGGTCCACAAGGCGGGATTTAATCTCGGGACACCCAAGGCGCAACTGCACCATATGGCGGAGCACTGCCCACAAGGCTATTTGGCGCAGACGTGCATCTGTTTTTTGAAGCCAGGTTCTACACCTGACACACAGAACAAGTGCTCAACTTCGTTGATCGGCCCTTGCAAGGTCTGTTCCGACCCATCTTAGAAACCCATCTTGGAAAACCTTCTGTATGACCCTGACCACTGTAGTGTAACTCGGTTTCAGGGTGTTGCTGAACCTCTAATAGCCTTGGCCATCTTTGTGGAGAGCAACAATTCTAATTCTCAAATCTTTAGAGAGTTCTTTGCCATGAGATGCAATGTTGAACATCCAGTGGTCAGTATGAGAGAATTGTACTTAAAGCACCAAATTTTACTTTCTCTAATACAAGATACACAACTTTGTATGGTCCTGTCAAGCAGACAAAAACAAACATGAACAAGACATGTGGATTTGCATGGTTAAACAACATACTGCTGTTATCACTTGGGGTGTACTCACTTTTTTTTTGCCAGCTATTTTTAAAATAATGGCTGTCTGTTGAGTTATTTTCAGAGGACAGTAAATCTATACTGCTATACAAGCTGCACATTGACTACTCTAAAATATATCCAAGTTCAATTTTTCTAGTATTGTCCCTTGAGAAGATATACTAAAATGGTTGCTGAAATGTGAGGGTGTACTCACTTTTGTGAGAAACTGTATTTAGAAATAATAATTTGAGTGCTTAAAGGTCCCATATCGTCAAAATCAAAATTTCCTGGCTTTTTTCATGATAACTAAGGTCTAGGGGCTATCTAACTACCATATGAGTTTCAAAACAGTCAATCCACAGTAAACTGCACACAGCCTGCTTAAAGTAGCTGTTCATTTTCACGAGCCGCTGTGACTTCCGTAACGATGTGACGTCCGATCGACTCAAGTCACCGCCTTCAGTCACAAACCAACGTCCCACCCTCCTTTTGTCAAACCACCAGACAACAACGCATCCATTCCATTGAGCAACAACAACAGGAAAACAAGTTGAGAAAACCCTGTTCAGTCGATAGATGTCAAGCTACGATCATTACAGAGGCTTCAGAACAACGTTAATATAAGAGACCAGCGGCACGTCAACTTCAGCCTCTTTCACACAGCGATTCCGGTAAATACACGGATAATGTGTCCCACGATTTGTTCCGGAATTGTTTAATTTGGTTCATTCACAGTTGTTTTCCGGAATCTGTGCTTGCTTTACACACAAACCATAAAGACATGTGACGTTTGGATGTGAGATGTAATGTGACGCGTACGTTTCACTAAACTGAAACTAACCTGAACAAACTGTGCTTCAGCGCTGATAGTGAGGAGCTGGCTCTGCCTGATGATCGCTGCTTCATTCCACTTTGCACGTAACGTTATTTTTCGTTGTGAAGAGTCGCTTGATAACGTGCATCATTACTACAACACTGCCTTTAGGTTCTGGCTTTGGTTCGCACAGTTCCCGTAATTTTCCAGAATCAGCGCGCATTGTGAAAGGGGCTTTACTAAAGCAACAGTTATGTAGCCTACTGCATTCGGTGTTTGAAAAAGAAAAAACATTAATGATCATTCTGAAATATCGTGTTGAGTATCAGCTCTCTCTATTGCTCTGAGCTCGCTTACGCTTACAGCATACATGACCGTAGTTACCTGTGATTGGCCTGGTTGTGCGTCACTCAGAAAACAACAGGCCAATCAGAAGAGAGGCTCATGAATATTAATTAGATGGGCCAAAATCGACCTGTTTTTGACAGAGCTCCTAAAAAAGGAGCTGTAAAAATATATTGAGATGGATTTTGGCACTTATACCGCAAATATATATTCTTAAGGACATCAACAAATAAAATAAACCTCCAGAAATGTGTACGATATGGGACCTTTAATGAACAATGCAGAATGAATGCAGCCGTGGGGCAGCCGTGGCCTAATGGTTAGAGATTCGGACTTGTAACCCAAAGGTTGCAGGTTCGAGTCTCAGGTCCGGCAGGGATTGTAGGTGGGGGGAGTGAATGTACAGCACTCTCTCCACCCTCAATACCACGACTGAGGTGAGTCCCTTGAGCAAGGCACCGATCCCCCAACTGCTCCCCGGGCGCCGCAGCAATGGCTGCCCACTGCTCCGGGTGTGTGTTCACGGTGTGTGTGTGTTCACTACTGTGTGTGTGCACTTGGATGGGTTAAATGCAGAGCACAAATTCCTTGTATGGGTCACCATACTTGGCCTCACTCACCCCCCTTTCCTTTCCCATGAATTGCATGCTTATAGTTTGCTGAAATCCTTAACTTACTATAAATATGATTGACCATAATGGAGCCACCAATAACCCTACAGATGAACAGCACTTTGTAAAATGCTCTTGGCTACTGGTATGTGAATGATCACCGTCTGTTGAACTGGGCTCGCCATAATCCCCTTGTAATGCCTTTAAGCTCTAGCTTACGCAAACAACTTCACATTTTTCTGATGCCACTTCAAACAGTTTCAGTAGCAACGTAAAAAACTTCTAAACTCACAATGTCCCATTTCGACATGAAATCAGAGACAATTTAGTTCGATTCATGACCTGAAACTAATCTGGACAGGTCACCGCTTAACAACTGCCAGTGGCATGGGACACATGATCTCTTACCTGAATCTAGGGTGTCTGTTGATGGCCTCATCAGGGAAGAAAAGCGATTTGGACACCCCTTTTTCAACAGGTGTGGGTTTGTACTCTGGCTGAGTGAAGCCTGGGCAGCCTAACCTAGAGCACACAAAACACGGTCCCACTTTACATTAGGTGGCCTTAACTACTATGTACTTACATTTAAATTAATCATTTAGTACAATGCACTTATTGTGTACATACATGTTTTTACAATGTACTTATATTTTGTTACAAACCTACATGTAAATACATTAATTAATTTCTGTAATTAGCACTGTTGACCCATCCCTTACACCCTAACCCACCCTTAAACCTACCCATACCACCAAACCTGTCCCTAACCTTACCCATATCCCACCTTAATAGAAGCAAAAGTGTTTTGCAATGCAATATGACCACATTAAGTACATTGTACTTATTTTTTTTTTATGTAAGTACATAATAGTTAAGGCCACCTAATATAAAGTGTGACCCAAAACACAAAAGGAAATGATAACCACGCACTACAATTCAGAACTGCACACACTTGCATATTACACTGCGAACTCTACAAATGACTTAATAGCACGGAAAGGCAAATATAAGCCTGCATCTTTTAACAGGGTCATTAAAGTGTTTGGAGGTAAAGGGTGAATGTTATCTACACACATACAGCACACCTCATGCATGCATAAAAGCAAATGTTTGATCTTTTTTGTAACAATTAATGTGTATAAGATAGTTCTTATGACTGAAACAAACATCAAATTGGTCTTAGTTTAAAATCTCTGGCATACTAACTTTAACTTTAAAAGCATGATATAGTTCTAGCAAAATCGTTAATTTCACCTCTAGATCAGAATAATGCATTAGAAACTACTTTTTGCCCCAGAGCAAAGGACAAAAAAAGAAAAACTGTGCCATGACTATATCGGGGGCTGTACTTTGACTCAAGTAACAAAGTCACTTAAATAAGAACTTCTTCAGATGTAGTCCTAACACTGGTTGGTGTTGTTCACTCACTGTGTGGGTGAACAGCTACAAACGTCTCCATTTACACAGGAAAAATAAACAAACATGCCAAGCATGCCATCTAGATACTAGAAGTGGGCATTATAACCACTTACACCACTTTCAAAGTCTTTTATATTACATTATATGTAATAATACAGCAAAAACTTAGGTCCGTAAGTAATTATTATTTTGATAAAATTACAGACAGGAAGTGCAAAAATAAATAAATACATAAATACTGTATTTTAAAAGGTGAAACAATCATTAAAAATATATATATACATAAATTTGTAAAAGAGGTCTTACCTGTGTGTTATAATTATATTTATACCGTATTACAATAGTCATTTTACAGTTACTTCTGTTATCCAAATTCAATTACCTGAAGGTAAAAAAATAAATAAATAAAATAATTTTATCACACTCCCTTTTTAATACGTCTGTTTGAAGTGCATTTGCATGCCGCCGCATGCTCGATGACGTCTATAACGTTTAACGGAGACTTTCTGGCTTTCGGGATAAACCTTGTAAAACGGAGATACTTGCAGAATTTTCTAGCATGTACCTGTACAGTAGGGCTGCACGATTATGACAAAAATCATAATTACCCATTTTTCCCTTGAAATTGTAATTGCGATTATGAATTACGATTACCACAATTTATGTTTTAAATAGCTTTATGCCATTGTTTGATGCAACTGCATGCCATCACTTTAAACAAGCTGAAAATACCTCTCCTGAAAAACTTTTATTGCTTTTCTCGTTGTCAAAAATGTCAACGATACATTGGTTTGGTTTCTTTAAATAAGAAAAGTAAAAAATATGCAATATGCATAGGGATATGCTGGCAAGTTTTCACGTTGCGATTAATTGATAATGCTTTTATCACGGTATACAGTATTATCACGATATTGAAATTTATTTGCAAAAAAGCGGTGCCATAATAGAGTAAAACAGGTTTAATAACTATTTTCTTATAACAAAAATAACTGAACATTTAAATACAATAAAGCAATACACAAAAAAACATTTTAAGTTTAATAAATACTTAAGTTATTAATCTTTGTTAAAAAAAAATACAACTCTTAGTGCATGTTAGATCATTAAGTAACACAGTTATAACTTTTGATTTTAACAATTTGTTATTAAATATTGGAATTACCTAAGATTAATAAATGTTTAGAAGAATGTTTCAATGGCAGGTTATGTTACCTAATGAATTAACTAATGTAACTAATGAAGCCCTAATATAAAGTTTGACCGAACAATAAAGAATCAAAACACTTTCAAACAATATCTAGTGCATGTTGTACTCCAGATTAAAATGTAAAAATGTTTGAAAATAAATATTTGTCGAAAAGTATTTGGCGCTGTGATGAACGCTGCAGCAAATACACAAATCTGAATGGCTATTTAAATCATTTAAACACTTTTCAGAAACAGAAAGCTGTTTTGTGTACTGGGTTTTCGGGTTTTTAATGGTTGCATTATGTTTGCTGTCAGAGAATGAAAGTGCGCCTTCATCCAGATGCCTCTCACATGCTCCGCTCTTAAAATGCATTCACAATTCTGAATAATATGTTATAAATAATTATTCTCTGTATTTTGATGTGCCCACGATAACAACATAGATTCGCCTCTTAAGCACGCGGAATAACGTACCTTTTTTTTTTTGTTTTGGGTGATTACATAATCGTGGCATCTGTAACCGTGATCGCAATTAGAAATGTGACCCTGGAGCACAAAACCAGTCTTAAGTCGCTGGGGTATATTTGTAATAATAGCCAAAAATACATTGTATGGGTCAAAATTATTGATTTTTCTTTTATGCCAAAAATCATTAGGAAATTAAGTAAAGATTATGTTCCATGAAGATTTTTTGTAAAATTCCTACTATAAATATATCAAAATGTAATTTTTGATTAGTAATATGCATTGTTTAGAACTTAATTTGGACAACTTTAAAGGTGATTTTCTCAGTATTTAGATTTTTTTCCCCCTCAGATTTCAAACAGATGTATCTCGGCCAAATATTGTCCTATCCTAACAAACCATACATCAACAGAAAGCTTATCTATTGAGCTTTCATATGATGTATACAACTCAGTTTTGTAAAATTTAACCTTATGACTGGTTTTGTGGTCCAGGGTCACAAATTTGATTCATTGTGCAGCACTAATGTACAGATAAATGTACAACCCTAAAATCTAAGTTACGCACTGAAGAAGCGCACACACATCTGCCCACAGCACCTGACAGGGTAAACCACGTTCAACTACATGCTTACGTGTTTGTTTGAAGCCCTCTCGTGTTTTGGATAACTTGGGTCATTTCCTGCAGCAGCTCACTCTGTGTACTCTGCTATATTTCAGAAGTGTTTTGTCCACAGAAACGCATCATTCACTACTGTAAACTGTTACGTGACTGGCAGATGTTTTCTGTAAATTAAATACTTTATTAAAGTGCAAATGGTCACCCACTAAGACAATATCATCAGGAAGATTTGTTATTGTTATAAGAAGAATTGTTATAATCTGGTCTCTGCAAAATGTAAAACCCTGAGTCTAAATGCAAAGACACCCTTAATGGACATTTGTTTACAATGCTTACACAATTTTAGGTTGATATGGATTTATTGAATGATATTATAACTACCTGGGAAATGATGTAACTGTGAGGAGAGTCTCATTCATGTTAAGCACAGATGCGGCTTCTCTCCTCCGCTTTCCCATGTTGTCTTCTACCGTGTTAAACTCTGACATAGTCCCTCCGTACGGCTGCCCAGGGGTTCCTTCGATCATGTAGCTGCCGTACTCCGGCCTCCACAGCGTGGGGTGGCTGCAAATGTGCAAGGTTGACAATCAACTAGTGAGAAAACTCAAGAAAAAAAAAAAAAAAAGTATTGCAAGGCAAGTGATCAACATTTTATCTCTTCATCCAATGTCCACGTCAAAAGAAACTTACAAAATTGATTTTATGTCCATAGAAAGCAAATTAAATGCAAGTAAAGGGTCTACTTTCGAGGTTTTAAATTAGTTTTTGGACTATAAAATGGTTGAAATAGTGTTACATTGTCATTCAGTAATATTCAAACAACATGCTTATTCTGACTTGTACATACTAAAATATATAAAAGAATAAAAGAGCATATTACATTTTATTGTGTTTAACAATTCTTACTGACAAATGGGAAAAACCCAACTTGAAAAATTTTTTTGAATTACAACAAATTTGTATTTGGAGTGAAAGTAATTTGTCTTCAAATATGACTTAGGATAAATTGATTTGTTGTAAATATGCCTGACAAGATTGTTACACCGAATGACAATCTCATTCTGTAAATAAGGGAAACATGTACGATATTTATTTTTTGCTCAGAAAAACAAAAACAAAAATGCAATTAAATTAAACAGAAAACTTTTTAATATTTGTTTTGGAAAAACAACAACCATTTAAAGCAGTATTACTTTTTTATGCTTAAACCATTTTTCATCTTTGACCCATATACATGTGAATACTAGCATAAGCATTGATAGACAAATGAGCATGTCTTAGAGACTTTGTCAGCTTTTTTTAAACTAACGGTTTAAGCAGACAGAATATACACTGAATGAAAATCACTCAAATTTTTGTATTTTTCTTAGACTTTGGATTGTAAAGTTTGAAAGGTGCCAAAAAGCACCTTTAAATGAGGAAGTATCTGTCTGGCCAATGTATCAGTCTACTGCTGATGCAATAGTTTTAATAGATGGCATCTCAGATCATCCACGTGGTGTCAAAAATGCTGTGCTGGGACGGGGCGCTGCGCTGCGCTCTTCAGTATGTGCAGTAGAGAGGCAGTAATGAGGAATGCCACGGCTCTCTCATTTCCCACTGCATGCTGCTATTTGCCCTGAGCTTCAACAGCTATACAACATCAGTTGCATTTGGCCTTCAGATTAGTTTTGTAAAAAGGTTTAGAAGAAAAAAAAAAAAAGTAGATTACAAAAGGCCATTTCCTTCCTCCTATATCGAACTTATGCTGTCCAAGCTAACAGCTTCAATTGATTCTTATGACACAGTCGTTTAAAAATACAATAAGTACAACTACAAAAGATACGACCAATCTAGTTGAAAGATTAGACACATGCATAAAAGAGGGATTGGCTGCAAGACAATACAGCCCTGTAGGAGGTTAAAGTGTACAAAAGGGCAAACCAGCTATGTTCAGGTCACCCAGTTTTCAAATAAATCAACAATGGGTCAGAAGTTTCAAAATCCATTTCTGAATGTATTGCAAAAGACTTTTTAAACACCGTTGTAGTCATTTAAGTCATTTAAGGTTTTCAGCAACCCAGTAGCAAAACTCTGAAAACGTTAACAAAAAATGGACATGGATAAATGGATAAATTAGAGCTGGTTTTCAACCTTTTAAACCATTTCTTGTGATGCACAATAAGTCCCAACTATTTGGTTACTCACTTGGGGTTGATGTTTTCACCCCTTTCCTGAAGGGTTTCCAAAACATCCTTTCCCTTCAGAACTAGGCGGACCTTCTCATTTTTGTCATCCATTTCCACCAACATGTACTCCACCTGCAAGATGTTTCAGACACAGTCTGTCATGTTCCAAAACATTACCCACAGGTAAAAATAGTTTCTGTCAGCACTGTTGCATTCACGGAGGTATTATGCATATTATGCGTGACTGGATTTGCCTTGCAAAGCAAACAATGACAATGCACAGTATTCTTTTTACTTCAAACATTCATAACACACTCATTATGAAAGTAAAATTGCATCGAGAGACGTTTCTAGACCGATGCCATTCCATTCTTTTTGCCTTTTAAACCCACTAATGCGGAACAGGGATTTACCTAAACCAACAACATTCCAGCAGGTTTTTATCATTAATCCACTGACGTCTTGTGGCCGAACAAAGGTAATGAAATGAAAAGCCATTTCAAAAGGAGGTTTAGAAATTGACATTAGCCTGTTGATCCTAGTGAACTGCAAGTTTAGGCACAGTTGTTTGTGTAAGAACAGAGTAGAAAAAACATTTTTTTAAAGAGCAAGAGCTCACCAAGATGACTAAACACAAATCCATTCAAAAGAAATGGGATTTTGTGACTATCATCACAAAATCCGTGAACTACAACCCCTGGCGGAGGGCAGATCTTTACATGTCTGGAAAAGTTTGGACACACCCACTCAGACCTTATTACTGTGATTTTCCACATTTTAGAAAATAACCAACTCATCAAAACTATGAAATACAAATGGAAGAATGTGAAGTCAAATCACAGTATTTTTTATTTGAGCTTTCACTGATCATTGTCTCAACCAAGTTCAACATTACTGAAGGACGTCCTGTGTGGGCTGGACACTCGTTTTAGTTTGGTAAATAAATGCATGCAAGGTTTTTGAAAAATAAAATGTCAAAATTTGGTTGAAATAATGTTAAAAATATGTATGTAAAAATCCTAACTACATGCTTATTCTGACTTGTACTTTTTTTAAATAAGGGAGCATATTCAATTTTAAATGGGTAAAACAATTCTTACTGACAAATGGGCAAAATCTGGGATAGAGGTAAAAGTTTTAAAATGTAGAATTACAACTAATTAGTATTTGGGGTGAAAGTAATTCAACTTTTATTATGTCATAAATTGATGTTTGTTGTAAATATACCTGACAATATTGTCACACTGAATGACATGTTAGTGGGTGTCTTCTGTAAATTAGAGAAAAATGTACATTTATTTTTTTTACAAATCGAAGAATGTATTTAATTATTTATGATATTTATTTATTTTTTACAAATGGAAGAATGTGAAGTCAATTCACAGCATTTTTTATTTGAGCTTCCACTGATCATTGTCTCAACCAAGTTCACCCTGGGATCATCTTCAAATATCACTGAAGGAGGTCCTGTGTAGGCTGGACACTCGTTTTAGTTTGGTAAATAAATGCATGCATAAGAATAAGACAAATCGAATTTTAAAATTGCAAGCATTAGTCTTTAGATCACAAGGATTTTAGAAATCATACATGTCCAATAACGCGTGTCAAGTTGAGAGCATGCATAACACAAAGTGAGCTGAACCGGTGCACCTGCTCAAAAGCAGCATCCAAATGTGGTCCATTGCATCATTGCATGCTGCCTCTGAAGTGTAACATGCATTCATGAAAATGAAAGAGCCTCACCTCGTCTCCCCATTTGAGCACATCCTTCTGTCGATCTTTGACCTTATTGTAGATGTTGAGGAACTGAAGGATGCCGTGCTTTCTAACGTGGTCAGCATGTTTCTTGGTCTCTTCCCAGTTAAGCGGTGACCCTTGTGACAGTAAGCCCATAGCACAAACCTACGAACCCTCGCTTATTGTTATGGACTTCGACTTCAGCTTCTCCTCCACCGCGCGCACCGCGTATCTCTCTTCACGTGCTAAACTAAACGACAATTTAATGCTCGCGACCGTACACGCTAGGCCTTATATGATTCGTTTTAGACGCGGATATAATCGCTCTTTGCTTCCTTGCGGTTCCGAGTCAAGTACGGGCTACGGTTTCACGCCACCTCGACTATCACGGAATAAAGCAGTGTCGAATTGCGAGCTGCTGATATTTGATCGGAGTGCGCGAGCTATGTCAATCCCTTCCTCGCGCACAGACACTTTGCTTGTACTGAGTACACGTGACTGTGTCGAGGCGGTGACGTCATGTTATGACTCAGCAATCCTTTCCTAGTATTGTGCCGCTGTTGATGCTGTGTGGCTAAGGTAACAGCGAGCTGTAGCCTATCGCTTTGAATGTGCTTTTGTAATCATGACAATGCAAAATTTAAGATGAAGTGTTTAACTGCGAGCTTTCGTTTAGCGTTGAGTTTTTATTAAATGCGTTTTTTCCTTTTGCTTCTCTCATACGTAGGTAACTTTGAAAGTTTGACCAAACAGTGTAAATATTATTTAATTGCTTGTATTTGGGATACGCTTGAAATTAACCTCGGAAAAACAAAGGTGTCTGCCGTTGTGTTTCAGTAATGGTTAAGGTTAGGGCAACACTGAAGTCAGCAAACACAGAAATATCTTTAACATTCAAATCATATTTTATATAATAAATAATGTTATTTTACAACCATATATTTTTTTAAATAACCATTGAATAACTTAACATTTGTTGTTTTGAAAGTTTGTTTTTACAACCATTTTATAACCATTAAGTAGATTACACAGAACATCCACTTTTATTTATTTACCTTGCAAAGTAACCTTTAAATTAAAACATTGCAGTTGATTTTGTGTCACACATTTATATCTCTTTTTCTCTCTTTGAATATTAAATTAAGGACATCAATAATACAAAGGGGGGAAACGAAAATAGAGTTGTTGCTCAGTGATTCTTGGGAATTTGGATAAAACAGGTTTTAATTTTCAAAAAAAAAAGTGTTTAATTACACCATCTGAATGTATATTATTATAGACCAAGGTCTTAGCTTTTCAGCAATGTACTGGTGTCACCTCCCCATTTTGTATTTTTTTCATAAAATAGGCGTTTTACTTTTTAGCGTTTTACAACGTTTACTTTTTGCTTAAATCAAACAAAAAATGTTTTTTATTTAACAAATGTATTTTTGTATTAAAAGAGACTATTACTTTAATAACTCAGCAGCACTGACAAAATATATTGTAGGCCCCTATGCATATTTATTTAAAAAAATTAAAACTCCCTCTGACGGTGGTGACACTAATCTGACGGTGGTGACAGTGGCCTCATTACAACATAAAATTCCAAAATGTATACCACTCAAGTCAACGGCTTCTTGTTTAACAACGTTATTTAACTATTTGGTCCAACAAATAACAATCCTGAGCACTGTGATAAAATATTTTTCAAATATTTCAACATCGTCAGACAGAAAACCTGACGGTGGTGACAAAAACCTACTATTTCCCATGATATGCATTAGTTGTTCACATTAGCCATCTTGTTTCCACTCTGTTGCTAGCTACTTCAGACTAGTTTTTAAAAAGTATACATTTATGTCATAATCAAATCTAATATTATTTATACAAAAGAGACGGTGTTGACATGTTATGGTTGCCACAGTAGCAGTGTCCAAAAATATGAACAAGTTTAAGAGAAAATAGCAAATTTACAGGAGCTTGGCTGATCTTGAAGCATGCAGTAGAGCTGAAGATTTGATAATGTGGTCCTCAGGAATGCAGTTGACCTTGTAGTTGCCTGATTTTATTGCTTTTTATAAATATCTGACGGTGGTGACGCATATGTGGGACACATTTTGTGCAACCAAAAATAATTGTAAATATTATTCAAAACACAGTGTTTGTAACTTTTGATACATATTACAATGTACTCTTTCATATAGTAAAATTATTATTCAATTAAATGATTACTTTTTGCTTTTTTAATCAAGCTGAAATGATTATCTCCTATCTGAGGACAAGTGATTTTTTAGGCAATGGGCCAGATTTGATAATTAAATTCATACAAAATTAAAAGAAAACTATAAAAGAACCTTACATATGTGCAACTGACCCTCTGATTATAATCTTGATTCTTTTGATTTATGAAAATGTTCTTCATTTCCAACAGAATGAGCACTTTTCTTGTTGGGACATGTTTTTGCCAAATTTTCAAGAATCAGTGTGCTATTAGGTCAGAAGTCACTTCTTATACATTCACTTAGTCATCGTGGTAACTATAGTTTTGCATTGTCATACTGTCTATTAGCTGCCACTAGCTCCAACGCCCATTATGTTAACTTTATAAACTTTAAAGTCTAAAGTTAAAGGGTTAGGGTTAAGAATCTGTCATCATTTGCAAAATTTAAGAGGTGTGAAAAGGTGTTTGTTTAACTGCGAGCTTTCGGTCAGCGTTTGGTTTTTTAATTAAATGCGTTTTTTTCTTTTTCTTCTCTTACATGAAGGTAACGTTTACAGTTTGACCAAACAGTGTAAATATTATTTAATTGCTTGTATTTAGGATACGCTGGCCTTGAAATTAACCTTGGCAAGATAAAGGTATCTGCCGATGTATTTCAGTAATGGTTAAGGTTAGGGCAACACTGAAGTCAGCAAACACAGAAAGATCTTTAACATTCAAATCATATTTTATATAATAAATAATGTTATTTTACAACCATATATTTTTTTAAATAACAAATAACTTAACATTTGTTATTTTGAAGATTTGTTTTTACAACCATAATGGTCCCATTTTATAACCATTAAGTAGATTACACAGAACATCCACTTTTATTTATTTATTTATTTACCTTGCAAAGTAACCTTTAAATTAAAACATTGCAGTTGATTTTGTGTCACACATTTATAGAACTTTCTCTTTTTCTCTCTTTGAATATTAAATTAAGGACATCAATAATGCAAAGGGGGAAAACGAAAATAGAGTTGTTGCTATTAGGTCAGAAGTCACTTCTTATACATTCACTTAGTCATCGTGGTAACTATAGTTTTGCATTGTCATACTGTCTATTAGCTGCCACTAGCTCCAACGCCCATTATGTTAACTTTATAAACTTTAAAGTCTAAAGTTAAAGGGTTAGGGTTAAGAGTCTGTCATCATTTGCAAAATTTAAGAGGTGTGATAAAGTGTTTGTTTAACTGCGAGCTTTCGGTCAGCGTTTGGTTTTTTAATTAAATGCGTTTTTTTCTTTTTCTTCTCTTACATGAAGGTAATGTTTACAGTTTGACCAAACAGTGTAAATATTATTTAATTGCTTGTATTTAGGATACGCTGGCCTTGAAATTACCCTTGGCAAGATAAAGGTATCTGCCGTCAGTAATGGTTAAGGTTAGGGCAACACCGAAGTCAGCAAACACAGAAACGTCTTTAACATTAGAGGAATCAAATCATATTTTATATAATAAATAATAATATTTTTTTACAACCATATATTTTTTTTAATAACCATTAAATAACTTAACATTTGTTATTTTGAAGGTTTATATTTACAACCATTATGGTTCCATTTTATAACTACTGAGTAGCCTGCTTTTATTTTTTATTTACATTGCAAAATAACCTTTTTAATCTGCATTGCAGTTGTTTTTGTCACATTTATAGAACTTTCTTGTTTTCTCTCTTTGGGAAAATGTTGTCACTATTAGGTCAGAAGTCACTTATTATATATGAACTTGTCATCGTGGTAACTGTAATTTTGCATTGTCATACTGTCTATTAGCTGCCATTAGCTCCAACGCCCATTATGTTAGCTTTGTGAACTCTAAAGTTAAAGGGTTTGGGTTAAGAATCTGTCATCATTTGCTCACCTTCAAGTTGTTTTAAGTTGTTCTATCCAAACCTCTATGAATGTCTTTCTTTTGCTGGACACAAAAAAAAAATATTTAGAAGAATATTGTTGGACCCCATTGACTTTTTGGCTATTGAAATTAATGGGGAGTGTCAACTTTTTGGTTACCCATATTCTACAAAATATCTTCTTTTGTGTTTGGCAGAAGAAAGAAATGCATATCAGTTTGGAACACACTGACGGTGAATAAACGGTAACTTGATTTTCATTTGGGTGAACTATGCCTTAAAGCTTTAGTAGTGCTTTACACAGTCATTGTTTCTCTCTCTCTTTAGTCATTGTTCAAAATAGATTCCAACAAAAATGTCAACAGCAACATTTAAGAAGACTTAAGAAGCTTTAATAAATATGCAGAGCTTTATTATCTGACAACATGTATTACAGTATGTATATTGTGAATACAATCCATTGAAGTACCCTAAATAAGCAATACCTTATTAAAGTAATAAATCAGTAGTGTGTCCAGTTGTCACATTTTTTTCATACAATGTTTTCTAACCAGAATATTAAAAATCATGAACCATCAGGAAACAAAGCAGATGTTATACTTGTCCTTTAGATGGTTCAGGCCAAAACATTTTTTCACAATTACTTATTCGGTTTAGAAAATATGCCACCCCTGTAAATCCTTTAATGTCCTTTTCAGTGTTCCTCACATCATCACCCACACCATCATAGTGTTTGTTTGTTTTTTCAGTGTAAACTGGGTTAAAAACAGGGTTACCGCTAAAATGCTACAGGGCCAAGGACATGTGCTCCTTCTCCCTGAGGCCAAATGCTTAAGAACTAAGGACAATGCTCTCAGTTATCCTTCCTGCCAGCAACCCTGCTTATAATTAACTTGCTTGATTTTCCAAGAGCCAGCAGCACTTTATAGTCGTATTTCATGATAAAATAAACCGCCTGGCTGTAGTAGGTGAACGGTTAAAACCGGACTTTATTAAGCTTTATCTATACAATCTCTGCTCCATTGTGAAATAAATATGAACTACAAGCTCACATGTGTACAGTGCAATAAATTGGCATCAATGGAAAATAATGATGTAATAAGTATCTGCAGTAAAGGCTATTTCATTGTTTGTTGATAAAAGGAAATTGTGTAATATATCTGGACAGTTTGCAATGTTGCATTTACCTAATTTTGCACATTAAGGGACTAATCAAATCATATCTGAAGAATTGGCCCCACTTGGGAAATAATTTCCCAAAGAAAATGATGACTGCAAACTCTTGATTCGACAAATATGTGTAGTTCATATGCATTCCTTTTCCATAAACAAACAATAAATCTACCTACAAAACAAATCTCTCTCACCTTTCCAGTTCCCACAACCTATGAACCATCTTCGAAATGCATCTATTTTTAGTTGTTTTCAAAATGCTTCAATTTTAAATAGTGGCTTCTATAAATAATTGTTCTTTTGTATGCATACCTGAACTTTCATTTTCTGTTGTGATTTGAGATTCAACATTTCTGAGATTGCCATGAAATGACAATTAATCTTGGCATCTGTGAGAAAAGTTGACCTTGAACTAATAGTAAGATAAAAATTGGTACATTTAACAACTCTCTCTCTGCCTATATGCTAACTGGCGCGGACGATACAGAGCTGGCCCTCGACTCTCGTGTTTTGCGTGTGGGGATGGTGACGACACAACATGAGATACCAACCGTTGCCTCTGGCAATTCGTCATCCTCAGTCCATTCGTTAAGATCAGGGTTATACACTTGAATACATTTTTTATACTTCTTCTCAACCTCATTCCAGCCACCCAGGAGGTAAATCTTGTTATTCAAGGTGGCAGCACCGGCTGTGCTCACTCCTGTGAGCAAGGGGCCGGCGTAGCTCCACTGGCCGGAGTGAGAATTGTAAGATTCAACTGGCAAGACGTCTACCCTCTCGCCACGTCCGCCTAGTTGGCTGCCGCCGAGAACGTAGGCGCGATCTCCGACGGTCACCGAACTGTGCCATCCTCTCGGGGTGCTCAGGCTGTTCTTATCCTGCCAGCTATCGGTGGATGGGTCGTAAGAACATACAGAGCGAGAGTAGGCGTTGTTAATGTAACCGCCGCTAACCAAGATCTTGCCATCAATTACTGTGCTGGCATGGCAACATCTAGGGACTTCCATTGGTGCTTTCATCTGCCATTGGTTAGAGGATGGAACGTAGCACTCTACAGATGCCTGGCATCCGTCAGAATTACGCCCCCCTACGGCAAACAGGAGACCATTGAAGGTGTTGAGGCTGAAATGAGTGCGCTTTTGAATCATGTTTGTCAGGTGGATCCAAGTGTTGAATCGGGGGTCGTATCTGATGAGGGAAATGCTCGTAAGTCAAAAAAATACATGACAGTAAAGCCTTCGTAAAGAAAAGGACATTGGATCTTACCTGATGAAATTGCTGACGGCATGTTTGGCTTGGTTCCTAGCATCATTCTGGTCTTCACCACCAGCCACGTATAGGAAGCCATCCAAAACAGCCACACACTGGTTGAAGCTCTTCGCAGGCATCTCCGTCAGCTTGTTCCAGACACTGTCCTCATCTCTGTAGAGAATGTCCTTGCTGAGAGATTTTTCGGTTAGGGCAGGCCGCCCACCCACTGTGAGCAGCACTCGTTGGCCGCCACGGACCTTGGTTCTTCTGGACTGCAGGATGTTTTGCTGGAATGGCAGCAGGTGGTAATTCATGGCATCGACCAGCAGACGGTGGCACTCAGCATCTTGCATCATCCTGGGAATGATCTGCACGTGACTAACAAGGTCCTGTGGTGAGATGGTTCCAAAGCGGATGTTGGACAGAAGATCAGGAGCGTACTTCAGCCTCTTCTCATCGAAGTCTAACCACTTCATTGCGATCTGGAAAGCCGTGAGCTCAGAGGGCAGCTGAAGCGAGTCGTCCGTGAGAAATTCACTGATCTGCTCGTAGGTGAGTTTCAGGAACTGCTCCATTTCGGAGAACTCGATGAAGTTCTCCCGCATGAACTTCTGAGCCGCCTCTTTTGTCTCTTTCAGATTGTACGTGTCGGCGATGTTGACAACATACATGCAGTTCTCCACACTGATCTCCCGAATCAAGAAATCGCTGCACATCTTCACCAGAGAATGGATCTGCAACAGCATGGCTGCTGATATTGTGCTACCAATGGTGTACAAAGACAAGGTCAGCTTTCCAGAATAGGCATATGTGATGACTGTAGCCAGTCCAACTGGGGACAAATCGTTTAGTTCAATCTTCTTGAGAGATGGATCCTTCCTGAGCACGTTTTGGATGTACTCACTGCAGGAAGCCATCACGATCTTGTGAACGTCAAAGGATTTGGACTTGGTTGCTACAGTCAGGTCACAGAGGAAGCTGTCTTGCCTCATTTGGCTGAGACCCTCCAAGAGGTTCGGTGCATAGACGGGGTCAGTGACCTCTGTTGAGATGCAACTAAAGCCATTTCCACCTTCTAGGAGAGTGTTGAGCCCATTGATTTTGTTGGTGGGACTGTCTTCTACCATAATTGTCATCTCATTGATGTCAGCTTTGTTCTTCTTAGCGGCCTTGTTCTTTTTGGGTGCCATGACTGTAGTGATGGGTCACAGCCAAGACCTAAAAGGATTTTTGACAAATAAGAACACATTATGAGTGGAAAAACATACAAGTGTGCACAGATAAATCTAAACAAATCTACTGTTTTACTCCTAAACCTGTTAACATGCAGGCACTGCTGACTTTCTGTGTTTACAACTGTTTACAGCATCATTTAACCAACTTATTAAATTCTGACAAAATATACATCAACTGAAATATCTTGAAACTTACACTTCAGCATAGGACTATAATGATGTATATCTATTACCAACCAGTCAACAAATATTCCAGACTGAGTGTACCAATATTAATAGGCCAAAAATCAGTTTTTGAAAAAATAAATAAATAAATTACATAAACACATATTAAATGTTTATATAAAAATGTACAGTGGTTGCAGTAGGGCTCTCAAACACCCTGCACAAGAGATATTTCATTTTTACAATGCTCTATGCATCATTTATTCATCAATTTTGCAAAACATTTCACATGTTTTCAGCAACATAACAACACATTCTCAGAGTGAACCAGCTCTTAAGTCTGTAGTGTAGTGACACAGACTTTTCTCATATTTCAAAACCACGTGCAGTGTTGCTTAACTATTAGGGTCACTCTAACAAGAAGGGGGGAAAAACATTCAAAAACAAAAAGTTATCTCAGAAGTGTAAAGCTTTATACTAATGCTCTTTAAAATACCAAAATTAACTCTTAAGAGTTGTTATCGCAGCATATCACCTCGACATTCCTCTCTTTGCATCTGTCACAAGTTATCACAACTATGGCCAAAAATAGAAAGGCAGTGTACCATTGCTCTAAGGTTCCTTTTATAGACTCTAAGTCATTTAAACCCATCTGCCTTTTCAGTACTAAAACATATAGCTTTACTTATAAGGAACTGTTATTATGTTAAAGTAAAATATTACTACAAGAGTCTATGAGTGTTGTATTTGTACCAGGTTTACACATACGCACATGCACATGCACATGCACACACACACACACACACACACACACACACACACACACACACACACACACACACACACATTTACTATGATTTTTTTTTCATTAAAAAACACCCTTACTGTGGCTTTAAAAAAACAGAACTCAATACACTGACCTGAAGAACCTAACGCAACTCCAAAGATTCATACAATCAACTCAAGAACCCCCTTGAGCCAAAATTGATAAGAAGGTCTTTGTTTGTTTAAACACAGAAGCTGTAATGAATCACCAAGATCTTTTTGTATAAAGACATGTATAACGCACTTACCGATGTCGAGATTAAGTAGATGGAGGAGTTGGACAGACTTGCACCTCCAAGTTGGTGTGCAGGAGAGAGAGACGTTCCGTCAGAGGTCCGAATAGACAGCTGATTAACTCCTCCTCTCCTGCTCAAACAGAAGACGTGATTGCGCAAAAAGTGCGAAGGGTTTGGTGGTCCGTTATTTCACCAATAGGTAATTAAACTACCTTATTGACTTGAAATGCTTTTGATGTAGTTTGATTCTGTCAGGCAGGTTTTACGAGAAGAAGAAAAAAACAAGGTTAGGGTTACACACAGGACGCATATACTTATGGTTAAAAAACAGCGCAACTGAACATTTTATTTTATTTTATGTTTTTTTTTTTTTGTGAAGAACATTTAAAAATATAAACCTACTATAGAATCTTAAAGGGTTCCGTGTGTTGATGGTTCTTCATGGAATGTCTATAAAGAACCTCTTTTCCCTTCCATTTTATATTAACAAAACCTAAACTAATTTTAATATTACGTTATAAATTACGTGATAAACATTGTTGGGGAAAGTTGCAAGTAATGCATTACAATATTGAGTTACTTTCTAAAAAAATAACTAATTGCATTACTTAGTTACTTTATAGAAAGTAATGCGTTACGTTACTTTTGCATTACTTCTGTGCAGGGCTTGCTTGTTTGTTTTTAATATAAAAAAGTTCTATTTTTGGCAGATGTAAAAACCTTTTCACACCAAAAGCCTCAGGCTTAGAGAAAAGTAGACCGCAGATGAAAAAATGTCAACTCTTCAGCAATAAAAAAAAGGAAAACAAATATTATTTTGAGGAAGTTTTGCTTATTAGTATGGATGAATTGGATCATCGAAGGACTGCAGCAAAGACATTAGTTAATAAAATGGGATTAAATACATAAAGAACAAGTATTATTTAACATATTTAATTATTGCAGGTTTGCGACATATTCTGAGTTGAATTTCACTGTTTTTATTCATTATGAGGAATACTATTAGTTTTTACTTATTTGAAAAGTAAGATATTTTCTTGTTAATTAAAAATGCGTTACTTTAGTAGTTACTTGGAAAAAAATAATATTTTTAAGTAACTCCCCAGCACTGGTGATAAAAAGCAACATATTCAACTGGGGTTTTGAGGGGTCAGATATAGGCTAAAGGATTTAGCAGCCAAGACGGCTCTACTCAACTGCCAAGCATCTGACCAGCATCTGGCGTTTGTGTAGGCTAGTAGGCTACACACCAATTCAATTCATAAAGAAGCATATGCGTTTTGTCTTTGCAGTGTTATTTGATCAACGTTGCAACTAGTTGCTTACATTCAGTGATCGGTGTTCAAAAGTGTGATTGCTTGTGTTTGTGGAGTATTTTGGGATGGGTCTGTTTTTGTCAGATAGCCTGTGTGCAATGACTCCAGCCTTTCCAAAAAGGTAAAATGCATTATTTCGTCTCCGCCCATATAAAGGTGACGAAAAAATATGGCGAGACTTCAATAAGTGCAGGTCAGGCGCATGTGAGGAGGTGACATGGCCGCAGCTGATGTGAAAAAGGTTTTGCAATTAAAACATCAGCTGAAAGAATCCTGCGAAGGACACACGGTAGGATGCTGTCTATCGATGTGCAATCATCAACAAAAAAGTTTTGAATCGTTTAACTTAAAAAATGTAAGCGGGATAAAAGATAAAGCCGCAAGGGCAAGACAACACAAGGACTAACACAATTAACATGAAGCTTTTAAGTCAAACGTCCAGTTGCACAAACTTTTTAGCAAGCACCTTAACCTCCTAAGGCCCGAGCTTTGTTTTGGCTTGCATTTTAGATTTCTTCTAGCTATTTGGGGTTAGGAGGATCCAATTAAGATAATAACCAGATATTATCTTTGAACATGATGCTCTTTTTGAAAAAAAAAAAAACGATGTCCACGTAGGCTATGGCCTGTATCCACAGAAAAAAAGTCAAGACACCATTGTGTAACAAAGTGCTAATCTCTATTTACAGCCTGAGAAATGTGCCTGAATATTTTTATTGTTACTGTTGCATATATAACTCAACTTCTTCAAATTCTTCCCAAACTACGTTTTCACTGTTTATTTTTTTGCTAACATTTTTACATTTTCAACAAATAAAAATCAGTGTAAATTTATTTAGCACACATGCAGTGTCAATTTATACTGTTGTAAACTACTGTAAATTGATGTTTTCTAACAAATTCTTCCCGAAATAGGCTTTTACAGTTACTTTTTTGTTACATTTTATCAAACAAAAATCAATGTAAAGTTATTTATCATGCACGCAAAGAGAGATTATACTGTTGTAATCTATAGTAAATTGATGCTTTCTATTAAATTCTTCCCAAACTACGTATGTTACTAACATTTTTACATTTTCAACAAATTCAAATCAATGCAAAGTTATTTTTCACTCATGCAATATCAATTTACACTGTTGTAAACAAAAGAAAATTCATGTTTTTTTTAACAAATTCTTCCCAAACTATATTTTTTGTTAACTGTTTTACATTTTAAAGTAATACAAATTAATGTTAAGTTATTTTATCACACATGCAATGTCAATTTATACTGTTAAAAGCTATTGTACATTGATGTTTTCTAACAAATTCTTCCCAAACTACATTTTTTGCAAACATTTTTTACATTTTCAACAAATAAAAATCAATGTTAAGTTATTTATCACACATGCAATGTCAATTTACACTGTTGTAAACTACTGTAAATTGATGTTTTCTAAAAAATTCTTTTCAAACTACGTTTTTACAGTTATATTTTTTGTTAACATTTTTACATTTTCAACAAAGTTTAGTCCCATTGTCCACATATGTGTACATCAAGTTTAGCAGCATAGTAAATCTTTACTGTTACAAAAAATTGTCAAATTAGCATGCCATATTAATCATACAACACTATTATGTGTAACTCAACAAGAATCAACAATTACATTTTATTAGATTTTTTGCTATGTGGACGTTTTGGTCTGGTGTGGCTGCTTGACTTTTCAGATGTGTTTGCCGCCATCTTGAAATTTCTATGTAAAGTTTTTTTCTCTTCTGACACCACCAGATGGCAGTGTAAGTACCCCCATACGTGTCCATAACACCAGCAGTGAAGACAATTGTGGACATGATAAGAGCTAAAATGTGCTGTCCCCGTATGTGGCCACTAAGCCCTAGGAGGTTAATAAACATCTTAAAATAAGACTTTCTTTGTAAATTCTGTCATCCAGACAAAACTTAATGCATGTTTTTTTAATAACTTAACCACACTGGGATGCATTTAAACAAAAGTAAACTAAGTAATACACATTTTAATTTAGGTTGAACTTTGTAATCATATGCATCTTATATGTCACCTTTTCCATGTTTACTGTTTCTTGAATGTTTTTTTTTTCTCCTCTGGTTGTTTAACTGTTTAAATTTTACTGAAAAGCCATTAAATAACCTATAAGATCAGTATGACAACTAGGCCTCCTCTACTTAAACCTAAAGTTTGATTTGAAATAATAGTATCTCATATATTCATTCATTCATACTCTTTGCACTAAATGATGGTGAAATGTGAATAGAAATTGTAGTATGTCAGCAGCTGTTGACAGGAAGGCAGGAGGTGTTGGGGGGTAGGCACTTGAGAGGGGGTCTTTCTAAAAATAACACTGCAGTTGTCTCTCATGTTGGCTGTCTGTCATTTAGGCCGTGAAGGGGCAATGTTGCAGTAATTATTTAGTTAAACTTAACATTTAACATGTTGGTGACATTTGTAGTGTATTGTTAATGTGCTATTTTGTTTGTTGTGACTGCACAATGCAGTAACCCCTCTACTGCGCATGTGCAGTGTTTTGTAAAATGTATTTTACAACTGGTGGGTGGGTGTTATTTCATTGCCCATTTATAGTACCTTAGCTTAGGTTTCCCTATACATAGAGCCTGACCATAGAGCTCGCTCAGCAAATTCACATTTTTAAACAGATGGGTGGGACACACTGGTCTAAAATTATTTCTCTGGCTTAGATTATTTAATTGAACCTGTTCTGTTTCAGTTGCTGAAAATCTTGAAGAAACTTGAAGTATTGGACATTACACTTGAAATTCTCGCTGTAAGAGATTCATGTATTTCGTTCATGTATTTTTTTAGTGAACTGTTTACTACTTGAGACTTAAATATTTGTCTTTTGTTTATAGGAAACCGGAATTGGAAAAGTTGTCAACTCCTTTCGGAAACATGATGAGGCAGGAAGAGTGGCTAAAATACTGGTTAACAGATGGAAAACGCTTGTTCCAAAAGACTCTAAAAGGTATCGTCTGGCCCTACAAATCTGTAATTGAAAACAAATGTATTTATTGCATTTGAGATATTACTTTTTCTGTGTAAAATACTGTACAACTACACTCTTAAAAATAAAGGTGCTTTAAAAGGTTCTTCACAGCGATGCCATAGAAGAACCATTTTTGGTTCCACAAAGAACCATTTTTGGTTCCACAAAGAATCATTCAGTCAAAAGTTCTTCAAAGAACCCCCTCTTTTTCTTACCTTTTGATAATCTGAAGAACCTTCTTTCGCCACAAAGAACCTTTTGTGAAACCGAAAGGTTTTTCAATTGTTAAAGGTACTTTATGGAACCATTTAGACAAAAAGGTTATTCTATGGAATCATTAAGCACCTTTAGTATAACTTTTTGTTGTTTTTGTTATTGCAGTTTGAGTGGGGAAAAGCCTGATGACTGCCCAACCCAAAATGAACAGCCTAATAAAGAAGTGCAAGAAAAGACTAAACATGAAAACAGCCAGTTGTCAGAGACTACCAATTCTAGAAAGAAGCCTAAAATTGAGAATTCCAGTACTGAAAAGAAAATGTCACAGAATGTTGACATTAAATGCAAAATCAAGCCCAGTAAATCCAAAATCTACTTGAATGGTGAAAAAAAGAATGAGCCGGAAAACGAGTCATGTTTAAACGAAGGCTCATGGAGTCGCGCCAAGGAAAAGACAAGCGGTGAGCACACGAAACACGAAAGCAAAAAGACTGAGAAGGTTTCTGGCATAACAAAAAAACAGGAGAATATGAAACTTGAAAAATCTTTGAAAAGACCTGAAGCAACTCAGAAGCATAGAAAGAAGACTGGAGATGCACGCAGGAAAGAAAAGAGGGAGAAGGCCAAAGACATATTAGTAGCAATGGAGACTGACAAACATGCTGAAGATGGCTGTGAAACACCTTCCATGTCCTTTGAGGCCTACCTGAGCTATGACCTCGAGCCTCCCAAACGCAAAAAATCTTTCAGTGTTGCTAAGAATCCGAAGAGGCTTAAAACTGCCCACAAAGACAGCTCTTGTGTGTCTCTTGTAAAGTCAAGCAAGGCAGTGATCGAAGACCCAAAGACAACGGTACTACAAAGAACCTGCATTGTGTTCCTTTAAAACAATGATTCTCCCAAAATGAAAATGTAGTTTAAAGCCTATATGATGCAAGTCCTTATTCATTGAAAGTCTTATACTCTGCTGTAGCTTTCTAATCAAGTGTGCAGAGCACCAATGGCGTTTGATGAAATGGATTCAAGCCTGACACATACACTGAATGTTGTTTTATTTTATTTGAGGTTTACGGCTTTATAGCCCAGTTGTGTTTCAAAGTCACACAGGTTTAAAACTATGTGAGATTGAGTGAGGAATAACATAATTTTTGTTTTTGAGTGAAATCCAGGTCCCTGAGCACTCGGTGATGGACTTGCTAAACGTTCCTTTGCCAACCAGTTTTCCCGAATGCGAGGACATTTCTCAGTATCAGTACTTGAGTGAAAAGAAAGGTAAGTCAAAGCTTTGCATCTGTTTTCATGTCTGTTCTTAAATGCCACAATTTATGTGTTCATTCATCCCTAGCTGATAAAAAGATAACTGATGACTGTGAAGAGGCCCCACTCTTTATTGGACAGAGGCTGAAGAATAAGATGCAAGTGTACTCTGGTAGTAAGATTGCGTACCTGCCCACCATGATGTCGCTGTACCAGCAGTGCATTCGAGCGCTGCAAAACAACATTGACTGTACGTTACTTCGCATTATGATATTGTAATTGCGTGAGGTGAGCTGGGTTTTTAAAGATGTTGCCTCTTTTGCAGCTCTCTATGAAATTGGAGGGGTGCCATTTGAGATTTTGGAACCAGTACTAGAGCGCTGCACGCCTGAACAGCTCATCCGGATTGAGGAGTATAATCCAGTAAGAAGTTAGCAGTAGTCTTTCTTAGTGAGAATGCTTGAAATGGTGTGTGCCATATACCGTAGATGTGGATTTGCTCTACCAAGCGTTTGGACACCGCTTACTACCATTTGAACATTTTAAATGATAGTAAAGTCATCAAAACTTTAAAATTATGGCACTGAAATATATTAGAATTGTCTAATGGCAAAGTCATTAAAAAGTTTAAATTAAATATTTTATCTTAGAAGTAGCCACCCTTTGTCTAGATTCCTGCTCTACACATTCTGGGGTTTCTTTCAGACAACCAGAGTTGGGAAAAAAAAATTACAATATTGACTATCTCCATGAAAAAGTAACTAATTAACGTTACTTTTTATAGAATGTAATGCGTTACATTACTTTTGTGTTACTTTTTAAATCTGGGCAGGGCTTGCTTGTTTGTTTTTAATATAAAAAGTTCTATTTTTGGCAAATGTAAAAGTCTTTTTACACCAAAAGTAAAGTCATGTCTGTACAGTAGACCGCAGAAGAAAAAATGTCAACTCTTTAGCAATAAAAAAAGGAAAACAAATGTTAGATTATCTTGAGTAATTTCTGTTTATTAGTATGGATGAACTGGATCATCGAAGGTGGGCAGCAAAGACATTGGTTAATAAAATGGGATTAAATACATAAAGGATATTTGTATTTAACATATTTAATTATTGCAGGTTTGATTTTTACAGTTTTTATTCATTTTGAGGATTACTGTATCTTTTTTTTTTTTTAGTGAGTGAGATGAATTAATGCATGTTCACATTTATTCTAGAACTAAAGTAACATCTTACAATTTCTCGCAGCATGGGGACAGGAAAGTTTTCAATCAATAAAGGGGGGTTTCTTGTAATGCGTTACCCCCAACACTGCAAACAACTTTGTGTGCACTTTATTTTTGTGAGCACTTATTTTTGTAAAGACATTTGTCTGGGTCTACAAAACAAATTTTAAGCTTTTAAACAAGTCTTTAGTTCAGAAAGTGTATGAGAAATCTAAATGGTATTTTTTTTTTTTTTTTTTTTTTTAATGATTTGCAAATGTACATTGTATATTTCTGACACAGGTGTACATTGGGGTGACAGACCACCTGTGGGAGAGGCACTGCCAGAAGGACTTCAGAAATGCCCAGCTGGAGGAGTATGAATCCTGGAGAGAGATGTACCTCCGCATGTCCGAGGAGAGGGAGAGAAAACTCAAGCTACTCACAAAAAGCATCGTTTCTGCTCACTCTGGGAAGCCCAAAGGTAATTGGATTTTAATTATGCTCTGCATTTTCTTAGTACTTCTTGTTCAGTACTATGTCTTTGCAAAAAATACAGGAGTAGCAGAAATGTAGCATTGCATCACTGAGTCAATAATAAATCCTTTGCAGTGAATGTGTGCCGTCAGAATTGGAGTCCAAACGGCTGATTTAAGGGGAGACGCTGCAGGCAAAAACTTTTTTTTTTTTTTTTTTTCTCTTTTTCACGCACCTATCAAGTTTGAGATTTTGGGCTTTTTGGTTTTTCATAAAGTGTTTTTTCCAAAAACCACTGTTAAGTGTTTCTTTTATAGCACTTTGTTTGTGTCAATAGATTTCAATTACAATGCATATTTTTAAATGCCGTTTTCTCAAAATTAGTTTTTTTCTCCTACACTGAGCCATAAATCTCCACTTCAGCAGCTCTTACACACACCAAACTTGACATTTTTGTTCCTGTCTATATCCTGAAAGCTTTTACAGAGGGATTTGTTTCATATATGATTTGCTTGATTTTTATACATTTTATTTCCCAAAAATTTTAAATTGTTTCTTGTGTTTTTTGTTTTTTTTTCTGAATTATGGCTTGACAAAATGAGATACCCAAAATTCCCTCTGTAAAAATTTGACTCTTAAATTTTGAAACTGACTTCATCCAGTGTTTAGATTTTTGTACTAGAAATGCATGCAAATTAGTGCATATTTTAGTAAATAATGCCTCATTTGCATATTTAAACATAACATTTTAGAAAACTTGTAATACAAAAATGTTTGCGATTTATCAATGTAATCAATCAACTGCGTAAGTAACATTTCACAAGTACTCGAACCCACTCCAATCCATCAGTTAACATCTTGTGAAGCCAAAAGCTATGTGTTTACAAGAAACAAATCTATCCTTAAGGCATTTTAACTATAAACCATTGCTTTTGGTCTCATTATGGATAGGTGACTCATAATTTAGCTGAAAGCAATGGTTTTGAAGTTAAAAACATGGAGTTTTTACTTCACAGGATGTTAATTGATGTACTGGAGTGGTGTGGATTATTGTGATAATACATCCTGCTCTTCAATAATGTCATGATGTCTTGTACCAGCTTGTAGTACAGATTCGGTTCATTTGGTTTCCAACTTCAAAGTTGTTTCCACCTACCGTGGATTGTCAGCTGATGTCCAATTCTTCTGTCTAAGCCAGTACCTTAGACAGACGTTGACCGACTATTGGGAGATGATTTGTAAATCTAATCTGTAAGCCTTATCTTTGTGTTTCTCCGGAACGGGGAGCAGTTGTTTGTTGGTGAGCTGAGCTTGAAGGCTCATAAATGCAGTTGGCCTCTGTGGTAATATGGCTCTAACCATCTGTCTGCTCAGACTATGAATAGATTTGGAGCGCAACTGTGACTTCGGGGTTAATGGCAGAACTGTGGAGTAAATGGATAGATGCCTTTTTTGATCTTTATTTACCAACAAGAGACTCGTTTGTTTCTCTGCTTTAATCTTCTAAATGATTTTAGAACAGCAGTTGTTGCAACTGATCTTAGCATTTTGACTTATTTTTGATGTAATTTTTACCAAATTTGACCAATTTTGTAAAACACTCTTATTTACAGTTGGTTATCCATATCCTATTGAGCAAAATGCTAAATTTAAGAATCCCTTTTAATTTAAGGCTCTGTTTTAATATTCTGGGTTGGAATTTTGGCACATTTTATTGGAATGACAGGAAGTGGAGTGTACTGTACTCATACGCAAATTTCAGAGCTGTGTATCGGTTTTATTCTTGATCTATATATACACGTCCAACTCAAGTATTTTTTCTTTTAAAATTGTGGTTAGTTTTTGTTTTTGTGTTTTTGATGATAGTTCCCCAAAAATCAATGGAACATTAAGCTTTAATTTGATATTAGAAAGCAGTGTCTCAAATATATGGTGATACTATTTCACAGTTTCTCCTCACACAGAGGTGTATAGCAGATATTCAGTAAAGTATAAAATATGGATATTAAGTAACTAGTAAAGTAACACATTACTTTTTAATTGACGAGAAAATATCTGAGTTACTTTTCCCCCCATTTATTGATTAAAAGCTCTCCTGTAACCGTATTGAGAGAGATTGTGATGTTACTTTAGTTCTAGAATAAATGTGAACGAACATTAATTCATCTCACTCACAAAAAAAACCAGATACAATATTTCTCAAAATGAATAAAAACTGTGAAAATCAAACCTGCAATAATTAAATGTTAAATACAAATATCCTTTATGTATTTAATCCCATTTTATTAACCAATGTCTTTGCTGCCGACCTTCGATGATCCAATTCATCCATGCTAATAAGCAAAAATTACTCAAGATAATCTAACATTTTGTTTTTGTATTTTATTGGTAAAAAGTTGGCATTTTTCTTCTGCGGTCTACTGTACAGACGTGAATTTGCTTTTCTCTAAGCCTGAGGCTTTTGGTGTAAAAAGGCTTTTACATTTGCCAAAAATAGAACTTTTTATATTAAAAACAAACAAGCAAACCCTGCCCAGATTTAAAAAGTAATGCATTATTTTCCATAAGTAACCAAGTAACATAATTGGTTACTTTTTTTTGGAAGTAACTCAATATTGTAATGCATTACTTTTAAAAGTAACTTTCCCCAACACTGTTCATTACAAGACCAGGCAGTGGAGTTGATATAACAATGTTTCTGGAAGTACATATTACCCTATATAATATATAGCCCTATTTAGACTGTAGTTGTTTCTCATGGGCCTGTAAGGAGATTTCAACATGTAAAGGGACTAGTTTTTGCAATTCAAATCCAGTATGTCAGTGTTTTGATATTCTCCCACCACCCTTTGAGTTTTAACTGTGCTTTAACACTTTACTTTGAACCCGTTGACTCCTAATGTCACACACACTTTTTTTTTGTGCTTTTGTTTTTCTCTTTTAGGCCGGCAGGTGAAGATGGCGTTTATTCACTCAGCTGCTAAGCCACCTAGAAATGTGAGGATCCAACAGGAGATTCATGGCACAGCCGGCCCTGTGACACTACCTCAGCCAACAGACAGAGCCAGGTCAGTTCAGACCAGATCAGGCTGGAAGGGCCACAATCAACCCTTTTGGTGAAAGAGGCAGCTGTGTGTACTTGCATCACAGTTATAGAATTAATAAAACAACTGTGTAAATATTATCATGCCGTCTAAGAAAAAAAAGAAATCAGTTTAAAATTTACTCAGGCCATCGAAGATTTTGTTTCTTCATCAGAACAGATTTGTAGTAATGTAGCATTCCATCACTTGTTCACCAGTGGATCCTCAGCAGTGAATGGGTGCCGTCAGAATGAGAGTCCAAACAGCTAATAAAAATGCACAATAATGCAGAAGTAATCCACACCACTCCAGTCCTCCAATTAAGCTCTTCTGAATAAAAAAATGTGGGTTAAGGTGTTTTATGCTTGCTTGCTTTTTTTTTTTTCAGGATTCTTTGATGAATAGAAAAATCCAAAGATTATCTGGAGAAAAAAAAAACATGTTTTAAATAAAAAATTATATATGTTAAAAATATTTCTAAATTGTACTGTTTTTGCTGGACTTTAGGTCAAATAAATGCAGGCTTGGCGAGCAGAAGAGACTTCTTTTAAAAAAAAAATGTAAATAAGCATATCATCTTAAAAGCAGAAAAACCTTTTATTATTGAAGTAAAAAGCATCCGATCAAATTCTGCATCTGTCAATTGGTAATACGCCTAATTCTAATACAATTTAGTTCAGTTGTTTGCATAATGAGCTAGAATGGTTAAGCGTTATTTTGCTGCATGTACCTTTCTTTTGAAACCGTTTTAGTCTAGTTTTATGTAAAAACGGTGTGCTATAGCAAAACAGTTGAGGCTACATTTGGACGAGTTTTGTTTAGAAAATCAAAAGGTTCAAGAGTCACACTGTTAAAACACTGTCTTTTTAAAAATTAACTGGTTCTAAGAAACAAATTAAGGTGTTTTATGCTTTCCCCGGTAAAAAGCACAGTTTGCAAGCAAAGTTTTAAAGAGTTCCAGATAAATATGTCAGTGGATTTTGATGTGAGAGGATCACAAAGGGATGGATTTTTTTTTTTCTTCACTGAAAGAAATGTAATGGATCATGGATTAATATTTTGGCCAGAAACATGAGTTTAAAGTTATACCTTAATGATGAATTTGTTTCTTATAAACACTCACCTTTTCACTTCACAAGATGATTATTGACTGGAGTTGTATGATTACTTGATTCCAACAGCACCCAGAGGATCCTCTGTTAAGGGATGTAATGCAAATTTTATTTTATTTTTAGTTTTGATGATGAAACAAGCATTTTTAATCGCTCAAGGGCGAGTACACACTGCAAAAAATGCTTTTCTTACTGATTTTTGTCTTGTTTCCAGTCAAAATATCTAAAAATTCTTAAATCAAAGAGGATTTTCTAGACAAGTAAAAAGTGTCTTGTTTTCAGAAAAAAAAGCAAAATAATCTGCCAGTGGGGTTTTCTGTTTGAAATGAGATTTTATATTTGCTTATCCCATTGGTAGATTATTTTGCTTGTTCTAAGCAAAAACTCAATTAATTTTGACTTGTTTATTTTCTTGTTTTCAGAAAAAAACTTTTTACTTACTAGAAAATCCTTGTTGATTTAAGAGTTTTTAGATATTTTGACTGGAAACAACAAAAAATCTAAGTAAGAAAAGCATTTTTTGCAGTGCATTTTCAGCAAATGTTCATTTTTGGGTGAGCTATTCCATTGTTTACAGACATTTCCTTTTAACCCTTTAAAACTTGACAATGTGATGCGTAATTCAATAATATAACACCTCTAAAAAAAAAAAAAAGTATGAAAAACTCCTATGGAACCCTACATTTTCTTTTCTTTATAGAGAGTAGAAAATTAGTGATATTGCTGTGCAGATAAATATAATTCTATAACTTCACACCAAATCTATCATTTCACCCCACAGTTGTGGGAAACCCAGTGAGAATTGGGGAAGATCTAGCTTCACTGAGCCTTCAAAACCCTCCACCAACAACTCTGGCCAAGCCCAAGACCCCCGGAAGATGAAAAGTGAGTTTTCACATGGATTCAATTGTGCCTCTAAAGACCACATTTTATTCAACTGTAGCCAATCCATACTGCAATAATGATCATATTTGTTATTGTAATAGCAGCTGAAAGCACCACAATATTGGTATAACAGAGACCTTTATCACACATAAGCAAAAAAATCCAGTTTAAACAAGAGTGGTTTTGTAAGAATTCCTTCCAAATGCTCTTATTGTTTTACTTGGTGATTTTTCTTGTTTTGATGTTGTTTTGAATGTTATGTCTTGTATGTTCACAGGAGTGGCACCCATGATGGCAAAGTCCCTCAAGGCTTTTAAAAAGCAGCTTAGCCGCAGATGAATGTAGAAGATAGTACTGAAAGTATACCATCCCTCTCCCACCTTTATTGTCTAAATAGTTTGGACCCCCCAAATGTAATTTGTAATTCCACAAGTTGCTTACAGGATAAATGACATTTGATCAACTTAGCACTTGTTTGTATGAACAATAATTGCACTTTGAAATCAAGTCTCTTTGTATTATATTTTTTTTTCTATCATGACAGACACCGTTTGAATTCTGCAATTAAAACTATAAATAACCACAAAATCTGTCGTTTGCTGTGGTGCTTCTCTGCCATGTGTGCTATCGAACTCAAATGTGTTTGTCTCCATCTAGTGGAAATGGGAGACTATTTTAATCGAGTTTTGTCCTATCTGTTCTGATAGTTGCAGATTGCAAGTAACAAGATCAAAGCTAACTTTTCAGCATCATTAATCATCTTTAGGCTCACATGATCCATCGGAAATCATTCTAATATGCTGAAACTTTTATTATTATTATCAATATCAACAGTTGAGTACCTTTTTTTTTTTTTTTTTTTTTTTTTTTTTCAGGATTCTTTGAATAGAAAAATCCAAAGATCAGCGTTTATCTAGGGGGAAAAAATAATATTTTTTTTTTGATTAAGTTATTTTTTCTTTAGCAAGGAAGCTTTAAATTGATCAAAAGTGATGAAAAAGACATTTATAATGTTGCAAAAGATTTCCATTTCAGATAAATGCTGTTCTTCTGAACCTTTTTATTTAGAAACCTGAAATTCTACTCCGCTGTTTTCAATAATAATAATAATAATAATAAATAGTTTTTTGTGCAGCAAATCAGAATATTAGAATGATTTCTGAAGGATCGTGTGACTGGAGTAATGATGCTAAAAATTCAGCTTTGAAATCACAGGAATAAATTACATTTTAAAATATATTCAAATAGAAAATGGTTATTTTAAATAGAAAAATATTTCTAAATTGTACTGTTTTTTTTGGGTCAAATAAATGCAGGCTTGGTGAGCAGAAGAGACTTTAAAAAAAAAAAACATTAAAAATCTTACTGTGCAAAAACCTTTGACTCATAGTGTAAATAAGCATATCATTTTAAAAGCAGAAAAACCTTTTATTGTTAAAGTAAAAGGCATCCGATCAAATTCTGCAGTATTTAAGTGCTAATTCATCTGTCAATTGGTAATATGCCTAATACAATTTAGTCCAGCTGTTTGCATAATGTGCTAGAATGGTTAAGCATTATTTTGCTGCATGTACCTTTCTTGTGGGAAAGTTTTAGTCTCAGTTTTATGTAAAATCTGTGTGTTAAAGCAAAACAGTTGAGGTTACATTTGGAAGAGTTTTGTTTAGAAAATCTTCAAGGTTCAAGAGTCACACTGTCAAAACTGTCTTTTTAAAAATTAACTGGTTAGTTAATTTAACTGCATTGGATTAAATTTTAGAGAAATAACTGCTCTTTTTTTTTTTTTTTTTTAAGGAAATTAAGCTTTACTTTTAACAAGGGGGTTTTCACAGCAATGGTGTGAAGAACATTTTAATGATAAACAAAATGTGCTATAAAAACTTTTTCCTTTGCACAAAGTATAATGGATATTCTTCATGGAACCATATACTTAAAAGAACTTTTTTGTCTAAATTGTTCCATGAAGAATCTTTAACATCTGAAGAAAGCATGTGGCGAAAGAAGGTTCTTCAGATTATAAAAAGGTAAGAAAGAGATGTTCTTTAAAGAACCTTTGACTGAATGGATCTTTGTGGAAGCAAAAATGGTTCTTCTATGGCATCGCTGTGAAAAACCTTTTAAAGCACCTTTATTTTTAAGAGTGTAGATGCTAATTAGAACCTTTTGTTTGCAGTGAACATATCAGCTCTTGCACTTTCCAGGAGTACACTATTGGTCAACTGTAATTTAACACAAATCTCAAAATCTTAAATACAAAGGCCAAAACTCAGTATCTGCACACACAGCTCTCACAAAACACTATCCACAGCAATGTAAACGCTGTAGCTAAAGATCATTTTGTCAAATCGGTTAACTCTTTTGGAGGGAAATGTTTGAATACCCAAGTAAATAACTTACAAGCTACAGGCAGAAAATATAAGATGTACCTTACAAACTCGATAAATCCAGGAAATGATTGGGTCACGCAGTAGATGGAAGCGCCGAGGGATCAGGTGTTTTGCAGTGGATCATTTGGATGTGACCACATAATTTCAGCTGATATTGTTTGAATGACAGATCTTTTCTGTGATGCCATTAATGGCTGTGTGTATTGCCTCAGGAAGTGTTACTTGTTAATGTGGATTTCAATCATATCCATTGCTGGGTGAGAAATAATGCCTCAGTTAGGCAATATGGTTCTAGATACATGGGGAAGTTGCCACACGGGCCATTTTTCAAACATCTAGTTTAAAAATGTATTTAAAATTAAAAATTAAATTTTTTTTAAAATGGCTGTTGGGTAAAAACATTTTGCCATTTTAGAAATAGTTTTGTGGGTTATAATTATTGCACTGTTTAAATTGTGCCAAAAAGCATGTAACCAGCTGTTGGTGCTTGTTGTTGGACAAACTTTTCTTCTTCTTTTTAATAGTAAGTGCTTTAGGTTTTATGAAAGTCACTTCTAAAAATAAACATACACTGAAAAGCATCTTTCCAATCTTTGTGCATAAGCAAAATTGTGGATTGCTTTTCATTAATCTTAGCAGTTGCTATGTTACTGTCCTCTAAGGGAACAACATAAATGTGTGCCAGTTTAAACCTGAGATAAAGATACTTTATGACATCCTATATTGCATATATGCTGTTTATATTCTGTTATCAATAATGTTAAAAGCCTCAGGTCAAGTAATGACCTCACATGTGAAGTACAACCTTGTTGAATCACTGTCCTGATAACCTTTAAAAAAAAAAAAAAAAGTCTTGAAGGGAGTGGTACAGCCAACAAGTATTTTCCTGTAGAAATCCATTTCAAATGTCATTATAGGCCATGCATGCATTATTATCAATGATGAACATCCAATAAAAGATGTAATAAAAATATTCTGTTGTTTTGAAAACATAACAAAAAGTCAGAATATGATGAAAGCACAAACAATACAACCTGTTGCAGCTGTATTTTTCATTTAAACTTGAATTGGTGAAAATAATTTAAATAATCATTTTGAAAAATGTAAAAAAATAAAATAAAAGCCTTGATGTAATTGAATAAGAAATATTCAAATAAAATTGACTTTCCTTGCATTTCCAGACGCACACAAATCATACTGGATAAAATGGATTGGTGATAGAAAGATAGATGTGATGGAGGATAAATATGAACAAGAATAAACCTGTTGAATGTCATCTTTTTGAAGGGCAACAAGGTGTGTTCGGGGAAGTGTAGTTTATGTAGTTCAGTGTGTTGTTGTTTACGCACTGGGAGGGAGGGAGCGAGAGAAAAAAAGGGAGGAGCCGCTGGGATTCGTGACGTCAACCTGGAATGAGGGAGTGAATGTTCCGGGTCAGAAACTGGACTAAGAGGAAATAAACTCCGGGATAAGAAAAACACGAAATAAACGCAACCAAACAGACATGTAACCGCTTACAAAGACAGATACGGGACACTTCTCAGCCTCTCAGTAAAGATGTTGCGAGAAAGGTGAAAAGGCGGAAAGAAAACTCCAGGGATCAAAGCAGAAGTGGAGCGCGACGTTTTTATTCCATGTTTCAGTGCGCGATACATTTGCGTTGGAGATCGATAGATTTGTGCGCGACACTAGTTGCTTCGGCGCTCTCTCGCCGTTCCTAGTTTCTCCAACTTGTTTTAGTTTTGATTGTTGTGGCAACTTTTCCAGCAGTACGGATTTGTCTAGGGCTAGGATCACCATCCCGTGATGTTTCACTGTATCCCCCTGTGGCGGTGCAACCGTCACATTGAGTCGATCGATAAGCGCCACTGCTCGCTCCTCTTCGTCCCGGATGAGATCTATCGCTACAGAGGGAGTTTGGAAGAGCTTTTACTGGACGCCAACCAGCTCCGGGATTTGCCCAAGGTAAGACGACGCCAGCCTGTACTGGGACCATTGTTGCTAGGAAAGCCTCTTCTCGAATGGATGAATGAGACGCGTTTGTGGGCCGCGTCTCAAAACATAATGCGCGTTCTATTTGTACAGCATTTGCGCGTAGGCGCGCTCCGAGTCAGCAGCAGTTTGAGGCAGGTGAGTTGCGAGTCGACAGCAGTTTTGGGCTTTAGTGGTGCACTGTGGGGCCTCGCTGGAAGTCATTCAGCATGAATAGACGTACTCTTGAGTCAGCAGTAGTTTTGAGCATCAGGTGTGCTGCAAATCAGCAGCCGTTTTGGCCCTCGTAACCACAGACAGCATTGCTGAAATCATAGACTTGCTGCCAGTCAGCAGCATTTTTGGGCATCATAGGCATAATACGAAGCTGCAATTCTGAGCATGATAGACGTGTTCAGATTTATCAGCAGTTTTGGCCATCTTTACCCCATTGGGTGGCAGTCAGCATTGTTGGAATCATTTTTGGACTTCATAGACTAGGCTGTACCAGCAACACTCCTACGATGCCAAAATTTCTGTTTTATGAAAATGTGATGCCCAAAAATGCAGTAGTTAGGTAGCTTAGTAGAATTTGAAACGCAGCCACTGTCATTGTCCAGATGGCGGAGAACTCTAGAACTTGCAAAATGTGACAGTGATGTACACAGTGGTTGAACATCTGGGCGGAAAGCCCAGAAATTATTTCTGAACTGACATATTGAACAAAACAATGCTGCAAAGTAACTTCTCAATAGTACTGACTAATTGTGTACTGCATTAGTATGCAGTGTGCCATGAAAGGGCATGATTTTTAACTGTAATGTGACCTTTCGGAGCGCAGACTCATGCATGAAGCAACAAAGAGCATCTTCAGAAGAATGTCTGATTGGTGGAGATGACTACGAGAAAACTTTTCAGGCTAATCCTGATTTAAAGGCTCCTAACAGTGATGCTTTACTGACACACAGGACAACTTTCTCCACCTCTTGTTGCAGTGCATCAATTTAAACAGTCTTTTCCCTCTAATTTGCTTGAATCCCACTTTGTATGCAATTACAGTTGTCCTTGTGTGATCTTTACCGCAATAACATTGAAAAACTCTGTCAGAACAGAGCAGTGGATGGCCTTTATAACTCTGTCAGCGAGTTTGGAAAGGACACACATTTGCTTTGCTCCCTATGCCTATGCTACCACAGCAGTAAATCCTGCATGCGCATTGCTGATAGACTGACCGGCAGCATTGCCTGCAGCGATTCTTTGGCTTGTAATGAATTAAATCTTCCAGATCAATGATAGATTAAAGTGCTGTGCCCAACAACCGCAGCACAATAAAACATTCAGGGCTATCATATCTTACACCTGTTTGAGCTTATCTTGTAATGAATCCTGTTTTCAGGGTGTTTTAATCAAAAGTGTCTTTGAAATCAGACAAGAAGTCGTTGAGATGGTTTCATCCAAAAAATCGATTGAAAAATAACATCAGGTGTTAACATTATAAATGCTCATTCACATAAGAAGCCAAAGGAGAAAATAGACAAAGAAATATAACTTTTGCATAGTCATAGACTATTTTATCGATTTTGTTAATAACCACAGTGGAGAGGGTGAATATAAAATTAAAAATTATACATACTTCATAAAATAAAACCTCAGTGTTGTGAGTTTAAGGCCTGAAGGTGACCAGTTAAGTTTTTTCCACCCTAAGAAATACATATCAAAATAGATAACTTGTCAAAAGTTTTTGTTCTATTAATAGTATTGGTCTCCACAGTTTTTGTATATAAAAAAAAAAGTTAAAGCTGTGTTTTATTATGGACATGTGGAAACATGAAACGCCAGTAAATTGGCCACGTATCAGGCTTTCCCTTTAAGAGCTGAGTGGTTGAACTGAGAGCATTCCGGTTTTTAACCATTTATTGTAAGAAGCTGCGTTAACTATTGAATTCAGTTATTCGTGTCCGAGCATGTTCTTGATTTTTCACTGGCTTAGAAATCTATTGTCTAATTAACGCTTTTAACGGAAACTACGTTTAGCTTAACTTTAGTTGTGCACAGCTCATAAAAATTCTTTATGTTTACTTGCTTTCATGTTGTTCAGAAAAGGAGGAACTTTGAATAATGTTCTAGCTGCTCGTTTCCGGGGCATATAATAAATTGATCTTTCACTGAAGCAGTAAGTTTCAAGAGTTGTCCACACAACGCATGTGCTGTATCCCAAGTCTTCTGACTCACAGTTTGTGTGAGAAACAGATGGAAATTGAAGTTATCCAGTTCCTAAGAAAAGTAGTGATTGGTTGGGCAATATGGGGACAAAAAATAGTTTTTGTTTGTTTGTTTTTGTTTAATTTTTGCATTCAGAATCATTATCTTATCACAGTCTTTTGTACGAGAATTTTGTAAGTTACTGAGCAGTACAGCAGAACGAATGTCGCCTATTTAAAAAAAGGCCCTACAAGATGATAAAACCTAAGAGAAGACCATTTAGGCAAGTATTCCTTTAGCAATATCCAACTGGTTAATGAATCATTCACTTCAGAGTTGGCTCTTTATTATAAATCAGTTTATCTGCTTCATGAAAATTACTAGAGTTCAACCCAGCAGGTGATGGAGATGTACTACTAATCACAGAACCGGCTTTACTGATGAGATACGCATGACAATCGCATGCGATATATTGCACAGCCCTAATCTGAGTGTGTATTTCAGACCAAAACAAAACCTCTCTGAGTTCTCTGAATGATTGCAATTCCTGTAAAATGTGCTGCTTGATGTCTCAGTTTGTGGTACCCAGACTGCTGCTGTTTGTTTGGTAAAGTCAGTGAAGTAGGGCATTTGTTTTGAGAGCAAGCAGAGCAACCAATAGGATCCTCTAGCATAGCTTGAGTGTGTTTTTAAGTCTCTGGAGACAAATATAAACCTCTCAGAAGTGTATATTGAGAGTGAATTTAGTTAATGGTTGAACTTTTCACTCTCCTTTGTACCATGTGTGCCCAGTGTGTCCGCAGGGCATATAGTCAAGAGCCCATACCCAAGTCAAAAGTGTGTACTTCAGACTGTGCTTAAAGATGAGCGTGAAAACACATATCTTAAAGTAGGGCTGGGCGATTTGGCCTAAAATCAAAATCTCGATTAATTGAACATTTTAACCCGATTACGATTTATGAACGATTATTTTATTCATTAATAAAATTATATTTAATTATATTTAAATAATATTTATTTTTTTGCCCTCATAGTTCACTGTCAAGTTTTGTACAGTAAATATGCGCACATATTACAAGTGAGAGATTTTTGAATGAAGGGTGCACACACTATCTACTATCTATGATTATTTATTGAACATCAGTGTTGAACAACTGAAATTAAAGCACACATTGCTTAAAATGAAAAGTCACATTTTTCTTAAATTAGTGAAAATAAATAACTTGCACTTTTGGAAACAAAATAAATTATTTATAAAATAATAATAAATATTAAAAGTAGAAAATAAGCAGTATCTCTTCTAAATAAAATTACTCTTGTATATCCTGTAAATACTTTTTACTGTATAAATACTGTTTAAGCTCTCCATCGACATGCCGGCGAAATAACGCAACGTAACGGAGCGGGGTCACGTGACTCCACACGCAGTAGTGTTTTTAAGGGAAAGTAATTGAAATAATTGACCTGGACATTATGAAATAAATGACCTGGATTATAGGTTCTGAATGTCGATTTCGATTACTTTTCGATTAATCGCCCAGCCCTATCTTAAAGCCTGTTTCTTGTTGGTTTGTATGTGAAAACTCTTATCATGAGTAAGATTTCCTGGAATCTGAGTCTTCTTGTTTGGCCTAAAATGTGAGGAATGCTGTGAGGAGAGTTAATCGTGATGAAAGATATGTGTGGGGGGAACCAATGCCTGCTGGTCAGAGTCAGCTTGGATCTTTTAGACCTGATACTAGTCTGCGTCACTGCTCTCTCAGCAAGCTTGGCTAATTCTTTATTATGTCAAATAAAGGGTTGGAGTATAGGAGTGTGTGATATGTATCATCTGCGATAATAATGTAATTGAGTTTAACGACTTGTGAGCTAAAAGTATTGTCACTCACTTCTGAAAATCTGAGTGCTGTTCTAGAATATCAGCACTATCACAAATGTAATATTGTTTCTTTAACTGCTATATCCAGTTATATTTCTTAGGGGTGCTCCGATCAGGATTTTTGAGGCCGATTGCCAATCGCCGATCACAGGAAGCAGTATCTGCCGATCCGATCACCGATACCGATCTTTTTAAAGCCTTCTTTTATCATGTAGAATTATTTATAGTGATACTCCAATCAGGATTTTTAGGCATTTATTCAAGGCCTGATTTTTTTGGTTTGTTTTTAAATGGGCGAGTTCGCCTGTTAGTTGGCTCTTTTTTTTGATGGGTGGAAGGAAGCATTTTTAGACATTTTTCAAAAATATATATTTATCTCAAGTGTTTAATCATGCAGTGCATTTTTTTGTTTTTAGAATTGTGCAATTATTGCACAATAGCTTACACACAGCACAAGCCTGATTTCCACAAACACATTTATCCATTATTTTGATTTCAAATCCAAACATTATTGAAAATGCTTTTTCAGCATTGATTCTTTTACACAGTACAATAATACAGTACAGTAACCTTTCATAGATGTTAAAATGCAATAAATATAAGCAACACATTATTTAATGCTGTAAAGGGGGGGTAACGATTCTCAGGGCCCATGACTGAGAGGGGGCCCAGAGAAGCCCCCAATAAAATTGTGGTGCTAAAAAAAAATATTTGATAGTAAAAATTATTAACTTTAAATTATTCTATTTGCTGTTTCCTGATGTCAAAAAAATGTATTTGTTTAGGAAACACAAACGTCCGTGGGCCCCTCTCCCCCTCTCGAGTATCATAAAATGGTTCAGTCCGCCCAGGGGCGTCGTAGTTGCGTGAAAAGGGGGACTAAATTACCAGGGCCCCAAGTGGGGGGGAGGGCCCCTGAGGAGTGAAATTTTATTTTCCTTTAAATATAATTTTAAGATCGCAATAAATGTTGTTAACTAATGTAAATCAGTGATGCACGGGTCAATGTACAAACAACCCGAACCCAACCGACGTTTTCAACTAACCCGCCCGCAACTCGGACTGCAAAAAAATAAAATAAAAAATATTGTACCTGACCCAAATTTTTAATATTTGCGACTTATACCAGCGATTATATGCGGTTATATGCGGTGGAGATGCGTTCACTGTCAAACATTATTCGTCATTAATTAGGTAATTTTGTCAAAAGAAATGTTCTTGATTACAAGAAAAATAAAGATTGTTCTTGTTGTGATTTATTTTGTCTTTCCTTTATACAGATTTAAATAGTTTCGGTTTCGAAGTACTCTAAATTATGTCAGTGATTCTCCGATGATAAATATGATCAAGAATTATTTTATTTCGATCTACAGTGTAATAAGAGTTAAGAAAAAGATTAGCCTATAGCCCTAAATATATATAGACTACAAGCTAATTCCTTTTTTCTTAACTTTTAACTTCTTCTAAAAATTATCAAGAATATTAAATCAACTTAATTGGCTAGGTTAACGAATTGTCTTATACAAACATAACGAATGCACTTCAAAACGAAGTTTTCATATATAAATTCAGGAATCACGAATATGACAAAATAATATTATATATATATATATATATATTAATTGTATAGCTATAATAGTTGTATCAAATGAATAAGGAAATTATAGTGCCTTGAATTTATTAAGTAATGCTTAATTTTGTTCGTTTCGCTCTCTGGAAATGTAAAGAAAAAATACCGTTTTTACTTGGTATTTGTTTTTAATCCCTGGTTTTAAACAAGCATATACATGAGATAATTTATATATTATTGCTTGAATAAACGTTTAAAATAGTGCTAGAAATTTTATAATTAAGGAAATTAAACAGACCTAGGCATTTGAAGAGACATAGTGAAATGTCTAATAATTCCAAAAAGAAAGAGAAGCATTGGACATAATCAAAATATTCGAGACATTTATTAGGAATACCATTTTCTTAACAATTAAGATGCTGCATGTGTTTATCCAGTCTAATCGAAGTGTGCGTCTCTCCCCCGACTTTCCCAACAAAAATCCCACCCCCTCTCAGAAAATACATAAAGCTGACATTGCTGAGCTATATGCATTGAAAAGTAGTCTATTAAAATGGTACAATGGCATTGCTCAGTTCAACGTGTTGGGAAATCGGGCATTTTGTCCCGCGTCAGCATTTATTCAACAGTTAATAACGCTCAACATTCAAAAGGTAAATATTATTCAGCCAATAAAGTGTAGGTCTATGTATTTACTTTTTACTTTTAGTTTCATTTAGTTTAAGTCTGCATTTACTTGAATAACCAACTGTCTACATTACAGATTCAACATTTAATGTTTTGCAATTTAAGGAAATGTGATTATTCAAAAATGTCAATGTGATTTTTGCAGTTTGCAGTGGATCTTTTGTGTTAGCTTTGTGTCTAACTGTATTTGAATCCAATCAGGCTTCAAATATTGACAGAGAGGTTAAAAAGTTTAATGTAACCTAGTGTTTGCCGGCTGAAGGGTGGAGGAGGAGTGACAGCCGCCCAGCCTCATTAACAGGAAGAACAGGTTCGGTGTTCCGCCTCAGCGATGCGTCGCCCGATAACACGCCAATACCACTTGATGGTTTGTCCTTTCATAGATTGCTGATTTCATCCATCACCTTTTATAAACAATGGCAGCCATCGCAAAGGAAGTATTGAGATGAATGTGCCGTGAACTTCCGAGTCTGAAGAGCTCTATTGTGTGCCATACCTGTTGCAGTCTGGGAGGTTTCTGCGTGGCTTTTGTCTGGACAGTTTTCTCTTCCTGTGAAACACTAACGTTTTGATTACAGAGTGAGAAGAGGGACTGAAAACAAGAAGAGTAGCGTTTCTGTTCTTCTCTTTTTGATAATGGCCCATTTATTCTTCTGGCATAGTTTGCATATTGTTTAATTTCATTCATAACTTGGTTAGGTGGGTTCCTAAAGGTCAGTGTAGGAGGTCAAGTGCAGTTGAATAGTTCAGAGTGGGGATAATAGGACCCAGTGCTATGTGGAAATAACGGACCGAATCACAGAATCCAGTCAAAAAACATAAATCAAACACAAAACAAAAAATAAATCAAAAGCAGGGCTGCATACTTAAACACATTGTTATATGGATGGACTAGTGTCTGTGCATAAACACTGCTATTGAAAGTAAAGCGATATGTGTGAATGACTCGCTAGTTTTGACTTGTACCCATAATTGAGCAATAAATCTTTAACAAAAGATTAATTCAACTGCTAATGTTTTATGCCTTGATTTGAGAATCTCAGTTTTTGTTAATTTTCTATTAAAATAACATTCAGAAAAAAATAAAACAGACACAGAATTTCTGAAAATAATTTTTATATTAGAAAAATTAAGAAGAAAAAAAAAGACATTTAAACGTGAAAATTACATTTTTGTTAAGCTGTTAATAAAATATTCCATGATAGCAACTAATTAGACATGCTTTTTGATTAATAAAATGTAATTGTAACAATCAGAAGGACAATATGAAAACAAAATTTAGGGAAAAATAAAATATTTCTTAAGGCCATAGGATAATATTTTACAATTTATTTTTTCTATTGGAGGATGCCTGTGTCCATGTATTCATATGGTTTTTTTATTTTAATTTTTTCGTTAAATGTGGTTTTGAATTGCATTATTAAATGAATCAAAAGTACATCATGCAATTGTTTAACCATTCCTTACCATGTAATATTTACTTTACTCCGACATGCTGTGACTGACAATAGAGCTAAATACACCACAAAGGCAACATAATTACAAAAAGATTAATTTTATTTGCGCACTGTAATCCAAGTCTTCAGAATCCATATGACTGCGAGGAACAGAATCAAATCCAAGCATTTTTTTCAGTGATCTTCATCAAAACCACAAATAAATGCACAGCCATTTGCACTATGCATCGAAGACATAAATATGAACACGCTGTTGCACCTATAATAACTTTTAAGGCTTATTCGATCCATGAACATTTCTCTGTTAATGTACGCAATCTCACAGTCCAAAGCGTCTATCACAGCAAATTAGCACACGCTGAATAATTAAGCAAAGCATCTTCTCATAGGATAAGAACACGCAGCCTCATGAATATTTATCAGACAACAACGCGTCATCAAAGTAAAATCTTAGAAAAAGTAGTCCAGGGGTTCATAATCTTTTAAGGGCTGAACACATCTGATAAACAGGCATGCATCCGGTTTTCTCTCTCCAGTGATATCGCACACCCCTATGTCAGATGGCAGTTGCATTATTGCATTATTGCATTATTATGTTTGATTATTAGCATACAAAAACCACTCTTTAGACTCGCTGGCCAATCAATGAGAGGAACAATGTGTTTCTGCTATTCCTGCTGTAATTATCTTTTTCAAACCTGGGTTCTGCTCCATTCAGTTGTGCTGTTTGACAGGAAGAGCCAGTCCTTTGTGTTCATGTCTTCTCTGAAGCGTTGCGATGCGAACCTAAAGCCAGCTTGTACAGGGATGGAGCAAACTTCTCTCTGATTAATTGAACTGTAAGGCACTGATGAAAATCATAGTCTATCCAATCCATAGACAAAGCTTTTACTCTGTTTGGTTCCTCTCAAAGACCCAGAAAAACTTTTACCATTTCTTTCAAAAATGAATTTAAAGAATCTTTTATAGAATTTTATGTACACTTTGTTTTATAATTGCTTTATTTAATTTGTTTGTATAATGTTTGTTTGCCATCAAGTCAAGTTCTGTTCCTCAAACAAAGCTATTGTATGACTTCTAAGGGCTTTGCAGTATCATTTATACTTTTTTTTTTTTTAAGTAGAGAAGAGCAGCTTGAACATTCTTGAAAATGGTAAATATCAAAACTGAATGAGAAGTAAGATATTTTTATTTCACCTTTTTAACAGTTTTAACTGTGCATGCTAGTGTAGGAATATGAAATTATTATACTTTCATACAATTTTTTGACACTATGATGTCCAAAATCGCTCCGCTTTGTTGTGGTGGCTTTAAATTACCATGAAGGTCTTCAGATGCTTTTGCAGACTGTGTTTGAAAAGCTCTGTCAAAAGCAATGCATTATTCATTTATTTCATGGAACTCAAAGAGCAGACACACAGTTTTTGAAGTCAGTTTCACGCCATTCTCTGCTGGTTGTCCAACAGAGTTTATTCAGCTTACCTCGATAAGCATTTCTTTTCAAGTTTTTCTCTTCAGTCTTAGCTTAGTTGGTGTTTGTTTGGATTTTTCTGAGGCTCAGAAGAACTCTATAGATGTAATGAATGGACACTAAGAAATTAAACAAACATTTAAATAAACATGTGAATAAGATATGTTACAAAATCCATAACTGAAATGGTCACTGTCTTAAAGTGCAAACACAATCATAGAAAGTAAAGCAACACCCTGTTCTAAGGCAAGTTCAGGGAGGACAGACATTTCCTGCAGAGCAGAAATGGCGAAAGATGGCTTCCTTTTGATTTAGTATCAAAGTAGAGTGGAGGTACTAAACCATTATGGAATAAAAATGTAAATATTATTATTATTATTAATTATGCATTTATCATTAATGCTAATTCATAGTGCATTAACTACATGTTAACTTGACAATTTGAAAATCTATTATTAAAAGTTGAAATGAACACACTGACAATAACAATACAGCTACCCTATGGTGGTAGCTAAATAAACAGAAGATTTCACTACTTTAATTGATTCAACGTGACTAATAAACATATTATAATGTTCATTATAATAATGCAATGCTAAATGACAGCTTTTATCACTGTTTAATACTATGTTGCATGCCTTATTCTTTGCAAGAGGCCACATCATCTCACAGAAGGATTTATTGCAAACACTTAACAACTTTCATTACCACAGAACAATTTCTTAATCGCGCCAATATATCGTCTGTGATTATGAATGCATTTTTTGCATAGCTTGTCAGTGAACTACGTCTCTGTGTAGTAAATGCTGCTCCATCTGAAAGCAAGCACGTGATGGAGATTTACAACTATTTACAGAACCGGCTTTACTGACAAGATGCGCATGACAATCGCATGCGATTAATCCTGCAGCCCTAACCATTAGTGACATGAAAACATGTACTGTGTTGTACTGTATATGTATGGTTTTGTTGTCAAAGTTTTAAATCCTCATCTGAATTGTCCCGTTCACGTGTCAAAATAAACAGCTTAAGAGGTCAGTGGTTCCACCTCTAGAAGACACTCTCGTACTGAATAATCACTCAGTTCTGACTTATTGCAATTCAGATGATTTTTTTCAAAATAGTGATATATAAGCTCACAATTGTGAGTTTAAAAAGTCCAATTTTGAGGGGGAAAGACTGATGTTCTCAGAATTGCGAGTTTATATCTCAAATGTTATAATATCAGAATTGCGAGAAATAGACTCACAATACTGAGCAAAGAAAGTCGCCGTTGTGAGATATGAACTCCCAACTTCCAAAAAAGTCCGAATTTGCGAGTTTATTTCTCAGAATTGCGAGTTTGTCTCACAATTCAGACTTTATAACTCGCAATTGATATAGAGTTAATATCACACAACTCTGAGAAAAAAAAGTCAGATTTGCAAGTTTATATTCTACAATTCTGAATTGTGAGTTTACAGAGGAAAAAGTCGCAATTACATTTATTTATTTTTTTAAACAGTGGTGGAAATAATCTTCTATAGATAACCTGTAGTTTATCAGAAATCCCTTTTTTTCCCGGTTTCGATTACTGCTTCAAACGATCATGAAAATGCAGTAATCAAGATGAAACGATTATTGCGCCCCATTCCGCCCCTTTTGCAGTGGTGCGATTTCGCTCTTCCATAAAAGCCTAATTTCACATGCAAATCAGCAAAGTCATGTAACAGGACTTTCATAAAACGGGACGTGCTTGATTTGTTAATGTTTCTTTAACGTTGTGTTTTTAATAGCGCGTAAGAAAAATTGCACTGTTCTGTGTATGCGCTCAGAGACGGAGCAGAACATAGACATGTAAAGTTATCTTTTAGCTCAAGGTACGCGCCTAAATAGTCAAATACACGCAAATATATTTCAAATTATTCCATGGAATGTCTGGATACTGGATTCTGATTGGCTGGCAGGTGTGCAGTAAAACCGTTTAATGCACAGGTAGTTTCAAGTCAGTTTAATCACCGTTCTATATTAATGCGCTGCTTTAATTGACGCACACAAACGCAGAGAGAGAGAGATCGGAGATCGGATTGTGCTGTGCACATACATAAACTTCTTGTCAGCACTTCCCCGCGATTTTTATTGTTAAAATATCCTAGATACTAGATCGCTACATTATATTCCTCATCAGCGAAGTGGTAAAACTGCTGTTTTTGAATGAATTCGTTGTTTGTAGAGAGAGTCGCGCAGACGCACAGCAATGCAGGCAGGTAGGCACATACACACAAACACACACACACACACACACACACACACACACACACACACACACACACACACACACAACTGTCATCTCTACCTCGCCTTCTCGCTCTCTCTCGGTCGATCGATAATTTACTGAAATAAATGCTATAATTCATTCAAATAAATGTGATCTTACCGCACTTTCATCTCTGTGTCTAATAATAATTCGCGTCGGGCGGTTATTAGCCTCCACGTCGTGCATTTAAAATCCTTTAATGCACGGCAAACCGTTGATTATCCCTTACATGAGGCGCTTGGTGATTACTCGTGTAAACCCTTGTCAGGTTATGTCTTAAATGATCATAAACAGTTGAGAATGAAAATATGTGTGTAACAGTATATTGGATCCATGTGGCACTTAAAGCGGCAACAAATAATATTCCTTCTGCCGTCTCTGTGCTTAATATTAATATAACATAAAAATATAAAAAGAAAAATCCCTCACTGCTCTTGAATGAAGGACTTTTGTAGTTTTAATAAGAAACAAAGCATGTTTAACTATTACACTGAAGACACTGTTTTATATTACATTCAAATTATTGCATTCAATTTCTGCAGTATTGTTAGACTACTTTAGACTTGCATAAAAGTATTCAGTATTTTTATTTTTGTAAAAACATTTTTTGTATCTTTTTTTTTCTGCTGTACTGCTATTAAATAATCATGATTACAATATTGACCAAAATAATCGTGATTATGATTTTTGCCAAAATCGTGCAGCCCTAACTTGTGGACTCTAAACTGTAGAAATGAGAGAGAAAGCAATGTGGTCCTACATAAAATGCAGAACTGATGATAATGATAAAGTTTTTCTGAAATTGTGTCTAGGGCCAAACATGCTTTAGAGCAGGGATTCTGGCTCACCAGATCCATTTTCCTGCATTTTCCTAATCAAACACCCTGAGTTTGATCAGGGTTGGCGCTAAACTCTGCAGCGCATTGGCCCTCCAGGGTAAGATTTGAGGAACCCTGTTTTAGAGTATTGAGTTGAACATGCAGGAGGTCCAATATAAGCACTGCTCATGAGAGACGGCAGGGACGTTGTTTGTTTGTAATGGGCCCTGCTCTCCAGCTGACTGTGCAGGTTTTATGGACTGCTTCAAATTTCCATTTTTTTCCTGGTGTCAGTCGTGGTGCCAGTGAGAGGTGGGAGGAATTGAACAAGTAGGTCAGGCTGATAGACATGAATAGCTGATTACATCACAGAGAACCATACACTCAGTTGCTTTTGCCAGGCCACTGGACATTAGTAATTACTAACCTAATAAACTGGTTTTGTTTTTCTGCGTGAATTGATTGTGGAACATCTGAATATGGTTCTGTTTGTGTGGGGCGTTTCTTGTGTGGCTTGCACTTCTAGACCAACACATCAATAATACTCAAATGTGAGTCAGTGGAGCATCAGAATGACCCATAATCCTCTCTAAACACCCTCCTGATTTGCATAGGCTATGTTTGGAATAGTATAGTAGTGCACTATTTCTGTTTCTGCAGTTTTTACTGTACACACTTTTTTGTATGTAAGGAATAATCCACTGCATTGGCAAAATATGCATTATAGCATGGATTCCCACAATGCTAGACTTGACTGCTTCCATACCATATTGCATTCCAAAAGAAAAAAAAAACAATTCCATGTTTTATGATGGAAATATTTTATTATAACATAAAATATTTGCTAATGCAGTATTCTATTCCATCATGAGCTATGTTTCATCAAAAGGCCTGCATTAAACTGCTGTGAAAATTGGAATATTGCATAAAACATTTACGAATAAATCCCAAATAATTAATTACTTTTTTTAACAATTCAGGAAGGTAATTATACCAAATCACTTTCATGACTTCACATGATCTATTAGGAGCTGCAAAATAATGGTTAAATGGTTAATCATGATTATTTTACTTTAAAAGATCAACTTGCCAAAACATGTTTTTTCGCAGATGTAGTTATGTAGTCAGAGAATGAATTTGCAAATTTTCAGCTGTTTATAGTCAGATTATTGCTGATATCGACCCATGTTTTTATGCAGCAAACACATAGGGTTGTAAATGTGAAAGAAGTTAATGTGCTTTCTAAAAATCTAAATAATAAAGACAGTAATATTTATGTTTTAAATAAATATAATAAATTATATACTTGATTTATCCCTTTTAATGGTATAAAGGCTGAAATGCCATTGTATAAGATGTTTTGTTTTTGTGAAAATCTGAATTTGAATCATGTCATTTTATGTCTTAATATGTTACTGTATATTGTCCAACCCTCTCATGCTGTTAATATTACTTGTGCAGCTCTTAAAAAGGGTCATAAATTGCCTTAAATTGATATTTAAACATTCTGCAGATACACTGTAAATAGTGAAAAAAAATTCATTCCTTGATATTTGTGTATTGAAAATATTTTTGATTGATTGACTAAATTTTTATATTTAAAAAAATGTTTTTTGTTTTTTTTATTTAGGCTAGTTAAATTAATTTTATTATTAATTGTATAGTTTCTTTTTGACTACCTTTTAGTACGTTTAGACTGAAATGTATTTGTGAAAAACTTGTTTTTTAACTGCAAGAGTTAGAATTTTAGTTTAGCGTCATGTTTTTTTTTTACAGTCATTTTAAAACAGTCATCAATATATTACCATGACATTGCCCTATCCTTTCTCATGCAGTATTACTTTCTTTTGTGCATTTAAATTTTATTTTTAAAATACTGCAGATAAATATTTTCAATTACATAATTTGTATACTGTATGTTGGCTATTTATGTTAGGCAATGTTATATGCAATCCAGACAGTTGTTTTTAATAGCACAATAACATATGATTTTAAATGAAGAACTCATGTATGTGAACATGTAATTTACCACAGTGCTGTTATATCTTGAAAATGCACCTTGGAAGTGCTTGAATTTTACTTTGGAAAATGTATAAGAACCCTGTTACAGGTTTGCCGGTGTTTTCAGATCATCAGCGTTTTTAATGTAATATGAAGATGCACATGGTTGCCAGGTTGGGAAGACTGATTAAACCACTGGGAAATGTATTGATTTAGGACAGGGATCTTCATATCTGGCCCACGAGATCCACTTTCCTGCAGAGTTTAGCTCTAACACACCTCAGTGTCTTCAGGATCATTAGAAAATCACAGGTAGGTGAGTTTGATCAGGGTTGGAGCTAAACTCTGCAGCGCACTGGCCATCCAGGGCAAGATTTGAGGAACCCTGATTTAGAGGAAAAGTTCTGACTGGGGGGTTTAATATTCTTTATATTCTGGCAACCGCAACCATAAAAGTTTGTGCTGGAGGCTTATTACCAATGCAAGATAACACAGAATAAATAAATACATTTCAGAATAAATAACCAGCAGGTAAATTTCACGCAGACAAATTTAATAATTCAGAAGAAGCTGGAGTTGTGATCATGATTAAAATGCGATTTATTCTGTTGAGGCAAAGTCATATACTTTTTTTCTTTCAGAAATGTATTCTATAAGTGTGCTTCTGTCACAGTTGCTCTATATGCTTTCCTATAGAATAAAAACTTTGCCTCAGTTAAGTGTATAAAGTTTTTAATGCACGTTTTATGATTTCGGCCGCATTTAAGCATTCATTTAATTTCTGTAATTAATTTGGCATCAGAAAGAAATGATATTTAAACTTAGTTATTATTTTTCTCAGACTAAATTTATCAACTCTTTCTCCTCCTAGAGCTTTAACTCTACACTGCAAAAAATGCTTTTCTAGCTTAGATTTTTTTTGTCTTGTTTCCAGCCCAAATGTCTAAAAATTCCTAAATCAAGAAGGATTTTCTAGACAAGTAAAAATTATTTTCTTGTTTTCAGAAAAAAACAAGTCAAAATTAAGTGAGTTTTTGCTTAGAACAAGCAAAATAATCTGCCAATGGGGTAAGCAAAAAAAAATTCAAACTTCAAATCTTATTTCAAACAGAAAACAAGATTATTTTGCTTGCCCCATTGGCAGATTATTTTGCTTGTTGCACTTGTTGCAAATGCACTTAATTTTGACTTTTGTTTTCTGAAAACAAGACAATAATTTTTACTCATCTACCAAATCCTTCTTGATTTAAGAATTTTTAGATATTTTGGCTGGAAACAAGACAAAAAAATCTAAGCTAGAAAAGCATTTTGTGCAGCGTACAAACTTCAGTCTCAGCCCAGATCTTCAGACTGATCTCACCGGGAACAACTAATCGATAAAATCGATTATTATTGATAATGAAATTCGTCGACAATGATTCTCATAATTAATCGGGATTAATCGGGTCCGCCCACAGTGCACGTAAAACTTCAGAGGATCACGTCAAATTACGAACTTCTATAGACACAATGCATCTAAAAATAGTGGAGGAACCAGACTGAGATGCTGCAGGAGAGTTACGTGATCAAAGCTGCACAAAACATCAGAATTCCTTATTTTAAACTTGAAGCTTATAGCGTAATGGCTTGCCCTGTGAGGCGCTTTGAGATCCGTTTGCATCCTCAGCATGAAAGCTTTCAGTTTACGGTCATATCCTTATCTGTAAATGTCACAAATTCACAGGAGCATTTCCATTTATGCATAAAAGTCCATTCTGGCAGTCTGTGTTAAGTTTAAATCTTTACTGAATGAGCGTCAGACAGGAACACAGACAAGGAGACAATTAATACTCAGCGCAAAAACATTAATTGTGCTGAAACATATGTCGTTGAATGTTAAATTTATATTTAAATACAACATGTAGTGCACATACCTATTCTGCCCTCCAAAGGCAAAGCGCAGTAACTACTCATTTGGTCAAAATTGAGTTAAGGCTTAAAATGGACTTTGTGACAACTGTTTTGTCTTGTGGCAAAGTCTCCTGGTTCAATTTTGTCCCAGAGAAACGAGAGTGTTTCAGAGAAATAAAAGTATCAACATGTTTGACTAGCTGGCGTAAAAACTTTAAAGGCATTTTTCTCAGTTTCAGTGTTGTAGTTACTGCACTTTGCCTTTGTAGGGCAGTATTTATGGAGGGTAGGAACTGGAAAGTAGGGCTTTGATGGTGGCAGAGTTTTACCTCCGCCGGTGGTGCGGTGTTTTATAGATATATAAATGAGGCTCAAACATTATTTGAGCAATTCCGTCGGTGAACAAGCAGCCTACAAATCGCTAAAATTACAATACATAAAATAAACGAAATGATACATTTAAATATGAAAGTAGCCTAAATAAGTGTTAAATAGGCTATTAAACAAACATTCTTTGCAAAAATTCCTAACAACCTCGACAGCTGATCAAAATTACTGGCCGAGTTCTCTTTCTCTTCCCCATTGCACAGCTGCTGTTTTTAATAGCAAAGTAATTACATTTATTTTCGTTTCTTTAGTTTATAAAGTTAATTTAGAAATATATTTGGAACACGTCTTGTTTGTGAAATTTAAGTTTTCGTTTTTTAAAGTAACGACCAAGCGGCCAGCGGCAAACAGATCAATTTAGCCTTCTCAAGTCATCACGACTTAAATTAAAATCCTTAGATATAAAAAAAACTTAAAGCATATCACAATATTAGTTTAATCGTTTAACCTAAATAAATGTGTACTAATAGGCGCATATCCAATCGTTTGTGCGGAGAGTGAAAGCTTTGCAGGACATGGTGCCGCCAGCGCTATGTGAAACTTCATTTTTGCTCATAAATGAGTAATACATTGACTTTAAATTATTACTTCACTACTATAAAACGAAATAATTCAAATCGAAAACAAAACTCTTTCATTAGCTATAGGCCTAATCCATAAGGGGCCGTTCACATGTCGCGCCTAAAAACTCGTGGAAAACGCGAGGCGCGCCACTTTCTTCCTTATCAACAAAGCGCTCGGGCGCTTGCGCTCCGGAAGCGTCTGCCGTTTCTAAGCAACCATCAGCTGCGCTCTAGCTCCAAGCCTATGCGTCTCCATGCATTGTTTCTTCTATTAGCGTCAAAATAATGGGGGCTTGACAAATCATAAAGTTCAGGAAATCCCTGGACAGAGCCGGTGCCAGACCATAACTAACAGGGGGACACGCGACATCTAACGAGGGGGCACACAATCAGCAACAATAACTTGGAAAAACGAGGCTTAAAAAAAAAATACATGTGATATATAATACAACAATATTGAACATTGTTTTGCTAATTGTGCAATAAAAATAAAATGGCGTTTTTTGCTCTGTTTCAGCCATTTTTCAATTTGACCAAGCTGAGAAAACTTGGCCTAAGTGACAATGAGATCCAGCGGCTGCCGGGGGATGTAGCTAACTTCAACCAGCTCGTAGAGCTAGACATCTCTCGAAATGGTAAGAAGCCCTTTGCTTTATCAGACCACTGTTTAATGACTCTAAGTGTCTGTGAGAAACTTTGGCCTCCTGTGTCTTGCCCTTCCCACACGCTTCCAGCTACGCCCAAGATATATCAGCAGCTGGGTTTCTATGCTCAGCAATTACATACAACGTTTCGGCATCATTCTCAGTAATTCCCAGCCTGGATTGCAGCGTATCCACACCCAAAATTCAGTTTTCCTTTCAGCTGTTTTTACTATTTTTGGTCAAGCGGCATCTTTAAAACTAGACTTCATGGTTTGTGGGTTGTTTTAAACAACCAGTGTCTTTCTTAAAAGGATACTTGATTAAGAAATATATCACTCCCCTGAATGTCTTTCTAAACCTGTATGACTATATATATTTTGTGATTTTTTTTTTTTTTTTTTTTGTCCATAAATTGCATATAAAGTCAGTTGGATTAAACATTCTTTTAAATATTTTTATTATACAGAAGAAAGAAATGCTTGAAAAGCATTTGTAAAGCCATGAGCGTGAATAAATGATGATAGAATTTTCAGTTTTGGGTGATCCCTTTGTAAGAATGGTTTATGCTCTTTGTGTGTTTACACAGCGTCTTAGAGGAAGTTCCTCCCTTATAAATTCACATCATATTCTAGTTGAACTTTGATCTCTTTTATTTATAGCACCATTTTTATGGCAGGCACATAATGATTGAAATATAACACAGGAGTTGTTTTAAACCTTGTTGTATGCTGCCCACATAGCTTGATATCTTGTAAGGAAGCATCTAAAATAGAACCCATAAGGGACCAAGATGCAAGGCTCTAATTAGACCGCAACAAATGCAGCAAACGTTCTAGAAGTAAAAATCGAATTAAATTTCTCCATAGGGGATTGGTTTTGAAAATTACTTCTAAAAACTAACCGATTATGCGCTTTGAGGCTGTTAATCAATGGAATGTGCTTTCGTTGAAGCCATCAGCCTGCATAACTTCAACTAATTTATAAATTAATCATGTTTAACAGCGGAATTCCTGGTGGAAAACTACATTACCCAGAAATGTTCACCAATCAGAGAATCGTGATAAGGAAATTGCTCTAAAAGAACACTTACCACTCCACTAAAGCACTGCGAATTTCTCTATGCTTTCAAACCATCCTGTAATATTGTGCACAGTCTTGTACTTGCAAGTTACAAGTTACTGGCTTGAAACTCTTGAAGACTTTCTGAAAATCACTAGAGGGGAAATGAATGGGAAAAATTCTTCCAGAACCAAGGCCTCTGAAAAAGTGGGTGAATACTGTTGCACTCCGTAGCGCTCCTCACTTAAAGCACACTTTTAATCCAGATTCCAGTAGTTTTACATTAGCGTGTTCATTTTTTTTATTACAAGTTTTCTGTTAGGTTTAAATATGCAAATGAGGCATTATTTAAAGATATATGCGCTAATTTGCATGCATTTCTAGTACAAAAATCTAACCACTGGATGAAGTCCATTTCAAAATTCTTATTTAATTTTTTTTTTTCAAATGTTTTTACAGAGGGGATTTTGAGTATCTCATTTTGTCATGACGTAATTCAGAAAAAAACAGAACAGACAGAAAACAATGTTTTTTTTAATCATTTTTGGGGGAATAAATGTTGTATAAAATCAAGCAAATTATATATGAACAAATCCCTCTGTAAAAACCTTCAGAATATAGACAGGAATAAAAATGTCAAGTTTGGTGTGTGTAAGTGCTACTGAAGTGGAGATTTATGGCTCAGTGTAGAAAAAAACAACAACTCATTTTGAGAAAACTGCCTTTAAAAATATGCATTGTAATTTAAATCTGTTGACACAAATAAATAAAATGATATGAAAGAAACACTTACCAGTGTTTTTTGGATGTTTTCTTTCCACTAGTCTAAAAAAAAAAACACTTTATGAAACGCCAAAAAGCCCAAAATCTCAAACTTGACAGGTGCATGAAAAAACAGTTTTTGCCTGCAGTGGCTCCCCGTAAAATGATTTTCATTATTTAATAAATTATAAATAATGTTTTAATGCCATTTTGCATGTTTTAATGCAAAGTTTCAATGAAGGATGCATTTTGTGGTGACTTGAATGTTAAATGCTGCCTCTCTAGGTTTTTGGTAGAAAGCCATTGTTTTGACTATAGAGTTTTATTGTTCTAAGTGGATTAAATCTGTTTCCTCTTTTTCTCACAGACATTATGGAACTCCCTGAAAGCATTTCATATTGTAAAACCCTCCAAGTAGCAGATTTTAGTGGAAACCCTTTGACAAGGTAATTGTGCATTTCAGCTTTGATATTCTGATCCTGTATGGCATATGTTTTAAAAAGCTCAATATGTGGTGTCAGTTCATAAAGAAATGCTGAAAAACAGTTTGGTAAACAGAAATGCTGTTTATCACAAGATTTCAAGTTATCTAAATTAGAGTACAGTTTTATTCAGTTTTCGATTTGTGTGTCATTGTGCCAGATAAATAATTCTAGTTTCTATAATTCTATAATTAAAAAGATGTTCCCCCATTAAATTGCCTCTGTAGTACTCTGTAGAGTAGCTCCTGAAACACTGCTGAAATCTGTACACTTCATCAGGTCAGAAATACAGATCCATTAATTTTTCTTTGTGCTTATTATGGTGTGTACATTGGGGATAGTTGGTTCTTTAAACAAGTCTTAATTGCATGTCTAATATACCACAAATGCGTCGATGGCGTCTCCGCGGTTTATTGACGATAACCTAATAGCTGTGTTGTGCTTGACAGGTCATCCGTTACGCATTAGCACTGGATCCACTTTGGCCCAGTTTGCCAATTTGTTCCCCTATTTTGCTGGATGTTACAATGCTTGACTGCTTCTGTATTCTCTGGTTATTTTGTAACAAATAACCATCAGTGTTGGGGGTAACACATTACAAGTAATGCAAGTTACGTAATTATATTACTTTTTCCTAATAACTAGTAAAGAAACACATTACTTTTTAATTGACAAGAAAATATGAGTTACTTTTTCCACCCATTTATTGATTAAAAGCTGTCCTGTCCCCATGGTGAGAGAAATTGTGAGTAGGATGTTACTTTAGTTCTAGAATAAATGTAAACATTCATTAATTCATCTCACTCACTAAAAAACATACAGTATTCCTCAAAATGAACAACAACAGTGAAATTCAACGCAAACCTGCAATAATTAAATATGTGAAATAATACAAATATCCTCTATGTATTTAATCCCATTATATTAACCAATGTCAAAATTAAAAATTACTCAAGATAATTTAACATTTCCTTTTTTTTTTTTTTTATTGCTGAAGAGTTTTTTTTTCCCTAAGCCTGAGGCATTTGGTGTGAAAAGGCTTTTACATTTGGCAAAAATATAACTTTTTATATTAAAAACAAACAAGCAAGCCCTGCACAGATTTAAAAAGTAATGCAAAAGTAATGTAACATCCAGGATCCAGTGGCACCAATCCTCAAAGAAAGCTGAGTGGCACCAGTTCGATGAGGGCGTGAACCAGATCCTGGAAGTGACAGGCAAGGGGGATGTGGACCATCGACTGTTAACAATAACCACACTCATAGTGAACATTGCAGCTGAGCGATTCGGAACTGTGACATCCAAACCCACTCCATCTGCATACACTCCAAGCCACAGAGTGAGGAAAATCAAACGTCTCAGGGAAGAACTCAAGCTGTACAAGGCAGCAGGGGAAGTAGAGAGAGCTGGCCTAGTAGATCTGAGAGGAATCCTGAGGAAACAACTCTTGACCCTTTGTAGGGCAGAGTCCCACAGGAGGAGGCGGAAAGAGAGAGCAAGGAAGAGGGCAGCATTTTTGGCCAACCCTTTCAAGTTGACCAAGCAGCTCCTTGGCCAAAAGAGGACTGGCCAACTCACCTGCTCCAAGGACGCTATCAACAACCACCTCAAGGCCACTTATTCTGACCCAAACAGAGAACGACCGCTGGGGCCATGCGATGCACTGCTGACACCACCAGAGCCCACATCAGAGTTAAACCTGAAGGAGCCCTGTCAGAGTGAAGTGGAGGAAGTGGTGAGGAGAGCGAGGTCAAGCTCAGCACCAGGCCCGAGTGGAGTGCCTTACAAGGTATATAAGAACTGCCTAAAGCTTCTACACAGGCTCTGGAAGGCCCTGAAAGTTATCTGGAGAAGAGGGAAGATCGCCCAGCCATGGAGGTTTGCTGAGGGAGTGTACATCCCAAAAGAGGAGAAGTCTGAGAACATCGACCAGTTTCGGGTCATCTCCTTGCTCAGCGTGGAGAGCAAAATATTCTTCAGCATTGTGGCCAAGAGACTCTCCAACTTCATGTTGAGCAATAAATACATCGACACGTCTGTGCAGAAGGGAGGTATACCAGGAGTCCCAGGTTGCCTGGAACACACAGGCGTGGTAACCCAGCTCATCAGGGATGCAAGAGAAGGCAGGGGGGACCTGGCTGTGCTGTGGCTAGATCTCACCAATGCCTACGGCTCAATACCCCACAAGCTGGTGGAGGTCGCACTGGAGAAACATCACGTACCCCAGAAGGTGAAAGGCCTCACCCTGGACTATTACAGCAAGTTCAGCTTGAGAGTCTCCTCTGGCCAGTTAACATCAGATTGGCACCAGCTTGAGGTAGGGATAATCACTGGTTGCACCATCTCGGTGACCCTCTTTGCGCTTGCAATGAACATGATGGTCAAGGAAGCCGAGACAGAGTGCAGAGGCCCCCTCAGCAAGTCCGGAGTAAGGCAACCTCCCATCAGAGCCTTCATGGACGATCTCACAGTGACAACAACCGCGGTACCAGGAGCAAGATGGATCCTCCAAGGGTTGGAGAGGCTCATGGCATGGGCACGCATGAGCTTCAAACCTGCAAAATCCAGACCCTTGGTGCTAAAGAAGGGGAAAGTCACAGATGAGTTCCGCTTCAGGCTGGGACAACATCAAATCCCATCAGTCACTGAGAAACCAGTAAAGAGCCTCGGGAAGGCCTTTAACTGTAGCCTCAATGACAGAGACTCCATCAGGGAAACCAGCACTGACATGGTTGAGAGCAGTGGATAGATCAAGGCTCCCTGGAAGATTCAAGGCTTGGGTCTACCAATATGGGATCCTCCCAAGACTCCTCTGGCCCCTGCTCATCTATGAGGTCCCCATGACTGGTTGAAGGTTTTGAGCAAAAGGTGAGCAGCTATCTACGCAGATGGCTGGGATTGCCACGCAGCTTAAGCAACATTGCTCTGTATGGGAACACCAACAAGCTCAGACTTCCTTTTGGATCAGTCAGGGAGGAGTTCATTGTGGCACGAGAACATCTGGATCCAGAGATGCGAAAGTGTCCGGGGCAGGGATTGTCGTCAGGACAGGGAGTAAGTGGAGGGCAGCAGAGGCAGTCCAATAAGCTTGAAACTCGGTTGAAGCACAAAGCCATCCTTGGGACAGTAGTGCAAGGCAGAGCCGGACTTGGGAGCCTAACAGCAACCTGGTACGACTTGGCCAGCAGGAGGAAGAGGCAGAGGCTGGTGCAGGAGGAGGTGCGTGCTTCAGTTGAGGAGGAGAGAACCAGCAGAGCAGTGGCCATGCGGCAGCAAGGTGCCTGGATGAAGTGGGGGCAGGCGATGGAGCGGAATGTCACCTGGAAGGACATCTGGACGTGGAACCCCCAGAGAATCAGGTTCTTGATACAAGGGGTCTACAACATTCTTCCCAGCCCATCTAACCTGTACACATGGGGCAGAGTAGAGACACCTGCAATGCCCGCTGTGTTGCAAGCCAGGGACACTAGGACACTTCTTGAGCAGCTGCTCCAAGGCACTAGGCGAGGGCCGGTATCGGTGGAGACACGATCAGGTCCTTAAATCAATTGCTGAGGCAATCAGCAAGGGGATCAAAGACAGCCGATACCGCCAAGCCACAGCCAAGGCCATTCACTTCATCAAGGAAGGACAAAGGCTAGAGAAAACATCAAAGAGCTGCTCTGCTGGGTTGCTCTCCACGGCCCGAGACTGGGTGATGTCAGTTGACCTAGAGAAGCAACTGAAGATTCCACAACAGTGCCCTGGGAGGAGAGGATGGAGGAGGCTCAGGAGAGAAAGAGGGAAAAATATCAGGAGCTGGTGGAGCAGTGTCAGACAAATGGGTGGAGGACCAGGTGTATGCCAATGGAAGTGGGCAGTCGGGGATTTGCCAGCCACACCCTGAACAAGGCCTATGGTGCACTGGGCATAACAGGCGCCAACCGAAGAAGAGCCATAAGCAACAACGTGGAGGCAGCGGAGAAAGCATCCAGATGGCTCTGGTGGAAGAGGGGAGAGCGGTGGGGGCGGTAGCATGCCACTTGGACACAGGCCGGGGTCTGATCAGCCTCGGTCGGGTCGCCTAGAGGAGGGTGTCTGTTGCAAGACCCGAAACACCCCGTGAGTCCAGAAAACAACACTGATGATTTGTCCAAGGTCGTGCATCAGAAGATGTTTCTGTAACTAACACATTACTTTCCATAAAAAGTAACTAAGTAACGTAATTAGTTACTTCTTTAGGGAGAAACTTTAATATTGTAGTGCATTACTTTTAAAAGTAACTTTCCCCAACACTGATAACCATATGGTTAAATTTTAGTTTACTGGCAGAACTTTCTTGTTAGCAATTATTTGTTTTGTTCATTTTTGCTGGCGTGATCATATTCATGATTTGAGTCCTCCATCTGTTCTTTCACCTGTCTACCAGAGCAGATGCACTTTATCAGTTACTCTCTGCTGTCATTCCCTTTATATGTTTGTTTTTGTTTCAGATTGCCAGAAAGTTTTACGGAATTACGGAATTTAACATGCCTTTCCATCAATGACATTTCTTTACAAGCACTTCCAGACAACATTGGAAAGTAAGTGTGTTTTGCTCCTCTGTTGTGCATCATTCAGCTGCAGTCCAGTTTGTTTCTATGTACTCTCCTTTTATTAGACCGGATAATCTGGCTCTGTTTGCAATTTTTAGAGGGATTTTGTGTCTTATGATATTAGCAGGGTTTGATCCACGATGACATTCTCATATGATCTGAAATATGAACACTGTTGAAAACTGATATAGACATTAGGGGTGCTCCAATTAGGATTTTCGTGGCCGATCACAGGAAGCAGTATCTGCCGATCCAATCACCTATACCGACATTTTTAAAGCCGCCTTTTTATCATGTAGAATTATTTATAGTGAAACTCCAGGATTTTTAGGCATTTAATCAGTTTTTAATTCAGTGCTTTTTACTTCTGCATTTACATCTAGATTTATATATAAAGTTGCTCAAGCAAGTGGCAAAACATTTAAACTGCTTATGTTATCACTAGAGTTGGGTATCTAGAACAGGTTTCAAATTTCCAATAACCAGGTATTCAATAAGACACGTGCATTTCGATTCTGCTTAACGATTCCTGCGTTTGCATTTGAATGTGATTTTTAAACTATTTAAGTGCAGAAAGGAAAAGAACTTGCGCACTGTTTGCATGCAGTGAGCACGGAGCAGTGCGGGTTCCCGACCTGTGTCCGTTCTCGAACAGTTTGCATTTTCACTGCAGAAGAGTTTGTTCCAGCCCAGAACTGACTACTCTTTCACATTTATTGACCCTTATGCATGAAATATGTCAGCATATCCTCAAACACAGCGGTTTTTTGTCTTGAGTAAACGTAAACCGATGAAAAAGAAAACGCATGTGTAACAGTATTTTTAGATCTTTGTTCGGTGTTAAAGAGACAGCTGTCTAATAAACGTGCCGCCTGTCATTATGTTAATTAAAGAATAAATGTTATAAATTTTTATAAAATACTTTTATAAATTTAAAATAAAATATTAAACAATATTAAATATTTAGATTTCAATTTCTGTACCAATATGCATTGACTGAAACACAGTAGACTTTAATTAATTGCATTTATGGTCTAATTATGACATTTTTGTGTCAATCCTTGTTCATGTTTTCAGCAAACAATGCGCTGTCACTTTAATTCTGTGCGTGCAGCACAGACACAGTGCAGAAACAATCTCTGCACTGCTGCAGACGCACCTCTCCTGGACCGCAACCGTGCACATGAGCGTGGAAAAAAATACATACTGCAAATGGAGTTATATATGTAAACCTGGCCTTATGTGTGTGTGCCTCGAGTGTGCACGAGCGCCTTGTCTCCAGGAGAGCCTGCGAGTACTGAATGGTTATATGCTAGAAAGAATTAAAAAGGAATGCAATTTATGAACTTTAATGACGATGCAACACTGCCTCTATTGTGCAATTAACAATCCCTGTCAACTGTGCAGCGTGCAGCTCACTTATAGTCAGATGTGATGTGGTGATTGGAAGTCATTTGTGCACTTTGAAAGAGATAGAGAAAGTGCCGTCATTCACTCGCGCTGTTTGTGAAATTACTTCTCATATAAGGTTTTCAAATTACTTTAAGTTATTTAACTAAGAAATATGAATTGTACCTCACCTTCAGCATTATAATTGTTTTACCTGCGTTGGACAGAGACTGAGACGGTAACTCTGCATTTCGTGCCAAACCTCTCACGGCATGTCAAGTCAAGTCACCTTTATTTATATAGCGCCTTTTACAATACAGATTGTGTCAAAGCAACTGCACAGTATTTAAACAGCACAATAGTGTGTAAGTAACGCATTATTGTAACAATCAATTTTCAGTTAAAGGCAGTTCATCAATGAATTCAGTGATATCATCGTCAGTTCAGTTCAAATAGTATACGATATCGCTGGAAAATGTCCCCAACTAAGCAAGCCAGAGGCGACCGCGGCAAGGAACCAAAACTCCACAGGTGACAGATGGAGAAAAAAACCTTGGGAGAAACCAGGCTCAGTCGGGGGACCAGTTCTCCTCTGGCCAGACCAAACAACAGTTTGTACCAATGTCTGATTGTAGAGAACTCATCAGGATCCTGTGGTGTAGCGCCGATGGCCGTCAAGGTTGGCGAGGTCTTTATTGATGATCCGCCTTGGAGCTCATCTGGTTGACATCCACGGCTATTGAAGTCATCTCTAGGTGGTGATCCATGATCTAAGCTGGGTACGGACTGGATCCGGGGGACTGGAGTGACCATCTGATCTGGATACAGGCTGGGTCTGGAGGCTACGGTGACCTCGGAATAAGAATGAAACAGACTAATATTAGCGTAGATGCCATTCTTTTTACGATGCAACGAGTGCATCAGGTGTTATGGGAGGTGTTTTCGGTTCCGGTTGACCTAATTAATGCAGCCTAACAATCCTTTAACGGATTTGAATTATAGAAATGTGTTAATGATTTTATGTGTAAGCCAGGTTAAAGAGATGTGTCTTTAATCTAGATTTAAACTGACAGAGTGTGTCTGCCTCCCGAACAGTGTTAGGTAGATTGTTCCAGAGTTTAGGCGCTAGATAAGAAAATGATCTGCCGCCCGCAGTTGATTTTGATATTCTAGGTATTATCAAATTGCCAGAATTTTGAGAATTTTGATAACGCAGCGGACGTGAAGGACTATAATACGATAGGAGCTCGTTCAAGTACTGAGGAGCTAAACCATTGAGGGCTTTATAAGTAATTAGCAAGATTTTAAAATCTATACGATGTTTTATAGGGAGCCAATGCAGTGCTGACAGAACCGGGCTAATATGGTCATATGGTAATATGGTTCTAGTAAGAACTCTAGCTGCTGCATTTTGGACCAGCTGGAGTTTGTTTATTAAGCGTGCAGAACAACCACCCAATAAAGCATTACAATAATCTATCCTTGAGGTCATGAACGCATGAATTAATGTTTCAGCATTTGACATTGATAGCATAGGTCGTAATTTCGATATATTTTTAAGATGGAAAAATGCGGTTTTGCAGATGCTAGAAATGTGGCTTTCAAAGGAGAGATTGCTATCGAATAGGACGCCTAGGTTCCTAACTGATGACGACGAATTTACAGAGCAGCCATCTAGTATTAGACTGTGTTTTAGGTCATTACTTGTGGAGGTTTTAGGTCCAATAATTAGTACCTCTGTTTTTTTCAGAATTTAACAGTAAGAAGTTATTCGCCATCCAGTTTTTAATATCAGCTATGCATTCTGTTAGTTTTTCGAATGGATATGTTTTGCCGGGCTGCGAAGAAATATAGAGCTGAGTATCATCAGCGTAACAATGAAAGCTAACACCATGTTTCCTGATGATATCTCCCAAGGGTAACATGTAAAGCGTAAAAAGTAATGGCCCTAGCACTGAGCCTTGAGGTACTCCATACTGCACTTGCGATCTAAATGATACCTCTTCATTTATTGCCACAAACTGATGACGGTCTGATAAGTACGATTCGAACCATGCCAGTGCACTACCACTAATGCCTACATAATTTTCAAGTCTATTTAAAAGAATGTTGTGGTCAATAGTATCAAATGCAGCACTAAGATCCAGTAGCAGTCCAGTAGCATGTGCTTTAGATCGTTTTTAAAGACCGCCGATCAAACATCCCAAAGCGATTATCGTTCGATAGTGATCAGTAGCTGATCAATCCGAGCACCCCTAATAGACATTTGATCTTTGGGATGGACTGACTTAATTTGCTATATCCATCTCTGTTGCTGTTATATTTATCAGCATCTGAGATGGCTACAGTAATAATAATATCCCATTACTTGATGACTATTGCTGATATGATATCAGAAATTAGACTAAACGGCTAAAACTGTCTAATTTCAGACAATTGTTTCCACATTTTCAAATTGAGTTAAAAGCATCTACCCTCAGGGACATTTTGACATGTGCAATGAGACTGAGACTGAGTTCGTGGTTTCTGTAGTTTAGTCTATTGGTGGGTGATTTTTGGCTGTATTTCTTTAGCTGGTGAGTATGACACAGTCTATCTCCAGGACGACAAATTGTTTCCCAAAAACAGTCTAGTGGGCATGCGAGTGGCTCAGCCTGTTATTCCAGTGGAATATCATTCGTATCACCATTGTCTCTGTAGTAAATCTGGGAAACGTCTGGGCAACTTTTTTTCCCTCTGTTTTGTGATTCCACGGCTCTCTTCATTTCCTGTGTAATTTCCTCTTCCGTGCCTGTCGTCTCTCTATCTCACAGCTCAGTGGCAGTCTCCTGCAGTCTGAACCTTCAGAAAGTGCCTAGAAAAATAATGGAAATTCATTCATATGGCCAGGCTAGTCCTTTTATGAGCAGTTAGTTGATTTACTATAGACGTTAATCAACTGTGAGACTAACAGAGCTAGTATCACTACTGTTAAATATCTAGACAATATTTAAGTGTTGTTTGCCACTAACCCTTACTAGTCACATGCACATTACATGAAATGCTTACTGACTTTTACTATTTAAAGGAGTAGTTCACTTTCAGAATTTTTTTTTACAGAATATGTACTCACCCCCTTGTCATCCAAGATGTTCATGTCTTTCTTCAGTCGTAAGGAAATGATGTTTTTTGAGTAAAACATTTCAGGATTTCTCTCCATATAATGGACTTCTATGGTGCGCCCAAGTTTAAACTTCCAAAATGCAGCTTCAAAGGGCTCTAAATGATCCCAGCCGATGAAAGAAGGGTCTTATCTAGCAAAACGATGGGTTATTTTCCAAAACAAAATTACAATTTATATACTTTTTAAATCAAATGCTCATCTTGTCTAGCTCAGCAAGATGAGGGTTTGAGAAAAAGTATATAAGTTAATGTAAATAAGTAAATGTTTTTAGAAAATAACCCATCGTTTTGCTAGATAAGACCCTTCTTCCTCGGCTGGGATCATTTAGAACCCTTTGAAGCTGCATTTAAACTGCATTTTGGAAGTTCAAACTCAGGGCACCCTAGAAGTCCACTATATGGGGAGAAGTCCTGAAATGTTTTCCTCAAAAAACACAATTTCTTTACGACCGAAGAAAGAAAAACATGAACATCTTGGATGACAAGGGGGTGAGTACATTATCTGTACATTTTTGCTTTGAAAGTGAACTACTCCTTTAATAGGAAATTATAATTAACAATTTTTCCCCTTGACTTGTTGGACAATTTCAAGACAAACTTTGCTATCATCCATTCAAAACTGATGAAAATTAAAACATTTTAAAATTAGTGATATATATATATCTCCCCTAGATATTTTGAGATAAAAATAAATATGTGGTTCTTTTATGTGTTACACCAAAGGACATTATGTCACACAAAGGACAGAAATGGTAGTTATTAAAGTATTTCTACTTAATTTTGAACATGCCGAAGGAGAAACAATATCAACTTTTTTTTATAACAAAACAAACTATATTCATTTATTTTTCAACTTTATGGATACTCTTTGCAAGGCATCATTTTGATCCTATTTACTTTCTGCATCGCTTTCTTAGTATCTCGTCCCTTCTGGTGGATCCCTCTTCATTTTCTATCTATATTTCTGTGTCCTCTCTCTTCCACTAATTTCTCTCCCACAATTATTTTTGATTATTTTCATATTTTATAACAGTACAAGTTTCCTGCAAAAACATCAGAAGATAGTTTAATTAATGTAATTGTTGCATTTAAGAATACTGAAAATGATTAAAAAAGAATAAAAAATATTTAAACAAATCTTATTTTATTATTTAAAATGCTTCTTAAAGAGACCTTGTCCACAGGCGTGACATCTTTGTCCTGTGTGACAGTACACTTTTTCTGTCACACTATAGGACGTTTCAGCTTTTTGTGTAAATTTAATTACCTTGCTACTCTGATTTAACCTGTCATTAGTGGTTAGCAAGACACATTTGCATAATTGTCCTTGATTATGTAGCTTAACATACAGTTTTTAATTAAAAAATATAATTTAAGGGTGTCACACCAAAGGACATTTTGTGGTGGTTCCAAAAAGTTATATTTTTGAACAGTTCTAAGACGAACATTTACCAAGCGCACATGTCATGGCCTTGACAGGGGGCTTCAGTAACATGATCATGAGTTTTTTTTCTGGAATTGGCCGATTTAAAATCAAGAAATGGTGTCACACCAGAGGACATGTTTTTCAGAGACAAAGTGTATCAAGTTCCTTTGCTTTCAGAAATATATGGATGATGAAATGATTGCCATTTACTAAAATAGACACTTCTACAATTATGCCAGGGGTATGTATTAACATTTTTATGGTTTTCTTTTTAATTTATAAAAGTTGTAATTTATTGAGTTTTGCTTGAGACAGTCACACCAAAGGACAATTTTGAGATTTGACTCAAAAATTAAAAAAATCAAATAACACTGCAGCCTTAATAATAATGTTTAACAGTTTACTAGCTCGATTTTGGCAAAAATCATAATCACAATTATTTTGGTCAATATTGTGATCTTGATTATTTAACATGATTATGACTGGGTCCAAAACTTTATATTAGTGATTAATTTAAAGAAAGATATAAATGGAAAAAAAAAAGTGTTTAAAAAAAATACTTAATACTTTTATTGCAAGTCTAAAGTAGTCTAACAATACTACAGAAATTGAATGTAATTATTTGAATGTAAAATAAAACGGTGCCTTCACTGTAAGAATTAAACATGCTTTGTTTCTTATTAAAACTACAAAAGTCCTTTATTCAAGAGCAGTGAGTGATTTCTCTCTTTGTATTTTCACGTTTTATTAATATTAAGCACAGAGACGGCAGAAGGAATATTATACCGTTTATGATCATTTAAGACATAACTGACACAGGTTTACATCAATAATAATTTAATAAATAATATTTTTGTGTGCATTTGACCATTTAGGCGCGTACCTTGAGTTAAAAGATAACTTTACGTGTTTTGCTCCGTCTCTGAGCGCATACACAGGACAGCGGACATTCTCACTTTTAAAAACACAACATCAAAGAAACATAAATCAATCATGTCCCATTTTATGAAAGTCCTGTTACATGATTTTGCTGATTTGCATGTGAAATTAGGCTTTTAAGGAGGAACGAAAGCGCACCACTGGAAAGGGGGCTGAATGGGGCGCAATAATCGTTTCATCTCCATTACTGTATTTTCATGATGTTTGAAGCCGAAATCAAAACTGAATTTCAATTAATTGCACAGCCCTACAGTTTACTGCATTTTAAATAACAATTAATTTTTATCTTGTGGGGCAGTGAAAATGTCATGTGTGTGTGTGTGTGTGTGTGTGTATATATATATATACAAAGAAAGAAATATTACATTTCGCATTGAAATTGGAAATGAAGGATTTTTGAGATTTTGGATAAATTTGTGCTTGTCTTACCTCAAACACAAGCATAATGCCTGAAACAGGAAAAAAATAATTTCTTTTTTTCTTGTTGATTGTTTAATCTGGCCCAGTGAGGCTCTGTGGAGAGGAGAAAGGGCAGAATGGCTTGGCCAGTAAGATGATCTTTTTCAGTGAGCAGATATTTTAATAGAGATCAATCCCAGAGTGATTAATACTGCCTTGTAATCTTTTAGCTGACATTTCTCCTCATTGTCATCCTCTCAGTCAACATACACTATAGTCACACCTAGGGATGGGTACCGAAACCCGGTACTTTATCGGTCCCGGTGCCAAATTATAAAAGACCGAAGTATCGATTAGCTCTGATGTTAACGGTTCTGTTGTCGGCAATGGAGAAATTTAAAAAACAAATGTCCTATTTATTATTGCTAAATAAACATTACCTAGCATATTTTACCTGACCAGCCTTTTGTAATTTGCGATAATATTCGTTATTTGCTAATCTCACGCATGAAATGTAATCTGTTCTGCAGTACACAGAGCTTGCGCTTATGGAGTGACAATGGCGGAGAGCACCGAACGATCCAAAGTATGGTTACACTTCACCCGTGTGAACACGGACAATGCTCGTTGCAACAAGATTTTTGCTTGTAAACACAAGCAATTTATCAAAACATCTAGCCAAAGTGCATATGTGCAGAAATGCAAAGTTTTCGACTGCCTAGCTTCTACTTCATCATCCATCTCCTCAGGTATGCATGCTATGTTAAAATAACGACATAAACATCACATAAGATCTCTCTAAATCAGTATTATAATGTTAATATTTGAATAAACACACATTCAGATAGTGTTGGGCGATGTGCACAATTTTCATATCGTCTACCTGTGAGATCGCCGATACACCATACTATCCTGCTAATTTATTTAATGACATGTAAATATGTCAATATGTAATAAATTCCTTATTCGTTTTGTAAGGGTAGTGCATGTGACTAAGTTGTGCGTGTACAGTGCGCTGACGGTAGTTCTGTTGGATAGGTTTAAGTTTACTTTCGGTTTCATTCTCTGCTATCTTCACGGAGCGGTAAATGTGCGTGCGTGAATGTAAATGAATGTATCTTTCTTTACTCGTCATGTTGTGATGATGTTACCGCTGTATGTGTGATCTTTGTCATCAGTTCATGTTGTACTTCAGTTCATATTGATTGTGGGGAAATGGTGCCCGTGTAATTCACGTGCTTATGTTTAGCGCCATTTTATCGCATCGTAATTCTAGTTAACGCATACAGATGTTACTGAGGAGAATGTTTATGTTTACTACATACAGACGGATTCTGATATATCGTATTTAATTCAGCCTAAACCACATTTTACTACCTCTGTTATCCTAATGACTGTCTACACTTAATCTATGTACACTGTATGATGAATAAATCTCTTACCCATTTTCACTGCACCGCGGCAAGTTTCTGAAGCATCCTAGAACCGACTCTCCGCGCTGCATCGCTAAAGTTAGGTGCCTTTTTGACGCATAATAATAATAATAATAATCGTCTTACTATCGTCAAAGGCATCAGCAACAGGCGATATCTCTGACTATCGTCGATACACGATACTATCGTCTATCGGCACAACCCTACATTCAGATACATATAGCCTACATATAGGCTAAATATTTAGAATATTTGTATGCAGTAGCCTAAATAAATATTAAACATTAAAATGCCTTTATAGTACTGCTTTTACAAATACATAAATAATAATAAATTATGCTAAGAAATTATAGAGCAGAGCTTACCTAAAAATTAATTTGAGGTTAAATCATTGTAAATTAATTTACAAAGAAAATTGTGTTTATTTATTTGTTGTACAATCATTGGTTTTGTTTGTGTAACAGATATTTGCTCGAACATTAGTGTTTGCTAAGTGTTATTTCTGTTCTCAATTTGTTTCAGTTTTTTAATTAAAAACACAACAAAAAGTACCGATAAGAGTACCGTTAAAGTACCGAATCGATAAGTGGTATCGATAGAAGTAGTAATAGCGTTAAAACCTTAACGATACCCATCCCTAGTCACACCACACGTATGTATATCCATCACCTTTATTGACAAACAAAATCATTAATGTGCATCAGTGACACTATTTTCCCCCTGATTGATGGCAGACAGTTATTACTGCAGTATTCAAAGGCTTTAGTTTGTGGAATTGAAATACTCCATTCGCTACAGCCTCGAACAATAATCCTCTTTTTTTTTTTTCTCTCCGTTTTCATTTCAGTAGACAAACCTGATTAATGTCTGTGTGACTTTAGCTGTATCTATAGCCTTGAGCTCCAGACATTTGAAAGCATGTTGAACTCTTGTCCGTTCTCTGGGTTGATTAAATTTTCACGGTAACAAATAGCAGCATTTCCTGTCCTCGAAATCAAGCTGTCCGTGTGACTGAGTGAAGAGGTCATTTGGCCACACATTGCTTCTTTCATCTTAGCGTTTTCATTTTTGTTTTGAATCTGTTTACTGAAAAATTAAACCCTTGATTGCTGAAAGTTGTTTTTCTAGAAATGTGAGTGGTTTTATCTCTGAATTATTGGTGTTTGTTTAGTGTTAACAGGGAAGTCATCTTGACCTCCTGTTACTTAATTTGCTGTAGTTATTGTTTTTAAAAGCATATCAGGTTTTAAACAGCAGAAAGTCCCTGGAAGGCCTGAAATAAATGAGCTGAAATGCCACTGCCCCATCTGTGAGGCTCAGAGCAATGAGTGTGCGCTGGAAGACTGTGATTGATATCTCAGGATGTGTTAAGCGTGCTTCCCACAGCGCCTCACCCTTCTCTCTGTCAGTGGATAGACCTTATCTCAGTGCTTATTATTTTTTAACAGAAGATGACTAGCCATTTCTGTGTAGAGTTTGCATCTTACTCAAAACTTTCTACAAAAGTGTTCAGCAGCACAACACCGATAATAATCAAAAATGTTTCTTGCACAGCAAAGCAGAACATTTTAACGATTTCTAAAGGATCATGTGACTTGTAGTTTTGATCACAGCAATAAATTACATTTTTACAAAATATTCAAATAGAAAATGGTTATTTTCTATTGTAAAAAATCATAAAATGTTACTTTTTTTAGTTTATTCTTGAAGACGAAATGCAGCTTTGGTGAGGAGAAAAGACTGTTTTCAAAACATTCAAACTCTTTTCACTGTGTATATGCTTATGGTTGAGAAATCATTACTGTGTTGGCTGCATCTTGATATCCTTCAATGGCTTTTATGTAGACTTGGGAAGCTTTGTCTTGTAAACAAGCTTTGTCTTGTAAACATTACATCTGTAATTATCCTAATGGTAAAATGTATGGTCGCCCTGAAATACAAATTAAATTTAGAAAACACATCAGGACAAAATAATCTACTGCTTAAAATGTGTAAAAGTTTAAATTTATATATTGTGCAATGTTTCTGTCTTTCATCTAGCCTCAGTAACTTGGTATCACTGGAACTCCGAGAGAACTTGCTGACTTATTTACCAGAGTAAGTGTACACCTTACTTTGCTATGTATGTGTTTGTTTGTAAGTTTGTGTGTATGTATGTGTACATAAGGCAATAGCAAATTAAATGTTTATTTGTTTTTGTTTCAATCAGGTCTCTGTCTCAGCTTCAGAAACTTGAAGAACTGGACGTAGGAAGCAATGAACTGTATAATTTGGTAAGTGTTCAGATTTTCACGACATGCTCTAAATGGACTAATAACAGTAATAACGACTTTAATTGCACAAGGCTTGGAATATGTTAGCTGTCACACCTTCTCTGGAACCTCGTCTAATTATTAGGCTGAATATGATCGACATGTCCACATCACTTCTAATCCTAAAATCAAAAGAAAAAAGACTTTATTTTGCTTAAAGACATTGGGCCTTGTGAAACTTTTATAAATGTACAAGTAAATTCGCAGTGGGAATGTCACAATGTTCTAAATGTTGATAACAATCTGTAATTATCTTAATGGAAATACGTGGTGGTGCTCCTGAAATGCAAATTAAATATCCTACTCCACCAGCATAATTTAACATAATTTAAAATCCCCATGAAATCAAAATTGAGTTTTTTTTTTTTTGTCTTTTAGTATGAATATGTTAGCCTTAAAGGGATAGTTCACCCTAAAATGAAAATTTGATGTTTATCTGCTTACCCCCAGGGCATCAAAGATGTAGGTGACTTTGTTTCTTCAGTAGAACACAAACGAAGATTTTTAATTCAAAGCGATGCAGTCTGTCACTCATATAATGGCAGTCAATGGTTACCAAATCTTTAAGAGTAAAAAAACATGCACAGACAAAACCAAATTAAACCCTGCGGCTCGTACCACAGAGATTGGTAGTTACATTAGGAAAATCTGTTGACTTTAGCGATCTTTGTTGTATTATGTGCCAGTGGTGACCATTCAAAAATTGGTGAATCGGCACTAAAAGTTTGCATGCAACTCAAGCTGTATTATGCCCTTTTAATGCCTTTTGAATGCCCTTTTAGATATTGGTCTTAATAAACATTTTTATTGCCCTATGAGATTTGGTTTTAGAGATATTGGAATTTCAATATGGCTCCAGGAGTAAATCATTAAAAACCAAATGTCTATTGAAAAAAAAATTGATACTTATTTTCTTTTAAAAAGGAATGTCTGAAGAAAAAATAATCTTAAACCTAGAGATGTATCTTGTTTCTTTCTGTTAAGACAACTGCATTAAACATACCAGTCTGAGTGCCATAAATATTATTTTTTCCGTGTTGAAACTCTTGGTAGCTTCAGAAGCTGTAAAAATGAACAAAATCCCTTCTTCCAAAATATGCCTGGAACTGATTCAAATATAGAATCTTATAAATAGTCTACAGAAAGCAAGGTAATGTGCCTCAACTTGACCATTTCAGTGCACTTTTAGCACTCAGACAGCTATGTTCTATACAATTGTTTTGATAGAGGGAAGCAAGATACAATTCTAATTTCAACATTATTTCTTCTTCAGATTTTGTTCTTTAAACAAAATAAGTATCAGCTATATACAAAGTGACCAACATTTGGATTTCGACCACTGAAAATGGGTAATCCTCATTGAGATCCTTAAATCACAGGGACTGAATGATGTAGGGCCTTGAAAATTAATATTCCAAAAGAAAAGATTATTAAAAACTAGAATCGAAAATCGTATTAAGATACATCTCCTGTTTTAATATTATTTGTTCTTCAGACATTCCTCTTTAAAATAAAAGAAGTATAGTATTTTTTAAACTGATCCACATTTGGTTTTTGACCACTGAAAATGTGTACATTTTAACGATTTACTCCCTGGAGCCATATTGAAGTTCCAATATCTGTGGAACCGAATCTAATAGGGCATTAAACATAAAGATGCCAAAAGGAAAGTTTGTTAAGACCCAATATCTAAAAGAACATTAAAATATATTTAATACTTCTTGAGTTAAAGGCATGCAAACTTTGGTAAAAAAAAAACTTGAAAGTGCTGTTTCCCCATTTTTGAATGGTCACCATTGGCACATAATGCAACAAAGATTGCTAAAGTCAACATTTTTTTACTAATATAACACCAATCTCTCTGTAAAATTAAGATGATGCACTGAAGTAATTTTAACCCCCTCTAACTTGACTCTGAATCTAAGGTGAAAATTGCCATTTTGACCTCCCTCTACAAAATAGTGGATTACTCAGGAAATATTCATCCATGACATTTAATATTTTGGCTTTCATCACTATACATTTCAATCTTTCTTCAGAATAAATATTAGCAAAATGGAAAATTTGAGCCGGGGACCTCTGGTTGAGTTGATACGGAATGACCCTGCTGTTTATCCAAGTTTAAAACCCTTGTTTTTATGAATGTGACCCCTGTTTGACAGAGGCTGGACTTAATACAGGCTACATCGGAATGCTATTTCACAAATGTTTCACATTGGCCTGCATTCTTGTGCCGTCGGTAACCTGCTGTGTTCGTTGCTCTGTCTGAACTCTGTCAAACTTGTTTTCTTGCAGCCTGAGACAATAGGCTGTCTTGTCAGTCTAAAAGACCTGTGGCTGGACGCAAACCAGCTGTCTGACATACCACCGGTAAAGTATTTCTGACATGTCCTGTTGATGTCATTTTCAAAAACTGTCAGTCTATCAGACTGTCGAATCTGTAACAACACTAGTTCTTTTGCATATTATGTAAACATGCATTTTGAGTTTGATTGCAACACATAATCATTACTATTAGTGTTCATCATCTGTTTTTGATTACACCATTACTGTTTTTAATATTTATACCATATGTACATCGACTTAACATACAGTAGTCACCACTAATAAGCTACTAAATATATTGTAGTAGCCTACATTTTTTTTGTACAGCTGCTTTGCAACGATTTGTATTGTGAAAAGCGCTATACAAATAAACTTGAATTGAATTGAATTGAATGTATTGCTTCATCAATATTGTATTCTACTACCTTATATTATAACATAATTTTAACATTATTATTTTTTATTAACCAAGCACAAGCTACTCGACTTCCTTAAAATCCTAGAGGTTTTTTGTATGTGTGTGGTTGTGTTTGCATGCCTGCGTTTGCATACATATTAACATTTGTGTGTGTTTGTGCGCACCTGCTCTCTCTGCCCTCAGGACCTGGGTAGTATGCGAAGCCTTACTTGTCTGGATGTATCGGAGAACAAGTTAGAGCGCCTCCCAGAGGAGATGGGAAACCTCCTCTTCCTCACTGACCTCCTGGTGTCCCAGAACCTCATAGACGTGCTGCCGGAGGGCTTAGGTCAGTGTTTAGGACTCGACCGCTAACTGCAGTGCCTGTGTGTTTGTTCATGTGTTCTTAGTGATGGATGGAGTTTTTAATTTAGAAAAAAGGAGAGTTTATTTTAATGGAACAAATGAGACAATTTGTTGTACTTGTGGTTAATCTGCTGATCCACTGTTCTTGGGTAGCTGCCTTGTTGTTATAATAGTGAGCTGTAATGTTTGATTTTGTTTTCATGCAGTAACAGTACTGTTACATATGTTTTTCTTTAGGTAAATTAAGACGGCTTTCAATATTGAAAGCAGATCAAAACCGATTAGTCCAACTGCCGGAGAGCATAGGCAACTGTGAAAGCCTGACAGAACTAGTGCTGACAGAAAACCAGCTGGTGGTAAGTTACAGCACCTGAGCCTACTAATACTCTTCATACTTACTTTTAATTGGCAAGAGGAAAACCTGGGAAATGCATTTAGCAACAATTATTTTAGTATTTATTTATTTTTCTTTACTTGCTTTTTTTTGGTAATGGGAAAAATCATGCAGTACAAAACATGCTTATTACAAGAATCCTGTGTTTGGGCCAAATATGGACATAGAATAATGAACCTAGATATAAGTTTAATCTAGAATTTATGTTTGTTTAATCCAGCAGTTGGGTTTGTCCATATTTGACCCAAACATGGGATGAAACAACCCAGAAATTTAAAAATAAGTGTAGTGTTTTTTTTTTGTTTGTTTTTTTTAAATAAAGAGTTGTAGTCTTATGTGGTCTGATTATTGGTAATTTTTCTCTTATAGTAGGTGCAAGTGATTTTTATTTATATATTTTTTTTTCCAGAATTTGCCAAGAAGTATTGGAAAACTAAAGAAACTGTCCAACTTCAACTGTGATAGAAATCGACTAACATCTTTACCAAAAGAGGTATGCTATCCTAGTCATAGGGCCTTATTCACAAAACATAACCACATTTCCCATCATTCTCTGTGATAATATAAGAATGCTAAAACCCATAAACTACACACCTCATGTAAACCTTTAATGTTCTCCTCATTTTTGGTGTTAAAATCCTTAAAATTGCCCAACCTTTACATATTTTTTTTCGAACCAAAGTCACTTGAACACATCAAATTGTAGTTATGACTTTTTAGTTTAATGGAAAGCCCTTAGGAGGACCTTGGGGGCTCTTGGCAGCAGCAATAACAAATTCTTTAAAAGCTCACTTAAAGAATTAGTTCACTTTCAGAACAAAAATTTGCAGATAAAAAAACATTTTAGGATTTCTCTCCATATAATGGATATGTATGGTGCCCCCAAGTTTGAACTTCCAAAATGCAGTTTAAATGCAGCTTCAAAGAGCTCTAAAGGATCCCAGCTGAGGAATAAGGGTCTTATCTAGAGAAACGATTGGTTATTTTTAAAACAAATTGACAATTTCTATACTTTTTAACCTCAAATGCTTGTCTTGTCTCGTCTGGGAGTTTTGGGAGTTTTTCGACACCCTAACTGTATTGACCCGGATCACACAGACGCGCATCGCAGAGACGAGACAAGACGAGCATTTGAGGTTAAAAAGTATATCAATTGTTAATTTGTTTAGAAAGTAACCAAACTTCTTCCTCAGCTGGGAACGTTTAGAGCCCTTTGAAGCTGCATTTAAACTGCATTTTGGTAGTTCAAACTCCATACATATCCATTATATGGAGAGAAATCTTGAAATGTTTTCCTCAAACAACATAATTTCTTTCCGACTGAAGAAAGTTGTACATTGTAGTAAATACAGTGGTGCTTATGGCAAGTTCTCAGCAACTGTTCTGATACTTGGAACTAGTTTTTCTTGCTGTTGCTACTTTACCCATACACTGTAAACTCATATGCAAAGTGAAGTCTAAGTACACAAAGTTCAGCAACTTTACCAGTATTAAGAATGGACATTTTTATTGTGTTTTATTGCACACGGTAATTACTTGGGTAACAAAACATTTAAGTGGAAAAAGTCTTTTCTATTAGCTCAAGGTCATCCTGTGGGTGTTTTTGAACTGAAGTGCTAAACTACTCTTACGTTCAGTTAAAAAGTCAGTATCCTACTTTTTAATGTCTGAAGGACATTCACTGAAGGACGTTGAGTTGTTTATGATTAGAACAAGTCCTTGAAGATTGTGATGCTATTTCTGGAATAATCTTGTCCTGTTTGACATGAAATACAAGAAACTTTTACGGTTAGATGATTATAAGGTTATAATACAACTGTTGCAAAAAGTGAGCTGCATGGCAGATACAGCATCTAGTGCTGCAAAATCTCCTTTATGTTGAGAAAATGGTATCCAGCATCTAATAGTTTTGTGGAAGCTGTTTAACCATATTCGCATGGCCATGGATATACAGGACTAAAACTTAACAAATTTTACTTATTATTCTTTACTTAGAAGATGTGTTAGGGTTATTAGGGACCAGCAAGACTGCTTGATCAATTACCACCCTAAAGAAAAAAAAATATATAATTAAACTTTATTTAAAGTATTTTTTTATTGCACAATGCACATTTCTTAAATGTTTTAATTGTTTTAAAATCACTAATAATTGGGATTGTTTAATGTATTTTTAAACGCAAGATATTTAAAATGTACCTGAAGAATACTCAGAATAGTTCCACTTTACCACAACCTTTAGTTGGATCTCAGCACAAAATTAGTTGCTCCAGTTTAGCAGACTTTAAGTATACCAAAAGTACAATTGCAGGGTATTTTTATTAAGCACATAAATATGTAAATGTATTTACATTTATAGAATACGTAGCACAAAATAAATGTATTTCAAATGCATTTGAGTTTTTTTTTTTTTTTTTTCGCTAGGGAAAAGAAGCACGTCAAAATTAGATTAGAATAAGGTTTGTATTGTCAAAGTAATATAATTTTGTGTTCCAAAACTGAGTTCACCTACATGAAATGTAATGTAATGTAATTTCTGTAAATTGTAAATCTGTAAAGTGTAACTTTGAAAATTATTCTGACAAGAATTAATGCTGACAACAGTGGAACCACTTGGGAGAGAGTTATCAAGTCAGAAGACTTATTTCTTAGCACAAAAGAGGGCAGGGGTACAAGAGGAATACCAAACTTTTGTTTTAAATTTGAAAATATACCAAAAGAACAGCAAAAGAAATAACCAGGCTTTCACTTTAAGCTTTTATTTAGGGATGAGTGTTTTTTTTTTTTTTTGCTAGAAAAAGCAGGAGAAGTACGTAAGTGCATGAGAGCCGGCAAAAGTTTTGAAAAGAGTGATTGTTTATCTCACAGAGACATGCAGCCTGCAGAAGTGACATGCATGGTTATTGTCCACATTGGAACTACCTACTGTAACCAAAGCACAATAATCCTTTTTCCATCTTTTTTTGGGCGGGGGGATTTTGTAGAGACAAATTGAGCAACACTTTCCATTTAGGATCAGGGTGTTTAAGGAGGTCATGCTCCCTTAGTTAATCGCGATAGATGTGACAGTTGTCATGAACTTGTACTCTCAATGTCAAGAAGGGTCAGAGCAGTGTACTTAATGGAGGGGGGATGGTTATGGAGTATGTATGAAGTACTGGAATAGCACATGTTCGTTCAGTTTAATCAAGGGTGTGCTCATTTCTGCAACACTTCATTTAAACAAACTTGGCTAACTTATGTTACAGATATTAATGACATATATTTCTCAGTTTTTACTAAGAACATGTTTACTACATATATATTTTGCCATCTTTCCATGAAGTGTAGTAGTGCTTAGTAGGGGGGTAATTAAATAATTTGTATTCGTTTAGAGGTTGTTATGCTGAGTACTGTAAATATTTAATTATTTTTATTTATTTATTTACTTATTTTGTGCTGAGAGTTGGCTAATAAATAGTAAATATATTAAATTAAGTTAGAAATGATTATACTTAAATGCATGTATAATGTACTAACCCCAAATCACACCTTACCCCTTATTAAGTCCAATTAGTTAAATTGCAAGTCACGGTGGATATAAATTTCTGTTTTTGACTCATTGTTTTCCACAGTGATTCTACATTAATTTCTCTTGTTGTCATGTTGATGCTTTTACTCACTACTATGCAACTGATGCTGGTATATTGACTACAATGTCTAAACAGATCATTACTTGCAAAAACACAATCCAGAATGTTATTCCTAGATGTCACATTTTTGATATCGGAATCAAGTGCAGTTTGAACTAGGGATGCACCAAATGTTTAGCAACCGAAATTAATAATATAAGCGAAAAGGCAGAATAAATTATACCGAACAATGACGTGATGTGATCAAATAGAGGAGCACTCTAATGCAGCAAACATGTCGGCAGTGTGGAAGCATTTATAACTGTCAGAGAAAGACGCAAAAATCATTACAAGCACCGACAGTACTGCATCGCATGTCTTCCATGAGAAGAGAAAGGGCTGGTTGTTGCTGGTTGTATGATGACTGAAATCATGAAGTAGCCTTAAACCATTAGTAAATAAACTACAGAACATTATGTTGTATAATACACGCACCAACTGTATTTATTCTGACAGCGCTGCACAAGCTTCTTAGCCAGGGTTCAGATTCCAAAGCGTGAGGAAAATCTGTGTAATGAGAATCATTCATAAATCTGCTGCTGTCAACAAAAAAGTAGTACTGAAGTCCTCCTGCAGGTTTCTGCCACAATATAAGGCAACATTCATAAATGTTAGTATTGTAATTTTACTGTTGTTCTGTAAAATAAAATAAAAAAGTAAGACAAAAATGATATCAATCATTACAACAGCTCTATTAATACATTTATTGTAACATTCTCCTTTGCTCAGCAAGGCTGTATTTATTTGTAGATTTACAAAAACACATGCCTGATTCAAAAACAAGGTCTTAAAAATGGCCAAAGAATATGATTTTACTAACTTATTCATTTGAAGTTAAATTGTGCTTTGTTGCTAGGCTGTAATGCCTATTAGAATGTTAAAAATGTTCAGTAAATATTTTTAAATTGTTGTTTTGTAATTGTTTTATTTGTTTATTTATTTTTTGAAAAGCAAGATAAAACTGTAAAGTACATTTTGGCTATTTAATTTATGCAATGGTGAAAAAAATTGGCAAAATATATGTGATCCTGGACCACAAAACCAGTCATAAGGTTACATTTTACAAAACTGAGATGTATACATCATATGAAAGCTCAATAAATAAGCTTTCTATTGATATATGGTTTGTTAGGACAATATTTGGCCGAGATACAGTACATCTATTTGAAAATCTGGAATCTGAGGATGCAAAAAATCAAAATACTGAGAAAATCACCTTTAAAGTTCTCCAAATTAAGTTCTTAACAATGCATATTACTAATCAAACATTATATTTTGACATATTTATAGTAGGAATTTTACAAAAAAATCTTTACTTAATTGCCTAATGATTTTTGGCATAAAAGAAAAATCAATAATTTTGACCCATACAATGTATTTTTGGCTATTGCTACAAATGTACCCCAGCGACTTAAGACTGGTTTTGTGGTCCAGGGCCACATATGGGAAAAAAAACAACACAAACATGTTTGGTAATCAGCCTTCGACCCAGTGTGTAATTTGCTTCATTTCAGCCAAGAATTTTTTTATTTCAGTGCATCCCTAGTTTGAACAGCCTTAAGCGTGCAGCTTTATAGAGTTTACAGTGTGGTGTCCTTTAGATTAAAAAGACTTTTAAGGAACAGCACTTTGCTTAATTAAGATGTTCGCATTCAGAGCGCTAAATCAGTAAGACTTTGCCTCATTTGTTAAAACGCTTTCAAAGCGTTTTGTTGTGCTTCTTGCTTGGAGCAACAGCTCAAACTTGCGTTGGCTCGAGTAAATCTCCCTCCTGTGTGAGCGTGTCTGTCATGAGTGCTTTGGTTTACATGCTGACTCATCTGATAGTGGCCTTGCTGCTGCTATAATTGGTCTAATGAAAGGTAATCCTTACACTTCCCAACCAGCAAATCCAGTTTGAGTTCGGTGAAACCGCACCTTAGGTCAGTCGGTGGCCCAGGATAACCTGCCATCACCCGTCACATGACTTTGCCAACCTGTGCAAACCGCATACTGAGTGTTTCTGTGACATGACTACAGTACTTGGCGTAGGGTCGCCCGTGGCACGCATGCCCGAACCAACACATAGCCTGTTGTGTTACTGTTCTGTCTCTTGTGTCATCTTCAACAGCCCTCAAGTGCTTTATGTTCTTGAGAAACCCTCTCTCTCATTCTTAAAGGTTTTTCTCTTCCATACTCTCCTGTATGTGGGGTGAGGACGGGCGCTGGTGACAGCTGAACGAGATTTGAGGAATGCTATTGTCTTGTTTAAACAATGGCTTTGTATGAGGCAGCTTGTTCTCTGAGAACGTTTGCTCAGCTGTGACCTCTCTGACCTCACTCAATGGACACAAGGCAACGCAAAATCCAGCAAAATGTCATCTTCTCATATCATTTCATCTTCAAGCTATGTCAGAGTGTAGTCAAAGTCAACTTTATTGTCAATTCTGCCACATGTACAGGACATACAGAGAATTGAAATTGCGTTACTCTCAGACCCATGGTGCATACAAGTAACATTAAATACAAACAGTAACATTAAATACAAAGGTGGAATTTAAAAAAACATGAATAAATACAAATAAACATAATATATAAAATTAAAAACACAATATACAAGTAAGGGCACATGGTAGAGAGTGCAAACCACGTAAACAATGTAGTACAACAGAGCTTGTAAAGTGTAAAAGTGTCAGAGCAGTCTTGTTACAGTCTATGAATAAGTGTGAGGTAGTTGGCAGACCAATGCTGCACAAAGTGACTGGTGCAGGTCAGTGTGTGTGTGTGTGTGTGTGTGTGTGTGTGTGTGTGTGTGTGTGTGTGTGTGTGTGTGTGTGTGTGTGTGTGTGTGTGTGTGTGTGTGTGTGTGTGTGTGTGTGTGTTAGAGTTCAGAAAGTTGTGGGGCAGAAGAGGGGAGTGAGGGGAGTGGGGGCAGAGCCGGGAGAGAGTTGAGCTTCCTGACAGCCTGAAGGGTGAAGCCGTCCTTCAGTCTGCTGGTCCTGGCCTGGAGACTCCGCAGTCTCCTCCCTGATGGCAGCAGGCTGAAGAAGCTTTGCATTGGGTGGGTGGGATCGGCTGCAATGCAGAGGGATTTTTTGGTGAGATGTGTGCTGTAGATGTCTTGGAGGGAGGGGAGAGGGACACCAATGATTCTCTCAGCTGCTCTGACTATGCGTTGGAGAATTTTATGGCAGGACGCATTGCAGGCTCCAAACCACACAGTGATGCAGCTAGACAGGATGCTCTCGATGGTTCCTCAGTAAAATGTGTACATGATGGGGGCTGGTGCTCTCGCTCTTCTTAGTTTGCGGAGGACGTAGAGACGCTGCTGTGCTTTCTTGGCCAGTGCAGTGGTGTTGTTTGTCCAGGAGAGATACTCAGTGATGTGCACACCCAGGAACTTGGTGCTGCTCACTCTCTCCACAGATGCACCGTTGATGGTCAGAGGAGCATGCTGAGTGTGCGCTCTCCTGAAGTCAACAACAATCTCTTTCGTCTTCTCCTCATTCAGAGAGAGATTGTTGTCTCCGCACCACGTGGCCAGGCGGCTCACCTCGCTTCTGTAGTTTGTCTCATCCTTGTTGCTAATGAGACCCACCACAGTCGTGTCATCCGCAAACTTGATGAAGAGGTTGGAGCTGTGTGACGGAGTGCAGTCGTGGGTCAGCAGAGTGAAGAGGAGGGGGCTCAGCACACATCCCTGAGGTGCCCCTGTGTTCAGAATGATAGTGCTGGATGTGTTACTGCCGACCCGTGCTGCTTGTGGTCTTCCTGTGAGGAAATCCAACAGCCAGTTACACAGTGAGGTGTTGAGCCCCAGCTGGATCAGTTTTTGTGTGAGCTGTTGTGGGATTATAGTGTTAAATGCTGAACTGAAGTCTATGAACAGCATTCGGACATATGAGTCTTTTTTGTCCAGGTGTGTGAGTGCTGAGTGGAGTGCAGTGGAGATGGCATCATCGGTCGAGCGGTTGGGCCGATATGCAAACTGGAAGGGGTCCAGTGAGGGGGGAAGGACAGGCTTAATGTGCTGCATGACTAGCCGTTCAAAGCACTTCATAAGGATGGGAGTAAGTGCAACTGGACGGTAGTCATTAAAGCAGGAAGGAGATGACTTTTTTGGCACCGGAATGATCGTGGTTGCTTTGAAACAGGTGGGGACGACAGCCTGGGAGAGTGAGATGTTAAAGATGTCTGTGAAGACATCAGTGAGTTCCACTGCACAGTCTCTCAGTACACGACCAGGAATGTTGTCAGGACCCGGAGCTTTGCGAGCGTTGATCCTGCTGAGGGATCTCCTCACACTGTCCGGGGACAAAGTCATCACCTGGTCACCAGGAGGGGGTGAGGTCTTCTGTGCTGTGGTGCTATTTTGCACTTCAAAGCGAGCGAAGAAGGTGTTCAGCTCGTTCAGCAGGGAGAGCGTTCCGAGCTTTCAGCAGCCTGTAGACCTCCCCTGTCATCCATGGCTTTTGGTTGGCACGGACAGTAATGGTTTTGGTGACTGTTACATCCTCAGTGCATTTGTTAATGTAGGCTGTAACAGTCTCTGTGTACTCCTGGAGGTCAGTGGTGTTGTTGTAAGTGGCAGCCTGTTTAAACATATTCCAGTCTGTGGTGTTAAAGCAGTCCTGTAAAACCTCTGAAGACCCCTCTGGCCACACTTGTATCTGCTTACGAACCGGTTTGGTGACTTTAACAAGCGGTCTGTAAGAGGGCATTAGCATAACAGTGATGTGATCAGAGGCGCCGAGGTGGGGGAGGGGAAAAGCTTTGTAAGCTCCTCTCTGGGTGGTGTAAACAAGGTCCAGTGTGTTATTTCCCCGTGTTGGAAAGTCAATGTGTTGCTGTATTTTTGGAAACACACTCTTTAAGTCTGCATGATTGAAATCCCCAGCCACGATGAGAAAAGCATCGGGGTGAGCTGTTTGCTGCTCACTGATGTGCTGATATAGTTCATATAGTGCCTCGCTCCTGTAGTTGTTGGAGGTGGGAGGGATGTACACAGCACACAGCAGTATAGCTGTATATTCCCTCGGTAGGTAGAACGGCCGGCACTTAATAACCATAAATTCCAGCACTGGTGAGCAGTATTTGCAGACTACAACAGCATCGCGGCACCAAGCGTCACTGATATAAACACAAAGTCCGCCACCGCAGGTCTTACCCCCCGTGACGACAACCCTGTCGGCACGATAGCATGTCAGCTGGTCGAGCTGAATGGCGCGGTCCGGGACACTGTCGCTGAGCCATGTTTCCGTGAACACAAAAACACAACAGTCCTTTACATTCCTTTGAGATGAACGTAGTAGTCGGATGTAGTCCAGTTTGTTGTCTAATGAGCGTACGTTCGCCAGAACGATGGAAGGGATAGCGGGTTTGTGTGGGCTAGCCGCTAGCCTAGCTCGGATACCTCCGCGCTTACCCCTCTTCTGCTTCCTCTCACAACGCTTGAGGCGCCTCCATTGTGGGCGAGGTGCAGGGGTGGGGGTTGGTGATTGAGTAGGCCTCCGGAGCAGACCCAGATCATTCAGCTCTTCAGCGTCCACAGAGTTCAACTTAAAAACTTTGTTTCTGCCGATATCGAGCAAAAATGTTCGGCTATAAACGCGCTTAAGGGCAGATAAACGCGACGAAGACGTACAAAAACACTGCGACTTACAGGACGAAAAACACGAAAACACTGTTTGGTCGGGAGAGAGAGAAGCCGCTGCGTGTGCACGCGCCGCCATCTTGAGTTCTTCGAGTGTAGGGCTGAATGATATGACAAACTGAGCAAAATAATTATGCTTATTAGTTATAATCACCATTATTAATCACAATTTATTACAGTCATCATTTTTAATTAACACATTTTTATACAGGTAAAAACTGGTAAACTTTTCTCAAGTCGAAGCTGATAGCCTAAGGGTAGCACTTCAACATATAGTGCATTAGCACCTCAGGTGACCCAAATTTGAGTCCTCTTTAAAATAACCAAACCCAGACCAGTGGTGAAAGTGGACCAAGTGAAAACGACCCAGTTTTCTTTGTTCACACTGTCGCTGTTCCTGAAAGAGGACTCTGATCCTTTTTTGGTCCACTTAAGCAGTAATTGTGTCTCAGACCTCTTTGTGTTCAGACTGTTACTTTTTGGATCTAGTCCAGTTCAGTGTTGATGTTTTTATCTTTTGCACAAAAATATAAGTTTTGTAGACCTTTGCAATATTTAGTTTGAATTGTTTTCTTTGATTATGTAATTTTACTTTTTAGGAACTGCACAGATAAAATTAATGCTGTATGAGTGGTGAAGGACAATATTTATGGTAACATATCAAACTGTAAAATGACTGTAAAAGCATGATTTACAGCTCAGATAGATCTACAGGTTTTCAAAAAAAATAAAATAAATAAAAAAAATAAAATGACTTTTCAGCCTTCTGAACAGCTGATTTGTACGGAGACATCTGATGACCAAACATTGATATTTGCGAATGGAAAAACCAAGTGAGCCCAGGCCGATTTGTGTTCACAATTCACGTTTTTAGAGAACCATACCTTTAGCCAAAAGCAAACCATACTCAAACCACCTCCCGAGATGGTCTCGGTATGGTTTGCTTCTGAGGGGTCTGAGTCATTTGGAGTGTTCACATATGGGCCAAAATTCACGCGAACCACACCCAGACCCCTGAAAAGGACCAAGTGTGAAAACACCCTCTGTCCCAATCCACTTCCTGTCTGCTCTCCACTGTACTAGATGTTAAAACAGTGAAGGTTTCTAATATTAATTCCAATAGTTACAAGTAATGGAAACGTTTTTAGATTTTCTATACAAGTCTTTCTATAAGACTACTGTACTGTAGCAGAGTTTGCATAGGTGTATTTATTTAGCGACCACAAACAATGAAGCCACTTTCATTTGAGCATAATATTAATAGCAAATATGTTTTTGCTGGTCTTAAGTGCATCAGCATGTGTGGTTATATCATGTTGTGTTCCAAAAATGAGTACACCTTACTGAAAATTATTAATTAAAACAAATTTTTGATCAATAAGTGAGCATGTTCAACCAAAGCGTTTAAAACTCAGAATCAGAATCAGAAAGAGCTTTATTGCCAAGTGTGTTCACACACACAAGGAATTTGTGTGTGTGAACAAGTGTCATTTTTGTAAATTGTAAATCTATAAAGTGTAATATGCTGACAAGAATTAATTTTGACAACAGTGGAATCACTTGGTTATTTTTTTTTAGTGGCCACAAACAATATAGCCCAGATTAATGTTTGGATTTATTACAGTTTATCACCTGGGAAGGTTTCTTCGTAGATTTATTTGCAGCAAATACACTCTTAAAAATAAAGGTGCTTAAAAGGTTCTTCACAGCGATGCCATAGAAGAACCATTTTTACTTCCACAAATAACAATTCTTTCAAAGGTTCTTTAAAGAACCATCTCATTCTTATCTTTTTATAATCTGAAAAACCTTCCTTCACCACAAAGAACCTTCTTTGAAACAGAAAGGTTCTTCAGATGTTAAAGGTTCCTTATGGAACCATTTAGACAAAAAAGGTTCTTCCATGGCATTGTGAAGCTCCTTTATTTTTAAGAGTGTAGCACATTGGCCTTGTAAAGGAGTACAATCTGGCTGTATTTGCTTTCGTTTGAGCATCATTATCAAGTATGTTGTTGCTGGTTTTCATTGCACCTGCGTGTGTGTATGGTTTTCCCAAGTTGGGAAAATTAAGTAAAACACTGGGCAGAAAATATATCCTTTAATAGGAAAATATAACCCCGTTGCAACAGAAGTGCCCAAAAATAATAACGATAATCAGGATGAATAACCAGCTGGCCAAAACTGCAGATGATTATGCGTAATTAATCAAGAGAAGCAAAAGTGATTAAAATGTGATTTACTGTACAGCCTTATTTTTAACAAAATAAAAATAATAATTGCTCTCTGGAGTCAGTTTAATACCTCTTCATTAGTATTTTATAAAATTGATAGACCTTGAAGTAAAATATTTTGTGTCCGCTCCATGGGAATCCAAAGTCCCTTACATTTGAGAGCTTTCATTGCCTTTTAGCTGCCCATTAACTCTACTTTAGACCACCTCTAATTGCTTCTAATTTTAGCCCTGTTGGCCTGAAACTGCTTATTTAGGAAAGGTTGACTTGCTGTTTAGTGCAGCTGCGTTCAGTTCATTTTGTTCAGTACTTTCTGTCTTCTCATTAATTTTCTTGCAAATATTCATATGCTGGTGGAACTAATGTTGTGCTCTCCTGTGGCAGGGTAATGTGCTGATTTCCGGAGTGGTCACAGGGGAATTTGCTCATGTTGTTTTATCATTTTTCTCAGATCGGCGGCTGCTGCAGTCTAAATGTTCTGTGTGTGAGAGAGAACCGTCTGACACGCATCCCTCCTGAGCTCTCGCAGGCTACGGAGCTGCACGTGCTCGACGTGTCTGGAAACAGGTTTGTCTGAACCAGGTTTTCTCATCAGGGGATTTGTGATGTAGAATGAGACATCAAACACATCAGTGAGTGTTTATCACTCAAATTTTTGTGACAGTCAGCCTCATTGATGGGGTAAAGGAGTGATCCTGCTTCAATACATCTGTCAATTACAACAGAAAACAACTTCCTCCCTCAGTTTGCAAACCTTCCTCATGTCATTCTAAATTTATAAGACTTTCATTCATCTTCAAAACAAGTTTTTTTTGGTTGTTGTTGTATGTTTACAGCGGTTTAATTTAAATTTTCAAAAGAGACATCATTGCTTTATATGATGAACCGATTTAACTTTAAACATTGATCAGCAAACATAGAGCACATCAAGTATGGTAAACAAGCTCAAACTACAATTAGCACCATTGAGGTTTTGCAAAAGTATGTTTGAGATTTGGATTAAATATAATTGCGCATTATGAACTAACTGAAGGGTCAGTGTTTTGGTGAAAAGGATTTGTTTTCATTGCTTTCCTTTTTCCATGCAAAATCATTTTCAGTTAAAAAGACACACACACACAAATCATCCTATAATATTCATTTGTGTGAATAGAATTTTTATTTATGTGAAATCCCTTTAACATTTACTTGCTAATTTGCTAGCTTTGTTTGCAATGTTTAATACATCAGCTCCGTAGGACTTTTGCATAGTACATACAGTGATAAAAGAGAGGGATGGGCTTAATTCTACCCACAGTCAGTAGTGCATACAGAAATTAATTCACCTTGTACACAGAACTTTACAGCTCAAATATTATGCTGTTGAATGTAGTATTAATATACAGTATGTGAGTACACCCCTCACATTTCAGCAACCATTTTAGTATATCTTCTCAAGGGACAATACTATAGAAATGAAACTTTGATATATTTTAGAGTAGTCAATGTGCAGCTTGTATAGCAGTATAGATTTACTGTCCTCTGAAAATAACTCAACATACAGCCATTATTGTTAAAATAGCTGGCAACAAACGTGAGTACACCCTAAGTGAACTTGTCCAAAGTGTCAATATATCGTGTTAGCACCTTTGTTATCTGGCACTGCCTTAATCATCCTGGGAATGGAATTGACCAGAGCTGCACAGGTTATTGCTGGGATCCTCTTCCACCCCACTATAATGACATCACGGAGCTGCTGGATGTTAGACACATGGTGCTTCTCCACCTTTCACTTGAGGATGCCCCACAGGTGCTTAATAGGATTCAGGTCTGGAGACATACTTGGCCACCCCATCACCTTCACTTTCAGCTTTCTCAGCATCTTTGTGGTGTGTGTGTGGGGTTGTTATAATGTTGGTAAACTACCGTTTGGCCTAGTGTCTAGAGAGAAGGCATCATGTTCTGCTTCAAATTGTACAGTACATAATGGAATCCATGTTTCCCTCAATGAACTGCAGCTCCCCAGAACCAGCAGCACTCATGCAGCCCCAGACCATGATGCTACCACCACCATACTTGACTGTAGACAAGACACAATTTTCTTGGTACTCCTCACCAGTGCATCACCACACATGCTGAACATCATCAGAGCCAAACAAGTTTATCTTCTAGTCTCATCAGACCACAGGACATGCTTCCAGTAATTAATGCTCTTGGACAGGTTGTCTTCAGCAAACTGTTTGCAGGCTTTCTTGTGAGCCAGCTTCAGATGAGGCTTCCTACTGGGATGACGCCTATGCAAACCAACTTGTAGTAGGGTTGTGCCGATATACGTTACTATCCTGTATCATGGGCGTCGGAAGCAAAATAAATGTGGGTGGGTCCTCCCCCAGAAAAAAATACTATACAGTATACAGAAATACTATAGCCTAGTATATGCCATTTTCTGTAGTCTGGTGCCTTTTATTTAATGTATTTTTACACAATACAAATAGGCCATATTTACAAATATTACAAAAGACGGCTAATGAGCAACATTTTCAGTGGCGCAAGTGATAAAACCAGTAACATATCGTTTTTGACACGGGAGACCCGAGTTCGCGTCCGCCTTTTGGTGAAATCATTTTTTAAATAGTCTCCCTTTTCACTTATCACATCAGAGAGGCATTTGTTTATTTGTAAATTAATTAAATAATTGATAAGTTGAAATAAAGTATCAACTAGGGTTAGGTGTACCGTGTTTCTGAGCAACTGTTTTACTTTGCTGTGTCTCGGGAGTGACCAACTAGTGAAAACCCGGAATGAGTTTAATTGATATGGACTCTGAAAGCCAAGTGGAATAAATTTGAGGAAACCACAGCATGTAATTTAAGTCTTTATCTAAATGGAGTTTAATTTATTAAGGCAAACTTCATACAATGGATTTGACTGTGTCTGACGAAAAGTGCAAAGACATACTCTCTGAATAATAGAGACGGTAAAAGTGGGTGGGTCCAATATCATTGGTCTTCAAAAGTGGGTGGGTCCTGTCCCACCCACGTTCAATGGTTCCGACGCCCATGTCCTGTATCGACGATAGTCAGCGATATCGCCTGTTGCTGATGCCTTTGGCGATAGTAAAACGATTATTATTATTATCCGTCAAAAAGGCACCTAACTTTAGCGATGCAGCGCGGAGAGTCAGTTCTAGGATGCTTCAGAAAGTTGCCGCGGCATAAACACAAGCATAGAGTGGCTGCGCCGCGCCGCAGATGTGTGCAGTGAAAATGTGTAGATTTATTCATCATACAGTGTACATAGATTAAGTGTAGACAGTCATTAGGATAACAGAGGTAGTAAAATGTGGTTTAGGCTGAGTTAAATACGATATATCAGAATCCGTCTGTATGTAGTAAACATAAACATTCACCTCAGTAACATCTGTATGTGTTCATTAGATTTACGATGCGATAAAATGGCGCTAAACATAAGCACGTGAATTACACGCACATAGCTTCTCCACATTCAATATGAACTGAACTATAACATGAACTGATGACAAAGATCAGACATACAGCGGTAACATTATCGCAATATGACGAGTAAAGAAAGATACATTCATTTGCATTCAAGCACATTTACCGCTCCCTGAAGATAGCAGAGAATGAAACCGAAAGTAAACTTGATCCTCTCCGACAGAACTACCGTCTCTGTACACGCACAACTGTTTCACAAGTCACATGCACTACCCTTACAAAACGAATAAGGAATTTATTACATATTGACACATTTACATATTATTAAATAAATTAGCACGATAGTATCGTGTATCGGCGATCTCACAGGCTGACGATAGGATGATATGAAAATTGAGCATATCGCCCAACACTAACTTGTAGCAGTGTGTGGCGTATGGTCTGAGCACTGACGAGCTGACCTTCTACTTCTGCAACTTTTAAAGCAATGCTGGCAGCACTCATGCATCTGTTTTTTGAAGCTAGGTTCTGCACCTGACGCACAGAATGAGTGCTCGACTTTGTTGATTGACTCTTGCAAGGCCTGTTCTGAATGGAACCCATCTTGTAAAACCTCTGTATGACCCTGACCACTGTAGTGTAACTGGGTTTCAGGGTGTTACTGAACCTCTAATAGCCTTGGCCATCTTTGTGGAGAGCAACAATTGTAATTCTCAAATCCTCAGAGAGTTCTTTGCCATGAGATGCCATGTTGAACATCCAGTGGTCAGTATGAGAGAATTGTACTCAAAGCACCAAATCTGAACTGCTGTAATACAAGATACACAACTTTGTATGTTGCTGTCAAGCAGACAAAAACATAAACATGATGAATAGGACATGTGGCTTTGCATGGTTAAACGACGTACTGCTGTTATCACTTACTCTGTTTTGTTGCCAGCTATGTTGACAATAATGGCTGTATGTTGAGTAATTTTCAGAGGACAGTAAATCTATACTGCTATACTAGCTGCACATTGACTACTCTAAAATATATCCAAGTTTCATTTCTATAGTATTGTCCCTTGAGAAGATATACTAAAATGGTTGCTGAAATGTGAGGGGTGTACTCACTTTTGTGAGATACTGTATTTCTGGTTTAAAATTCTCTAGTGCACTTGCTCCATAGACTTTAATTATATCTGAATTAGTGTGAATGTGATTTGCAGAACAAAACCACTGTACTGAACTAATTATTATTATTATTATTATTATTATTATTATTATTATTATTATTATTATTATTATTATTATTTTAATACAACAATGTCTCAACTAATCACATTGTATTGTGCATAATTCATGTGCATGACCATAAAATATATATATATATATATATATACAGTAGTCAACATTCGAAGTGGATCGAAAAAGTTTATCAAAAGTTGTTCTAAGATAAGAACGGGTATTCTTTTTGGTTTCAGGACAAGTTTGATGAAAGGTTTTGATCCACTTCGAATGTTGACTACTGTATATATATATTATTATATAGTTTTTTTATATGGAAAAAATGCCATATTGTGATCGTATTTTGTCTTTCTCTTATATAATGCTCATTTGTCAGTAGTTTCACAAATCACACTTACTTTTGAACTACCAGTCTCCATTATGGCATGTAACACTCTTTTTCAAAAACTGGTGAATTTTAGATTGATAAAAATCATCAATGCCCCCCTTTTTTTGTTGAATACACTTTTTCACTTGGAAATTGTCAGAATGGTAGATGATAAACAAATTTTATTTAAATTATTTAGTAAACCTGTTATTTATTAAGCCTGTCAAACACACAAAGTTGCCATATTTTAGTACTAGTGGGAGAACATGCAAAAAAAGTCCTGCTTTGAGAGTGTACAGTAACAACATTAAAGAGAGGCAGAAGGCCGTCTTGTAAATGATATTCTGTCTGTTTCTGTGAAGGCTGCTGTACTTGCCCATGACCCTGACCACTCTACGACTCAAAGCTCTCTGGCTGTCAGAGAACCAGTCTCAACCTCTGCTCACCTTCCAGACGGACGTGGACCCCGAGTCTGGAGAAAAGGTTCTGACCTGTGTACTGTTGCCTCAGCAGCCCTGTGAATCAGAAAACAAAGGTAAAGCTCTGATGACACTTAAAAGATCCTGTTAGCTGTTTTTCATGAAATAGTGTTCAGGAAATGTCACTTCTACCTGAAATATGTGAATGTGTGCTGAGAGAGCAAACAGTCTCTGTGGCAGCCTGACGAATCTGATTTCAGGACATCAGAGGACCTGGTGCTCTCTTCCTGTCAGACGTTCTGGGCTTTGGGGTTTCTGTTTTTGGCGAGTGGGGGTTCGGTAGAGAGGGTCAAATGTGGCAGAAGTTTAGCATAAAACTGCTTCTAGACCAATGTAGGATAAGCTTAAGAATATTTTTTGGGGGGGATAAAAGAATTTGATATGTTGTGTACTAGTGTTGTCACAAAACCAAAAGTAGTACCAGTAAAATTGTTATTTTATTATTTAATATCATCATTTTATTTATTTATTTATTATTATTATTATTATATATGTTTTTATTGAACTATGGGGGGGGGATTATAAGTAAATAATATGTTAAAACATTAGCATGTATCCTTCAAATATTTTTCAATTATGTAAACATTGCATTAAAAAAAATCTAATGAAAATAATAAAAAACCAAAGAAACACATTGCGGGTAACAAAACAAGTGACAGGTGCGCTTATACTGCAAGATTTAATGTTATCACAATGTCAAACATCACAATTTCAGATTCAGTCCCACATTTTAGTATGGTTGTCACACTTAAAAATTTGCAGTGTGTACTTGTCAGCATGAAAAAGAACGCTTTTAAATGCTTTTAATAACGTCTACATTATTTACACTGCTGCTCAAAAGTTTGGGATCAGTAAGATTTTTACTGTTATTTAAAGAAGTTTCTTATGCTTATCAAGGCTGTGTTCATTTGATCAAAAAAATTATTGTGTAATTTAATTTATATTTGTAATTAAAGTTGAACTTTCAGAATCACTACTACACTAATCCTTAAAATCATTCCAAATTGCTGATTTATTATTAGTGCTGGTAATTAAAAAATTTTTTGGAACCTGTGATAATTTTTTTTCAGAATTCTTTGATCAATAAAAGGTTAAAAAGAACAGCATTTATTTAAGATAGAACGGTTTTCTAACAATATACAGTACTGTTTAAAGAGAGTGTTACCATAGATTTACATTGTTGGAAAAGAGTTATATTTTGAATAAATGCTGTTCTTTTTAACTTTTTATTCATCAAAGAGTCTTGAATAAAAGAATCACAGGTTCTAAAAAAAATATTTGGCAGCACAACTATATCCAACATTGATAATTCTAGTAATAAATCAGCATATTAGAATGATTTCTGAACGATCATGTGACACTTACGACTAGAGTAATAGCTGATAATAAGTTAGGAATAAATTATATTTTAAAGCTTTTTTTTTTTCTGTATTTTTGATCAAATAAATACAGCCTTGATGAGCATAAGAGACTTCTTTTAACATTACAAGTCTTACTGATCCCCAACTTGAGTGGCAGTGTATGTTATTCCTGTGATGCAAAGCTGAATTTTCAGTAGTCATTACAGTAGACTTGACTTGACATTGTCACATGATGCTTGAGAGATCATATCGGCTATACGCTGAAAAAAAACAAGTACATTTCCTTAATTTTTTTTTGGCAAGTTTTTGCACGCACATTTTTTTAAAAGTAAAGTCTGCTTAACTAGGTTAAGTAAAATTAGCAAATGAAATAAGTAAATTTAACGTGTAGTTAGAGTTATTTTTACTTAATTATTTTAAGTTTACTCTGCAGTCCTCAAGTACAATTCACTCAGCCACGGTTTGTAAACTTTACTCAAACATCATAGCACGAAAAAAAATGCCATTAAGGCATGTGGTTCACTTACAAACATGTACGTAAGCAAGTAGACAGCTCCTTATTTTTTTTAAGGTTATAAGTAGACTGAGTGTAGTTACTAACCAAATTAACACAAAGACTTTGCACATGATACACAATGACGTTAACAATCAGTGAATAGTTTTTGAGTATGAATGGGTCATTTTAAGTAGAAAATGAACTCTAGATGTTACTAATCAGCAAGTTACTTAACCTAACAACAAAAGCAACCATAAAACAGTGTAAATACATCTTGAAAACAGCAAAAAAACAAAAAAAAAAAACAAGATTAATTAGTAATGCCCAAGTGCATGAAGGGAACAATGGGATCATGACTTTGATATTTACTTAAACAATCTTTGTAAAAATAACAAACAATTCCAACTAAAATATACTTAAGTTCAAATTTTAAATTCTACAAGCTTAAATTGAGTACTAATATTAACTCTTTTTTTATTTCTTTTTTTTTATTCTTGCCTGAACTCAATTATTTAATGTAGAAATGACATGTTTTTCTGTATTATTTACTGCACCACAAAATCATTTTTATCAGTCTAGTAAATAATAGTGTGAACTTAGTATGCATGCAGAGGTTAGCTAATCGTAATATGATAGCACATACAATTTTAACTGTATTATAGGGAGATCAAGGTTTTAAGAACTAAATGGATTTTTTCCCGTCCTAACCAGCGCTATATCACTTTCGAGGCATGGATAGGCAGTGCACACTTGTGTCATGATTCTGCAGAGTTTATCTGCAAGGAGATTCTGGGCATAATCAGACTTTTTTTTTTTAGTGTAATATTCTGATAACATCCGGTATCTGCTCTGCCTTAATCTTGCGGCGGTCCTGTGGGATTTATCTGCGGCTCAACACGCCCGTATGATTCGATCAGACTCTGATGTGTATATTGAGTTGAGAGAACGTATAGGTGTAGCAGGGCATCTGTACAGATGAGGTCTTGATATCACTGAGCTTCCTCTGGCCTTTCTTCACACTCATGTGCTGCTTTCTACATACCGCCAGCGGATTGGACGGCTAAAGAGGCTTATCTCCTCTGAGCTCAGCTCGGCCTTAGATGTTGCCACACACGGCCTCCTCCCACAGCCGTGTCTTATCCTAAAAGCAATTGAAGCTTTTATTTTGTGAAGTCTTGAATTTCTCTTTCATTGATGTAACTAGGGGTCACTGTGAAGTTTTGTATGTGCCATATTCCATGACAGGAGTTACAGTTCAGTTTCTTTGTTAAACTTGTTTTACTATATATGTATGTGTGAGAGAGAGTCTTCTATGCACATTTTTGATGAAAAACAGTTTTCTATTTTAGTGATAGCATTTATTCATGCAGTGGAATTGCTGAATTTTCTGCATCCTTATGCCAGCCTTTAGTGTCACATGATCCTTCAAAAATCATTCTAATATGCTGATTTGCTGCTTAAGAAACATTTATATCATCAGAAACATTTATCAAGATTTATATTAAGAAAAACCTTATTTCATAATTATTATTATCAGTGTTGACTGAAAACAGGACATTGTGATACACTACTAGATTATTAAGATTCTAAACAAATTAATGAAAATAATATACAGCAAGGATTTATTAAATTGATCAAAAGTGACAGTGAAGACATTTATTTAAAAAAACAACAACAAAAATTCTATTTCAAATAAATGCTGTTCGTTGAACATTCTATTAGGGCTGCCCTTGACTAAAGATGTTTCTGGTCGACTAGTAGTCGTTCGTTTTGAGCATTAGTCGACTATTAGTCGCAAGTTTGTTAATAAACCATATAAATCTAAATAATTGTCTTTAAGTCTTTAATTGCCTGCATAGCCTAATAAGCACTTAAGCGCACTCAAAAACAGCTTGCCGGCAGATATAATTATGAATGTGTCAGGGGAAAACAGCAAGGAAACTATGTTTCATGCAGATTACATAACCTGAGAGTATTTATTTTCTATTTGAATTGGTTCATTTGAAAGTAGATATTTCGCTCTCTATAAATATATTTCTCATGTCTGTAAGGCAACTATACACAGAGTTTCAACGTTTCGCACTCAAGTTCACTGAGACCGAGACGGTAGAAAGCGCATCCTGTTTGCTCTAATTATTTTACAAAAGCACAACGTTTCGTTGTTGTTTTGAGTTCACATAAATAACCATAGAGTCTTTACAGATTCGAGAGATGTCTTTTTCTTTATCTGTATGACTAAAAATGAAAGAGTATTTTCAGTGCAAGTGACATCTGTTCGTCACAGATGTTTTTTTTTCTGCGACTAAGCGGCTAATACAATTTTGGTTGACCAAGCCTCTTCTCATCGACTATTTAGGGGCAGCCCTACATTCTATTCAAGATATTGTTTCCACAAAAATATTATGCAGTAGAACTGTTTTAACATTGATGATAATAACAACCATTACTGAGCATTAGTAATAAATAATTGAGCACTAAATCAGCATATATTGTAACATTACTTATTTGGACTCTTGAAGTCTTTGTTTAGTCATCACTTCACAGAGCTGATGTGTTTGGATGTGTTGGAGGTCAGGTCATGCTGGGCGGGACAGGGTGGATAAGGGAGGGAGAGACAGAGGGGAGATTGTTTCTCAGTAATCCCGTGACTAAGACTGGATTTGAAAGTGTGATCTCACAGCACTCTTTTACTTAACTCCCCAGTGTGCTTCTATGGAAACTACAGTAAATGCAATAATTTTTTTTCTGAACTGCTAATAGATAAGGGAATATGTTTAACGCACGTATGTAAAAAATGAATGTATATTTATGCTGTTTAGGTTCCGATAACCTTGCCCGCTGTGGTGCTCTGGAGAGTCTGGTGGAGGGCGGCATGCTGGATGACACCTGGGATGACAAAGCCACAAACAGAATGAGCACCATTCGTTTCTTGGAGGACGATGATGATGAGGATGACGAAGAGGTGAGGAAGAAGGAGGCTCTGCTAAGTGTATTATATGAGTTTTGTAAAAGTGATGTACTGGGTGCCTTTTTAGTGGTGTTTTGGTTTATATTCCACATCTGTAGATCTATAGATGACCTCAAACTGACCTTTAACAGATATACACCTTGTTTGCAGGGGCATGTACATTTTTTCTCCCTAATAAAATTAGAACTGGAATTAACATGCTGTCTTTAAATAATAGGGCTTAGACTAAGCCAGGACTAGGCCATAGTTCAATTAGTTCTTGAATTAGTTCAGTACTTTGTTGTTAAAAAATAAACTTCTAAATGTCTGTACAGTAGTCTGTATGTAACGCGATACAACTGTGGTGCTTCTACCGTTTAATCCCAAATTTTTCCCAGACATGAAAATATCCAAATCATGTGCCATTAGTAACTTATCAAACTTATTAGTAAATTATCAATAATTCTTTTTTGAAAATTGTTTTGGAAAAATGGCGTATTATAGTCGGTCACTATTGTGACCGGTGGAATAAGGTGTATACTAAATTAACATATTTCTGCAGTCATGAAAAAAAAGGTTATATATCTTGGCCCAGCTATTTTAAACTGTTTGATCACATTCTAGGGGTTACTATTATGCATAAAAGACAAAAAATATAATCATCAATGTATTTCAAAATTGTTACTTTATTGTAACATATATCATCAAATTGTTATATTAGTATTGCAACATCAATATTGTAACTAATTTGTAACATTAGAACTTTTGATTTAGTACAAGATTTTATTGCAACATTTTAGTGCAATCTTCACTAACAACTGCATTGTATTTATATTGTATGCCTAAGTTCACTGTTATCCCACCGCTCACAATTGTGACCGTCAACATGTCTACTCATCCTATGACCACACTCAACACAACTGAATATATGTGAATTTATATATTAATACTAGACACCTTAGAGATAATGTGTACCAAAAATCTTTGTTAACATACTTTTCTAGCCTTGATGTTTTGGAGCTTTGATGCATCATCATCTCATGTTGCAAACAGGAAATAAACCGCTCTGCTCATGTGACAATGTGCACTAACCATGTGAAACTGCATATATTTAATTGAGTCCCTTTATTTTTTTCATATTTGTAGGAAGTGCACTAAAACATCAGTCAGTAAAGTGCTTAGAGCTGATCTTTTTTTACGGTCAAAATTGTGACCGGTGGGATTAAATGGGCTAATTAAGTGATTAAAAAACAGACATTGACATTTTTTGCAAACATTTACAATGTGGACAAAAATGATACTACCAAATTATCTGTAATATTTAACTTGCACTGTAAAGTTTTCCTTGACTTCCTGAATACACTAGTGTGCGTTGGCATTTTTCTGTTTCGCATGTTTACTTCCTGTATTGGGACAGGCCCACATTTCAAACACAGTATGCTGTGTTGTGTGGCGTGAGCTCATCATGCTTTCCATCATCTTGAAAATTAAACAACTGTTGGAAGCTTGATCAAATGAGTCAAGAACATGTAAGCAAACTTTAGAAATAGCAAGAGTTTATGGTAGTATGTTGCCTTCTCACCACCAGGCGAAGGTAAAGCTCTTTAGTGTGTCCCACCTCAACCATCTTTTCAATCAAAAGTACATTTCGTGAGGTCTTAAAATGCTTTGAAGAGTGTCATAACATGAAAAGGTGCATTAAATGGCCTACTCCATTGTTCTTTTTCTTTCTGTTTCTCAGAGAACACTGTTGCGCCGAGCTACGCCACACCCCGGCGAGCTGAAGAACATGAAGAAGGTGGCTGAGAGCATCCGAAAGGACATGAACGCCGCCAAAGGCCTGGATTCCAACAAAAACGAGGTCAATAATGCTGTGGACCGAGTGACCACGTCTGTGTGACCGCTTTAACTCCGAGATGTCTCTTACCCAATGTGTCTCTCCCCGAAGCCCCCGCAGAGCCATTCCTCACTGTTTTCTCCCAGGGGCTGACCACCCCTTTGCTCTCCTGGGACCACCAGAGCCCTTTTTCCAGCCCTGCTAATAACTGCATCCGCTCCCGCCCCGTGTCAGGGATGAGTCTCACAACAAGGTGCCTTCTTTTCTAAAGACCTCCAGAGCAATAACCTGCAAAGGAATGCACATTTTTACTCTTCAAATCCAGTGCTTTTCTTTTGGTTTTCTTTGACGTACAAAATAGGTAGTTGCACTACAAGTCTTAGAATAAATATGTCAGAATCTTTAATATAGAAATATGAAATTTATATATATATATATATATGCTCTATTTTTTTAATTTTCGAACACTGGGTGCATTTCTTTTTTTTTTTTTTTTTCTTTCTTTCTTTTGGTGACACATGGAGCCCAGGCATTTTTGGACCTACTGATTTTAAAAATTATTGTATAGTTGCTTGTGAATATTGAAACTTTTATATACGTGTGGCAGCTCAGGTGGTGTAAATTTTAGAAACACAAAAAAAGTGTGTAGCCAGTTTCTTAATCAATGAACTTTCCCATCGCTTGGACTTAATTGCAGAATTCAAAAGCATTCGAACAAAGTGGCAAATTTTTTATGTCATTAATTCTTATCTGAACATGAGGGGGCAGCTTTGTATTTCTTTGTCAGGTTTTTCCTTCATAACCCATGTGTGTAAAGACCGTTTTTTTGTACTAGAAGTTAATGAAAGGGCTAATGCTGTTCAGGAACGTGACCTGAAACACTCCGACGTGTGGACCGAAGAGGGCGAAGGCTGTCCGACAGACCAGCACTGTGCTTTACCACGCTAATATTACTTTAGTAAGCCAACTTCTGCTGCAGTTCTAATGTGCTTCCAGCTTTTTGTTAAAAGCAGGTACAATAAAACTCGTTTGTAATTAAGGTAAGGGTAGTTAGTTTTTATATTTTGCTTTGGTTTAGGTGAGCAGTTTTCCCTCCAAGTGCCAGAAAGCACTTTTACAAGAAATGCTATCAATGCTTTTTTTTTTTTTTTTTTTTTAACTATATATATATATATATATATATATGGTACACTATGGACTTCATTTTACATTGTATGTTTTCATTTGTATTCTAAGAAAGACTTGGTTTTTAATGTTGATTTTTATCTTGTAATTATTTCTTGTAAATGAAGCTGCACAGAAAACAATCTTAAGCAGGCGCTGTTTCTGGGCCAGTACGTTTATGACTTTAACCACTGAAATAAAATGATTACATGAAAGCAAAGGTTATGATTCATTATTTATACATAGATTTAATATTAAACAGAAAGCCTACAGATGTCCTGCCACTGCTTTTGTTCTTTTTGGATTAATGTTAAAAGAATAACTCGGCCTAAAATGAAAGTTCTGTCATTATTTAATCACCCTCGTGCAATTTCTAACCTTTATGCTGTTATCTTTTTATTTTATTTTTATATGATTCTTAGTCTTTTTTTAATCATCGATTTATTATCTGAAGCTTCAGTCTGCTGTTTGTCCACCCTTGCTTGTTTTCTCCCAGTTGCCTCACTATTTCCTCTGCTTGCATCTGCTTTTTTTCTGTATTATTTCATGAGACATTACTGTATATAAATAGAGATTAATAGCACTACATACACTCTTAAAAATAAAGGTGCTTTAAAGGGTTCTTTCTTTTTTATAATCTGAAGAACCTTCTTTGACACAAAGAAAAGCACACTTTAGTGAAACGGAAAGGTTCCTCAGATGTTAAAGGTTCTTTATGAAACCATTTAGACAGAAAAGGTTCTTCTATCGTGAAGCACCTTTATTTTTAAGAGTGTATGGAACAAGATTTGGAAGTTGGTCTATAATTTTACCCATTGAAAATGACATTGGTTACTGGTGCTCATTTTGTGATTCCATATCCACATTTCCATATTAATGGAAACTTCTGTTCAGAAGGATGCATTCAATTTACTATTAGGACATTGAGAATGTTACAGATTACTTCTCTTTCAAATAAATGATCTGTTCTAGTCCATGCTAGAAACCTCACACACACACACACACACACACACACACACACACACACACACACACACACACACACACACACACACACACACAATGACAGTTGTGTCGAACTTACAATTACTATAATAATGATATTCAGGAGAGGTTTCATCACATCTTTTGTGTAACTCCGTCCAAAGGTGCGATTGCAGGACATTTCTCACAGCTGAAGATTCATCCATCCGTAATACTGTTTTGATAATCATTTGTTGTCTGATGTCCAAGTTCTTTTGCCCATTCTACTCTTGTCATCTTATTTAACAGCGTAGCAGCAATTCTTTGAAACTGTCTAAAAGCCAAATGCAGTTTTCTCTTCACCATTAGAGTTGAAACTGGTGTTTACTGCTCAGTTCTAGCTGAGCTACAGTCTGTAGAGACTGTGATGTGCTTGTCCTCTTGATGTGCAGTAGGGTGCATGATTTTATTTGACTTTTTCCAAAACAGAACTGCATGGAATAGGTAATAATTCTCTCTCTGTGTCTCTCTCTCTCTCTCTAAAAAAAAAAAACACTGACTGATGAATTTCTAGAAAAAAAAAAACCAAATAGTCACACAAATAGAATAAGATGCCCTCTTTCAGAACCATTTGAATTTACTGCTTAATTATGTATTTACAGATCAACTTTAGAAGGTAGAGGGTAATTAATAAAATAAGAAATGAATGGAAACAATATGAATATTTAATGTTATTTTAATTAAAGGGATCATTCACCTGAAAATGAAAATTTGATGTTTATCTGCTTACCCCCAGGGCATCCGAGATGTAGGTGACTTTGTTTCTTCAGTAGAACACAAACAAAGATTTTTAACTCAAACCGTTGCAGTCTGTCAGTCATATAATGGCAGTCAATGGTTACCAAATCTTTAAGACTTAAACGATATAAAAACATACACCGACAAAACCATGTGGCGCGTGATGCTTCAACGTGCTTTGGCAATGTAGTCTGTAAAAAGTCAACGCTCCCAGATAAGTTCGCACATGGAAACATATTTTTTAGGTTTTTTTTAATCTGTTGCCAGAATCAGGGTAAGCACAAGTAATTACAATTTTGAGAGGCCAATGTGTAAACAATGAGTGACGTATGCGTGCGACAAATCGCTTCCGTGTGTGCATCTACTATGGCAGATCACGTTGATGCATCATGTGCCGCCTGTTGTGAAACGCGCTCAGAACAGTTGAACGTTCCAGTGGATCAAAGGCGAATAATGATATAAATACTGTTCAGTTTCTTGCGCAGACCGATCGTTATGCGTCCTCAATGTATCGTCACGAGCTGCAGGGTTTAATTTGGTTTTGTCTGTGTATGTTTTTTTAGTCTTAAAGATTTGGTAACCATTGACTGCCATTATATGACTGACAGACTGCAGCAGTTTGAGTTAAAAATCTTCGTTTGTGTTCTACTGCAGAAACAAAGTCACCTACATCTTGTATGCCCTGGGGTTAAGCACATTAACATCAAATTTAAATTTTTGGTTGAACTATCCCTTTAAGTCTTTATTTATTTTTTTAAATAATATAAAATATTCTACAACCCCTGGCAAAAATTATAGAATCACCACACTTTGTTGTTCACCTAAATTTTTTACTTCATAGCAAACAAAAGAAGCACAGATATGACACAAAACTATTTTTGTTTAATAATCCAACACTCTGGTAATGTGAAACATACCTCAAACAAATGAAATTAAACTCTTAATTTAACTTCTTTTCTATTGATGGAATGAGAAAAGTGTCCAAAGTTTCAGTGTAAACCTGTGAATTGACTGTTGCTGTAAGTATAGCCATTTCTCCTGGTCTTTTACCTGACATGCATGACAACCCCATATTAGAAATGAGTTGGAAAATTTGATCGTTTTCTTCAGGCAGTCATCTTTATACATTTCATTAGAATGGCACAAGACAAAAGTTCCAGCATCATCTCCTTGTCCATTGCAGATTTGTGATTCATCACTGAATATCACTTTCATCCAATCATCCACACTCCATGACTTCTCTTCAGCCCACTAATCTTGTTTTCTTTTGTTTAGCTGGTTTTCATTTAATTTTTCTATATGCAAATCTCATTTCATTCAGCCGGTTTCTTACAGTTCTGTCTCACACATCGACTCATTTGTTATTCATTTGTTTTGTTGTGCATTTTCTATCTTGATGCTTAGATGTCTTCCTTGGTCTGCCTGTATGTTTTCGGAATTGATTGGGAAAACCCAACTTTTTTTTTGCCACACTCCATGATGGATTTCCATCTTGACTGAGTTTTATAATCCTTTCCATCATTTCAACTGACAGATTTCTTGTTGGGGCCATGTTTCCTTACAATTGGCCACGTTCAACAGCTTGTTAAGGTCTGAAAGTACTCTCTTTTAACTGCTGGCTAATTAGCATTTTAGATATGTTTAGATATTTGTTTTTAGAAATAAAAATTACAAGCTGATTCTGTGTTTTTTTTCCCCTCAACATTGAATGATTCCATATTTTTTTTGCTGTACTTGATATGGAAAATAATTTTCCATTAATTCAACTATTTTAATTTTATTAGTTTGAGGTATGTTTCACATAACCAGAGTATTGAATAATTAACAAAACATTTTTGTGCCATATCTGTGATTGTTTTTTTTTTTTTTTTTTGTTATGAAGTAAATCTTCTAAGAGTAGCGATTCCATCATTTTTGCCAGGAGTATAGACACTTTTGTTAATAATTAGATAAATACAGCCATATTAAATAACAAAAATCTGGTCTGAATTACACTAATGAATTGCTCTATGAATTGATTTAACTTTTCCTGAATTGATGGGATGTCATAATATGATTAAAAGATTCCAGTTGACATTATAATGAATGAATATATTTGAATCTCTGAATTATAATAATTATTACATTAAAATAGTTTAGAGATGAATGTTTAAGATAAATGAGATTGAGATTACATTTAGTCATCTATGGTCAGGAAGAAAACTAAAAATGGAGGATTTTGAAAATCTTTAAGACCCCAGGCATATCAGCATAAAAGTGTTTTATTTAGCATTGAGCAGTTTGGCCTCTAAAGACAAGTTGAGACTGCAATTTCTACAAAATCACAATCACTCAGCACTGAACAAACGATGGAGAAGAGTGTCATAATGGGGCATTCAATTTTTTTTTCTCTAATAATACAGGTGTCTGGATCTTAGTGGTGAAGTCAGTCTAAAGTTTCAGCATCCCATACCAGATGATAGTAGTCTGCTGCCTTTTTTGCACCCCTGCAGAACCACTGTATTTGAAATCAATCCTACACTACCTATCTGGAAACAAACAAGAACGTAAAAACGAACTAAAGGTACAAAGTGTTAAATTGGCTATGGATATCTTTTTTAAAACTAATTACTATTGTTGCAATTGGATGCCTGATATATTTTAAGAAATTAATCATTCTGTTTATGAGACCTTTCAGAAATGCATGAACATGCTAAAGACTCAACTGTAACATGTACCAAAACATGTATCCTAGCTACATGCACTCAATTAGAAATTTCACAAAAGCACAAAACCTAGCGAGCCTGTTTGAGTGCTCAGACAATTGTGCTTGTCATGCTTCTTCATCCACTTAATTAGTGAGGCAGCTGCGGTCTCAATAGAGCTTAATTGGCAAGTAATGATGGAGATTGAGTGCTTTCTGGTCACTAAGGTAACCTGATCATTTGGACTGTAGACAGAAACGAGTGATGTTTCTTAGAAAGGAAATTAAATAAATCAAAAGGCCCCTCAAGACTGGACATTAGCCTATGGTGATTTTAAGGCAATGGCAATATGATAAAAGACACCACATTTAATTAGTTTTGTTTATGAATGATAATGATCTGAAATATGTGACCCTGGACCACAAAACCAGTCTTCAGTCGCTGGGGTATATTTGTAGCAATAGCCAAAAATACATTGTATGGGTCAAAATTATTGATTTTTCTTTTATGCCAAAAATCATTAGGAAATTAAGTAAAGATCATGTTCCATGAAGATTTTTTTTGTAAAATTCCTACTATAAATATATCAAAATGTAGTTTTTTATTAGTAATATGCATTGTTAAGAACTTAATTTGGAGAACTTTAAAGGTGATTTTCTCAGTATTTTGATTTTTTTGCCCCCTCAGATTCCAGATTTTCAAATAGATGTATCTCGGCCAAATATTGTCCTATCCTAACAAACCATACATCAATAAAAAAGCTTATTTATTGAGCGTTCATATGACGTATACACCCCTGTTTTGTAAAATTTAACCTTATGACTGGTTTTGTGGTCCTGGGTCACATATATTCAAAAGCAGAGGGACTCAGAAAGGTCTCTGTAGTGAACTGAATTCAAACTGAATTGCTATTACTGAAACATTTAACTGTTCAATATGTTGGTTATTCTTCTACTGCCTTATGACATGCTCGCAATGTGCTGAAACTTTTTATGCTAGCAGCATGCTGTACTAGATATGTACTAAAAACATACTAGCAGAATGTTGGTTTTTAACTGTTGCAGGTTCCATATATTCTCAACTAATAATTAATTACACCTACATGTTTGCAGGTACAAATGACTAGTTAAAAAATTAAAAAACAGTAAACAGGTCTAAATGGTCAAAATTGACTGTTAAAATGTCAGAATTAACAATATATGACTTTACAGAGACACATTACAAAGTAGTTGTTAAGTTTAGGTCATGCAGAATAAGGCATAATACGTGCATTATACTACAGTTTTTCTCAATTGCTAAAACACTATAACCAGTCTTTTGAACTAAAATTTCAAAACTATAACGCCATTTTTGAAAAAGCACACCCATTTCCCTAAACTATAAACACTATTTCCTGCTTTGACACATGAGTTATATTTGGTGAACTGTTACTTCAAAACTCTACACACAAATCCCTACATTTCTCAGTGCTTACACCATGAGGTCATTTAGAAAGCACAAGCATTCAATATTGTTCACTCAAGTCTGCGAAGTTTGAGCTCAATTAGCACACAATTACCCAACTGGAAACACTAGGAGTCAAAATTTAGCACACACCCATCAGAACCTTCGATGGAGATAAAAGGATAAAAGTTTTTCTCAGTCACTTTGGTGCATTTCTCAGATCAGAAATGAAATATACATTTGTCTGCAGTTTCCTATATTATCAGTTGCTATTGTCATGTTGCTCAAAATGTATTATATACTGTAGTTCTCTGTTCAATAGTCTTACCCCTCAAAACATCAAGTCATTAGCTCATCGTATAAATCACCTAAATGCAAAATTTTGGATCTAGTTGTCCTTAACTGTCAATCATATATTCTACACATTTCTATTAGACTTTTTGTAAATTTGCCATGAATTATTCAAGTGAATCTTGACTTTCACTAATGAAGATAATATAGATCAACCAATGATAAAGCAGTTCTCTGAAATAGATCAAAGGTACATCTCATGAACCTTCCATTGGAAAGCATATAGACAGAGGACAACACAGGAGTTACAAATTCTGACAGTGGACTTTCTTATTTTTATTTTCACCTTTGTGCCCATATTTCTTTTCTTTTTTTTTCTGTTTCACAATGACGCTGTGTGCTTTTATTTATTTATTTATTTTTTGTCAGACCACTAGTACAAGTGTAACTGTGAATCCTATCCAGTTTTCAATCAATATCCTACACACAGTAATGTGTAATTTTGAAGAGGAAGAGTAGGAGGTGAAAGAGGAAGAGGAGGAGGAGAAGGAGGACGATGACGACAACAACATGGAAGAGACAGAGGAAGGGCAAGGGCAAGAAGACAAGCAGTCTCGTATATTTTAGTTGATGAGTGCCAGGGTTGGATCAGGCATGCAATAGGATATTACCCCTGCTGCCTGGCCAGGGCTAATTTAGCCTGTGATGCTGAAGAGGTTCTTTGGCCTGTCCCAGACCAAAGACAGGATGCTGGGCAGAATAATTATTTTGTTGTTTTTTGCTGTTTTGTACTGTACTCTACAGTACATTAAATTAAGGAATAAAACACTTGCAAAGGCATAGATTTGTTGTGTTCATCATGTGAAAAGTTTTTTATTTGTATTGTTTTTGTAGTATTGTTTTGAATTTATCTCATCAGTGTGTAAAACTGTGTTGTAGTGTGTTTGTTTTTGAGGATTTGTGTGTCATGTCTGAAAGCAAAGTTTGGTTTTTCAGCAAGATTGAATTGTTTTGAGTGGAGAGCTTCATTTTGACCTCAATATAGGAAGTTTGGGGAAATGAGTTAGGAGTTGTGGATTTGTGTTTAGAGTTTCGCAAATAAGAGGCATAATTTCAAGAAATGTGTTTAAGCAATTGAGAAAAACTGTAATAAACAGCCACTATCCTAATATGCATGCAAATAAGAAACAAGTTATTAATCAGAATTGGCTGTAAACCTGTAAACTGTAAAGCTTCTGGTATTGTTTGGTCATTTAATAAAGAAAAAATGTTTAGAATAAAAAAAAAAAACGATACTTCATCGGAATAGTAATGAAATCCAGTGACTTATATATATAAATGTGGACTTGTTTCGAAAAAGTTAAATGGTCGTAAAAAAAAAGTCACACTTGTGTTGTTCGTGGTCAAAAATGACAGCAAAAATACTAAAATACAGAGAATTTTTTGTGTGTACAATCTACAAATCTTTCACGATGTAGAAAAAAGGTGCACAGCAATGAAGGGGTGACACTAAAATATCAAGAGTGCGAACTAGACACACTTCACCCACCCCCCAGCCTCCCATAGACACACATATATCAACTAGTGTTACAAAGCAGTAATAACACAGACACACTAAAACATCAAGAGTACAAAACTCACACACAAACTTAAACACACAACACACTTTGTATAGACATAAATGAACTGGTGTGGCTGTAACAATATGGTAAAATTGAGCCAGAAGACTCAACTAAGAGATTGAAATCAGATTGATTAACCTCTGATAAAGCATTCCTGTTCATTTCTGTTACATTTTTGTTGAATTTTGTAATGTGTAACAAAATGACTGTAGTAAAATTAATGCAAGAACTAACATTTCAAACCAAAATTTTAAACAACAACAAAAAAAATCTAAATCTAAACCTTTTCAAAAAGTTGTTTTTGAGAATGTCTAAATATATATCTAAATCCACAACTTAACAGAAATATCTTTATGTCTAAAAACCACTAGAGAATTGAATGAAATTGAAGATGTTTTTCTTTTTTTTTTTTTTTACTCCCACCAGATGGCACTAATTGGACTTCAAAAATTTGATTTTAAAGGTATTTTCTCTATTTTAACATGAAATGCTGCCAAAATAAAAGAAATAATATAAAAATCATTTTTTTGTATTAATGGTAAAAAATGCATCATAATTATTGCATAAATATCAATTAGTACCATGAAATTCTCTCAAATTACAAAATAAAAAGGAACAAATATTATGGAACAAAAATATATTAAATTGATTTTACTGAAAATCAGGTGTTCAGTCACTTTGGACCGCGAACAACACAAGTGTGACCCCCAAATGAACAATACCAGAGGTTTAATACAGTGTATACAGCAATTACCAATCTATCTGTCTATCTGTGTTAGCAAAGTGTTAAAACATGCTAGAAACATATTAGCAACAGGCTAAAGAAAGCCATCATTGCTCTCAGATATTATGATCTCTTGGGTCTTCATTGTTTATTGAGGTCACTTTCTATCATACTTTCCGGTCAGTCTTTGTCAAGCCAGCATGCCAAAAGTTTGTCCTTAAACTTTACACATCTAGTTAAACATTGGTGTTGTTTAGCATATTGTAAAAGCAAACTCAGCTTTGTGTTGTGGAGAAAAAAAAAAAAAAAAAAAAAAAAACCCTTCAGTTTTTGCGTTAATGAGATATGTACCCTTCAGTTTCAATCTTACAGTTTGTGTAAAGGTGACATATTTGAAGAGCAAACAGCTGAGTGTATTTCATCACTTCTGTTCCTGCCTCATCTATAGGGGTGCAGAGCTGCTAAAACCTCAGCGAATAACAGCAGCCACGGCTGGCCTATTCCCGGACTGCGCTGGGTCACAGGAAAGGACCGTCTGTCAGGACTCAACTTGTTTCCTCTCACTGCTGGTGGATATGGCCACAGCTCCAACCCGGAGAAAGACGCTGAAGAGATGGAAAAGCCGTCTGGTGATGTAAGACCAACATGTTTATATCTGTTTCAGAGATATGCTCTACCATCTTTGGCTTCAGCAAATGAAAATTGTATCATTATTCACTCCTCCTCATGTCATTACACGCCATTACGCTGTTATTTTCTCTATCTCTGACATTTTCCCAAAAAATATAATGGGTACAATAGACACTGGCTAGACACCGCTCTCACAAACAAGCACAGTGGCGTCTTACAGTAATGCCATGGTACTTTGATATATATAATGATACTGGGTGAATACCATGTTCATTTACAATGGTATTCACATGGTATCAACGAAAAAATGTTGCAATAACATATAACTTGAAAACACTGTTTTTCCATCAGTACAGCGTAGGTCATTTCTCAGGGAGTGAGGGAGCAGGACGCAGACCTAAACCTCAGTGGGGAGAAAACGGCCATGACAGAAAGCTTCAGAGATACAAAACTCAGCGCCTGGTGACCCATTTCCACCGAGACACTGCCCACGACCCAGAGTGCCACACCACCTCAGAGAGGCTCAGCCATCCGCCTGTTACCGAACGGCCCTGTCCCCACAAACCGGTCATTTCACATGTGCCATTAAGAGTAAGAGTCCAGACAGCTAATCAGCCGCAAAGGCATCATGCATCTACAGATTTTGAGGTGGCATCAGAGACAGTTGTCACTTCTTTTGTGAGTCATGATAGTGATGTAATTGTATAGTACGCATAGGGCCGAGTTCAAATCCTGATATAAGACGGTTTATAATGAACCACTGAATCACCCCGCATTAATTTATAGAATAGTGACTTTAATTTACTGCAGTGTCATCAAAACCAATTACATAAATTTGAACCAAAGTTAGCGCATACATTATTAAAGCCAATTCTAGATTCTTAAGAATGAATCCTGCATCAAATCAGTCTGGCACATATTTTGTATCTAATAATCATAAATATAACATACTTGGACACAACAAAAAGCTCAGCTGCACCTTAACGCACTGTATCTTTGAAACAGATTTTACAGTGCATAATTTTCACAAAAAACAGACATTTAAATGAATATACAGTATCTCACAAAAATGAGTACATCCCTCACATTTCAGCAACCATTTTAGTATATCTTCTCAAGAGACAATACTATAGAAATGAAACTTGGATATATTTTAGAGTAGTCAATGTGCAGCTAGTATAGCAGCATAGATTTACTGTCCTCTGAAAATTACTCAGCATACTGCCATTATTGTTAAAATAGCTGGCAACAAAAGTGAGTACACCCTAAGTGAACTTGTCCAAAGTGTCAATATATTGTGTTAGCACCATTGTTATCTGGCACTGCCTTAATCATCCTGGGCATGAAACTGACCAAAGCTGCACAGGTTGTTGCTGGGATCCTCTGGACGTTAGACACATGGTGCTTCTCCACGTTCCACTTGAGGATGCCCCACAGGTGCTTAATAGGGCTCAGGTCTGGAGACATACTTGGTCACCCCATCACCTTCACCTTCAGCTTCCTCAGCAAGGCAGTTGTCATCTTGGTGGTGTGTTTGGAATCGTTATCATGTTGGAAAACTGCCATTCTGCCTAGTTTCTGGAGGGAAGGCATCATGTTTTGCTTCAAATTGTACAGTACATAATGGAATCCATGTTTCCCTCAATGAACTGCAGCTCCCCAGAACCAGCAGCACTCATGCAGCCCCAGACCATGATGCTACCACCACCATACTTGACTGTAGACAAGACACAATTTTCTTGGTACTCCTCACCAGTGCATCACCACACATTCTGGACACCATCTGAGCCAAACAAGTTTATCTTCTAGTCTCATCAGACCACAGGACATGCTTCCAGTAGTTCATGCTCTTGGACAGGTTGTCTTCAGCAAACTGTTTGTGGGCTTTCTTGTGAGCCAGCTTCAGATGAGGCTTCCTTCTGGGACGACGCCTATGCAAACTGACTTGTTGCAGTGTGCAGCGTATGGTCTGAGCACTGACAAGCTGACCTACTTCTGCAACCTTTAAAGCAATGCTGGCAGCACTCATGCATCTGTTTTTTGAAACAAGGTTCCAAATGAAACCCTGAAGCTCTAATAGTCTTGGCCATCTTTGTGGAGAGCAACAATTCAAATTCTCAAATCCTCAGAGAGTTCTTTGCCATGAGATGCAATGTTGAACATCCAGTGGTCAGGATGAGAGAATTGTACTTAAAGCACCTAATTTTAACTGCTCTAATACAAGATACACAACTTTGTATGGTCCTGTCAAGCAGACAAAAACATAAACATGATGGATAGGACATGTGGCTTTGCATGGTTAAACAACATACTGCTGTTATCACTTAGTGTACTCACTTTTGTTGCCAGCTATTTTTACAATAATGGCTGTATGTTCACATATTAAGACATATTAAATGCCAAAACCCTTCAGTGTTCCCTAGTAAAAAATAAATGTACTAAAATGTATTTAAAATACATTTATTTCATACTAAGTATACTACCAATACATTTACATATTATGTATTAATAAAAATATACTGCAGTTTTACTTTTAGTATACTAAGCTGGTATATTTAAAGTTTGCTAAATTGGAACAAATAATTTTGTACTTTATGCACTTTAATTGTACGAAAGAACTGCTGAAGTCCCACTAAAGATATACTTAAATATATTTTATTGTGCTTAAGTGAAACTATTGCAAGTACACTTTAAATATTTTGCATTTAAAGACTGATATTATTTAAAAATCATACAATCATCATCAATAGTGACATTAAAACCTATTTTAGGCTTAATTTTAAGAAATGTGCATTGTGCACAAGTTTAAATAAAATGTTTATATCAGTAAGTCTCAAACGATATGTCAGTTAATATGTTAATAGACTTGAACTATACTTAGTATAAAATTAATGCATTTTTTAAAATCGATTAGTTTTTTACTAGGGTTGTGTTGACATTAATATATTGTAACATTTTGGATGAAGATCTCCATCCACTGTGCTCAAACTCTTTATGAATCACAAAGGCTAAATGACAAGACTTGGCTTCAGATTTCACCAAAAGGTGACAACATTGGAGAACTAATAATTTTAAAGAGTGGCTTGTCTAAGAGCAATCTTTTACCTAAAGCCAGTAATATTTGTTAGAAAACTTGATATCGAGAGGCAACTTATTCCACTCATGCTATTCGAAAGACCTCTATTAAAAGTGTAAAATCTATAATACTCTGTCTAATATTAAAACAATGTCTTACATTAACCCCTGAAAAATAAGTATTAAATTAGCTCTTATTATTAATTATCCTATGTGGCATCTGAAGCATTTTGGCAACCAAACAAGATGTTGAAATGGGTATCATCCACATAAATAAAACGATGAATCCCTAAACCCGTTTTATTCATTTAGAGATTTTAGTAGCATTATCATTCATATTCAAGATTAATCAAACATCCAAGGTTTGTTTTCTGACAGTCAGTCTCTTACCTTAACAAGCTGCTTACCTAATTTCTCCTGTATTCTACTGAACAGACATGCTTTTTATCTGTTCTGCACACACAGAAGTATAATTTACATTAAAATGTCACTCCAAAGACTTTGTGGTGAATGTGAGCAACAAGTTAATATCAACTTGGTGGATGGATTAAATATGTATGCTGTTAAATTTAACACAATGGTTTCATTTGACATTCCAACTATTTCTGTCTGCTCTGCATTAATAATAAAGATAGGATCAGAATCCCAAGACTTGGCTGGATATTAGGCTAACCCCCCCAGATGACAGTATCACAAAAGAATGAGAAAGAATGGGAGAGAGATGCAGACGGGGAGGCGGCGGGATTGACAGGACTGAATTATTAGACTCCTCCTGAACTTAACTTTCAAACTTTTTGTTACAGAGTAGCATATTTAATTTGTATGAATTCATAAATATTAAAAACTCATATTATACTCAAAATATTTGACTGAAATGCTTGCCTGGCTGTTAATTTAGTGTCCTTTGTCTCTTATCTCTTCTAAAAGCAAGCAGAAAGAGCAGCTTCAAATTGCACATAATGTATTTAAGAGTTCTGAGGTTCTTGCTAATTAATGAACTTTTAAGGCGAGACACTGGAGGTTAATACAGTAAAAAAATCAAGTAATAGTTATCACCTTACTTACCCAGTTGATTGATTACATTGATAAATGCAAACATTTTTTGTATTACAAGTTTTCTAGAATGCATTTGAATGCACATTTATACATCTTATTATTCAGACATATATTAACAGTTAGTCAGTGTGGTAATAAATGCTGTAATAACACACATATTCCTACTGTAACTCATAATTAATTCAGGCAGTTATAAAACATTTACTAGCTGTCAGTTAACTGTTTTGTGAGCTCATCTAAAGTGAGGACTATTTATGCCTTGTAAAGCATTTACAAATGAGATTTAAAGGCTCATTTATCTTCTAAAGAGAAAAGGGAAAACACAACACACAACACAGAGGGAAACAGACCATAGAAATATATGGTAACACTTTAGAATAGGTAACACCTATTAACTACGACTTATTAGTGTCACAAAGAGGGGTCAGAGACGTGCGGATCCATTTGCAGTATTTATTTGAAGACGTGGTCAAGCAGACAGGGTCAAACACCAGCAAACAATAACAACGAGGATAATCCAGTAAACAGTTCGATACTCAGGCAATGGTCGCAATGGCAGGTAGCAGGAATCGTCAACGGGGTACACAGTCCAGAGTCATACACAGAGAATCCAACACAGAGATAAACGCTTAGAATTACGACCATAGGAACAATAAGACTTCGCAAGGTTGTGTGTGTGAGTGGCTTAAATGCAGACAGTGTGATGAGGTGCAGCTGTGAGCAGTAATCAGTAAAGTGAGAGCAGGTGAATGCAGTGATTAGAGCAGTGGCTTGTGGGGAATGAAGTCCATGAAGTGTGGTGCAAGAGTTCATGATGACAGGATAGACCAGATACGTGACAATTAGCATGCATATTACTAGAATATTGGCCATTTATTAGTACTAATTAAGCACATATTAATGCTTTATTCTACATGACCTTATTCTACATCCCTAATCCTACCCAATACCTAAACCTAACAACTACTTTACTAACTATTAATAAGCAGCAAATTAGGAATTTATTGAGGGAAAAGTCGTAGTGAAAACTGTACATGGATATAAAACAATTTGATATAATATGAAAAATAAACCTCTGCAAAAATGAAACGCTACAACTGAACATATAAATGAAAATAAAAAGAACTGATATAAAATATCTGCAGTGCCATAAAAAATATAATTCCTGCACACCTCCAGAAATCATAACATAAGTTGTGTTTTCCTTTTTCTGTTTAGAAGATAAATGAGCCTTTAAATCTCATTTGTAAATGCTTTACAAGGCATAAATAGTCCTCACTTTAGATGAGCTCACAAAAACCATTAACTGACAGATAGTAAACGTTTTATAACTGCCTGAATTAATTATGAGTTACAGTAGGAATGTGTGTTATTAAAGCATTTATTAACACACTGACTAACTGTTGCTATATGTCTGAATAATAAGATGTATACATGTGCATTCATATAGTTTATTAATCATTTACTAACACTTTCTAAATTATCTCCTGAACCACTTACAACTACTAACTAACCGGTTTGTAAATAATGTAATGCTTAATTTAGAAATGATTAACTGATCCTGAAAATACAATTATTAAGCATATTATACAGATACTTATAAAACAAGAATAAAGCATTTATTGCTGTATTTATGAACTGCTTACAAATGTCTACTTTATAAATGATTAATTAACTATTTACCAATACTTAATGATTCATAGTGTGTAGTTATTATAAAGTGTTCCCCAAACGGTTTTAAAGAGGGGATTGTGGGTATCTCATTTTATCACTCCATAATACAGAATAAACAGACAGAAAACAATATATATATATATATAATAATAAAATGTATCAAATCAAGCAAATTATATATGAACAAATCCCTCTGTAAAAACCTTCAGGATATAGACAGGAATAAAAAATGTCAAGTTCGGTGTGTGTAAGTGCTACTGAAGTGGAGATTTATGGCTCAGTGTTGGAGAAAAAACTCATTTTGAGAAAACGGCCTTTAAAAATATGAATTGCAATTGAAATCTATTGACACAAATAGATAAAGTGCTATAAAAGAAACACCCAAAAATGTCTTTTGGATGTTTTCTTTCAGCTAGTCTGAAAACACTTTATGAAAAACATATAAAAACATATAAAAAAGGCCAAAATCTCAAAATTGACAGGTTCATGAAAAAACAATGTTTTTGCCTGCAGTGTCTCCCCTTAAACTTTGTCTGATTTACACTGGACTGTATTTGTTATTGTATTAGTATAAGGTGAGGTAGGTGATTCTGCCCCAAGTCATTCTGTAAAACAGTCATACTGGAGTTTGACTCTTTGTGTGAAGGTGTTTTCTGTCCCTCCAGCTACAGATCAAAGTAAACGGCCAGAGAGGAGGACTGGGAATTTGTATTGCAGGAGGGAAAGGCTCCTTGCCATACAAAGAGAATGATGAGGTAGGCCTTATCTTCCCTGTAGCTCCACCGCCTGAATCTCATTACACACTATTACTATCATACTCCTGTGGGTCTATTTACAATAAAATATACACATGGACTGGAATACTAACATGCATCCAGCCAGCAATTCGACTGATGATATGAGTGTGCCTGATTTCCTTCCCCCATAACTAGTAATTTCCTCCTGGGCACTGATTGATTTGTTTTCTTCATGTCAGGGTATTTTCATCTCCAGAGTGTCTAAAGGCGGACCGGCGGAGAAGGCCGGGGTTCACGTTGGGGACAGAGTGTTGGAGGTAATATCAGGGATCGTAATGTACATGTGCTGTTTATCAATACATTGATTTAATGACTAATTGGGTACAACTTGGGAATACTTGTCTTCGGAGATACAATTAATAACTGTTGATTTTGTGTGTGTTTGCCTGTGTGTCCTGTTATTCCCCATGTTATGAAGACAAAATGTACATAGAAAATGACATTTTGAAAATAAATGTTTATTTGGTTTTTAAATCTCTCTTGAATTTCAGTAGTTTCTTTAACAGGTGGTAGAAATTTGGTAACACTTTCTATGAAGCCCATATTTATAATACATTATAAGGGTATTCTTAAGGCATTATAATGAATGCATAATGCATTATAAAAAAGCTTGCATATAAAATAATATGTTGTATCATCTCATGAGTATTCATAAGAACAGTTTTAATGTATTATAATTTTTTACTTATTACCTCCTCATAGTTATAACGTATAAGTCCCATATCTTGCCAAGTTATTCATGTCTCTTTACTTAAAGCATAAAAAGACCACTTATAAGTAATAATACTACTACTTAATAATATATTTTTTCTCAAAGAGCGATAAGATCAGGTATCAGATGAATGTGTAACATTTGTATTATCAGTTTCATTATTTTGATCAGCTTTAGACAGCTTTTGATAAGTAATTCTGCAACTGCATGTCAACTAGCAGTAATTATTATTAGTAGGATGCTAAATATATGCTGTGTTTTGATGGTTTCCCAAAAGACAAACTGATTGTAAGTAATTTTGCAAGTAAGTGAACCTTCTACCTAGCCTAACCCTAACCTAAGTCTACTTTAAGGAGTGTTAGTTGACATGTAGTTGGAAAGTTGCTTATAGTTGATAGACTATAGACATCAAAATAAAATGTAATATAATGTAAAAAATAAATGTAATATGATATAGTCCATTATAAATGAAGTAGATTTAATATGGTGACCTTTGTGTGTTATAAATAATCATAATCTTAAAAGTTATAACCTCAAATACTGAAGTATTATAATTCATGCATTCATTATAATGCCTTAGAAATACCCTTAATGTATTATAAACAGGGGCTTCATAGAAAGTGTTACCAAAATTTTTGGTATCTCCATCGTGAAGATTTGTCTTTTCATGCATTTTTATGGCATGGAGAGACTTTTATTTATTCAAGTGCAATAAAATGTGAAAGAAGACCATGTTAATCACTGTAGACAGAGCTGTTATGTACATTATTTGGTTAGATTCTACCAAATTACACATGAATTTAAGCAATGTATCGCAGATGTATTCCTCCTACTGTTTGACCTTATCATGATTGGATGTAGTTGTTTCTCTGACGGCCATTGGAGGGCGTCATCACACAGATGCTGATGAAGAGTTTATTGTGACCCCATGAGCCTTAAAGCAACAGGCAGCCTTGGACTTGGACATGCAAGTCACACTTACAATTGTATTGATGTTATTGCATTAAAGAAAGACAGCACAAGCGCATTTTTTCAAACAAAATGTTTCACAAAAGAAGTTTGTTATGTGTCAGTTTGAGGTATTTCTGTTTATCCTGTTTATATGCAGTGACAGCTATAAGTCAAAAGCCATTCATAGGTTTATTTCCCATAAAAGTGTTAAGCTGTGGCTCTGTGGTGCTTTCAACACACAATCCCAAACCATTCAGCGGTGAGTCTAGTGACTATCCTGAGCTGTGACATCAAAGGCACCAGACAAGGAAATGAAAATAGGCATAAGTCTATTTCATGCTGTTTAGGGCTCACTAAAAATGAAGCACTGGTAGAACACCTAGTATAATAGAAGGAGTTTTTGGGGGGAATTTATATGTCACTGGCAGACTAACCAGCAAACCCTTGACCCACTAGGACAGCCTGTTTTTTTTCTACAAATGTCAGATGAACGAATCTTTGGAAAACCTGTTTGAAAACAGTAATTTTCTCTGCAATTTTGTTTGGTTACACTCATGGTGTGGAAATGACATCTTTCCCCCTGGAGATCCCAGGTCATTTCCTCATAAAAATGGTTAGAATTTTCTCATTGGGTTTCGTGGTCTTGTTGTCACCTTTCTGCCTCTTTCCCTCAAATCACCGCAGCTCATTTTTTATTTGTGCCACCAGGTCAATGGCCAAGACATGCTAGAGGTCAGCCACCATGATGCTGTCAGCGTCCTGAGGAATGCTGGGAGCTGCATAAAAATGAAAGTGCTACGGGAGAGATGTGTGCCCATGGAGCCGAGGGTGCATGAGAGGTCTGACACCATGGAGACAGCAGACCCCCAGGTTAGCCAAGAGTGGGATGTTACCATGAGCAATAACAGATCAAGTGGTCCACAATCCTCCATTGATCCCACGCTGGACTGCAGCCCAATGACCAACAGGATAGAAGCTGCCATCTGCAATGGAAATGGACCGGTAGGCTCTGGTTCAAGAGTGTTGAGATTATAAAGAGAGAGAGAGAGACAAAAAAGGTGGTTCTATTATATGAGATGGTAATGAAATGATCAGAAATGACAGAATCTGCTACACCCATTTTAATGCATTACTTTTAATTATTACAATCAATGCAAACAATTTTGTAATTGCTTATTTTATACATATTTACTGACATATCACCAAAGACTTATGAATAGAGACAAAGCGACATGCGTCATAATCTAAAAACCACGCCCACCAGGGGGAAAAACAATCCAATGCTCTCCATTTACTTTGTATTGTGGGAAGCTGCTTCCTTGTCATTTCTGACTTATAAAAAAAATCAGAACAATGCCTAAAAGCTGCTATGTGACAAGGCGTCCAGTAAACAAGCTAAAAAACACAAAACTACATTTTTATAAGTTGTCGACCCAAAAAACGAGTGTTTAAGGACACAAAAGTAGAACGCAGCGTGCCATATTACTCTGAGAACTACGCCCGCTGGAGGGAAATTTAACGGCAACAGTAAACATTCATTATTTAACCATGTCAAAGGATTATTTCTAGGGCCGGGACTCGATTAAAAAAATTAATCTAATTAATTAGAGGCTTTGTAATTAATTAATCGAAATTAATCGCATTTTAATCACATATAAATATTTGACCTGAGAACAGTGAGAAGTAAGTTTTTTCATATGGATTTTTAGTATACCATTGAATAATGACTGAATACATAAACTTAAGCAACAAAATATTGTTTATTTTTGTTCAACCAAGTCCAACAGACCAGTGCAATATTGCCATTAAGTGTAGCAATAGGATACAGTGTTTCCCCTAGGTTTCCATTCTTTTTTTCTCTGTACTTTACCCTACTTTGTGTAATAACGAAAACATTTATTTCAGTGAAAAAATAAACCCAAAACTCTCTATTTTAACATTTTGAACAATAGGGCTTTACAATCTTTTGCTTTTTTTTTTTTTTTAAGAAATTCTTGTGTTTTAATTTTTCTCATAATCAAATGAAAGCATAAACATTTATTTATTTTTAATCAAACGAAAAAATAAACCTTTTTAATTTTTGGCAAACAAACAGAGGTTTGCTTTTAAAATCAATAAATAATAATAATTTAACATTTAAATAATAATCGTAGTATTTTTTTCTACAATTAAGTGGTTAATCTTGTTGTTATATTTATTTTTTATCATATATATTGTTTTTTGTCAATTATTATTTAAATAGGAATATTGTTCTGTTTCATGTTAAACCGTACTTTTATTTTGACAGGTTGCCGTGAAGTTTCTGTGTGTAAAGTATGATATGATGCTAGTTTTCTCAAATGAAACGGTAAATGTGACACTGACAGTAGCTTTGGAGATTGAGTCTATCTGTTCATGTGAGATGCAAATGCAAAAAATTAACGGGAGCATCACGCGTGCAGTAAAAAAAAAAAAAAAAGGCGTCTCTGCCATTCTAACATACAGAGGCAAACGGGACATGCAGGATTCATATTAAAACGGTCTTTTTGCATTTCAGTTTTCACAGACACTAGTCCATATCGCGATTTGAATTAAGTGACAGACGAACTTTTGATTTATCAATCCAAAAATCGACGAATTTACGTGGCATTCCACGCTATAGTAAATTCGGTTTTTATGAATGGAGTCCGCGATCCAGTCCGTGTTTTCTTGGAGGAGACATTGTAAACGCGCCCCCCTAAGATAATGGTAGGGGAAACACTGGGATATTTAGAAATATAGTAGCCTACATTTCAGAAATTCAGGTACCCTATAGGTAGGTAGACCTTCTGTAAAAGCATTGAGGTGATACTTGAGGCTCGATGTGCTGCGGTGATATGCGCATTCATTTGGTCGCTTTGGTCTAAACGCTAGTTGGTGCTCCAGTATAATCGATCCGCTGAAACTCATCCAGTGAGAAACGTTCCGCGGTGCAAAATTAAGTGCGATTAAAATGCGTTAAAAAAATTTAACGCGTTAATTTTGTGTAATTAATTAATCTAAATTAACGCGTTAAAGTCCCGGCCCTAATTATTTCACCACCCTGAAAGGAGGAGATATATTGAGAAACTGAATTGTATTGGTCTATATCAGTGCACATTTTCCTTACCTTCCTTTTGTTGGAGAAATGATCCAACTGAATGGCCCAAAGTGAAATAACCTGACATCTACAACTATTTGTGTCCTTAAGCACTCGTTTTTTTGGGTCGACAGCTTATAAAAACATAGTTCTGTGTTTTTTTAGCTTGTTTACTCTACACCTTATAGCAGCTTTTAGACATTGTTCTGAATTTTGTTTCAAGTCAGAAATGACCAGGAGTCAGCTTCCCACAATACAAAGTCAATAGGCCTATGTCTCACTTCCTGCTTCCGGAACGCGGAGTAGGGTAATAGAACTTCCGGTCATTGCTAGTAACGCTACTGCAACGATAAAAACAATGGCAGCAGTTGTTCTTGAAGCGTACCAGGTTGCTTTACGACGAAACACTACGCAAGTCTTGGGTGAGATTAATAAAGAGAGATGAGGGGCCTTCTTTTAATATTCTCCGGGGCAGCACTTTCGTTTGCAGTTTGCATTTCAACAAGGAGAGCATCTACGTCTCGCAAAGTGGTCGGAAGAAACTTAAAATACTACACCCCATCTATGTATTCCCACCAATGATTGTAAATAAAACAAAATTCGATTAATTAAAAAGGATGTTTTATCTGACACATGAATTACTCTTATCTCTGCTATATAAATACACTTGACTTTGACATTCAATAATATCACGTTAAGCGTTTTCTCCCTCATAGAAGCCCATAATAAGGAAACAACTTAACGTGGTTTAACGTACCTCAACAGCGATCAGGAAAGACCGAACTTCTGTTCAATTTTACTTATAATAAATTCTTGCTGCTGTCAAAAGAACGAGCTCTTATTCAGCATATAAAGTGATCGCCCCCCATAGAAGTCCATTATAACAAACCATGTTATGCTTTTTCCTTAATGGAGTTATATAGGGATAAAACGATTAACGTGATATTATTCACTTTATATGCTGAATGATATTTCATTCGTTTGACAGCAGCAAGTATTTATTATAACTGAAATTTAACAGAAGTTTGTTTTCCCTAGTCGTTGAGATACGTTAAACCACGTTACGCTGTTTCCGTATAACGGGCTTCTATGAGGGAGAAAACGCTTAACGTGATATTATTCACTTTACCTGTCGAATAAGGACTCGTTCTTTAGATAGTAGTTACTGTTTGTTCCAAGTAAGGTTTGACAGAAATGTGGGGTTTCCTGGTAGTTTTTTACGTACATTAAGCCACGTTAGGCGTTTTAGAACGTCCCTAAAAAGCTAACCGGAACTGCCGTCACCCCACTCAGAGACGTTCAATTGTTGCGTGACATAGGCCTATAGAGAGCGTTGGATTGTTTTAAGTTTCCCCATTCAAAGAGATAGAAGCTGCACTTGCATGCCCGAGAGGCGTTTCAAAGATGGCCGCCGAGTGAAATGACTTACATTAAAGGGACTTTGATATCGCTCAAGACTTACTGATATAAAAATGATAGGTAACACTTTATTTTAAGGATCAGTAATTAGACAGTAATTAATCACTAATAACTGCATTTGTAAATGACTAGTTATGGACTTGTATGCCATTATAAGCTATTTATAAGGCCTTTATTGGCTGTTGTCTTATGTTGGTCTTAAAGACCCTTTATATTTGTTTCTGTCCAAACAGTGTACTAATTATCTAAACATGAAACAAACTAATAGCTTGTATTGTGCGAATTACAAACTTTATAAGTTCTCAGTACACTATGCGAATGTGTAGCTTATAACTATGAAATAAATATAGAATAGGCATTTCATCAGACATTTAAATTAGCTGAAAAACAGTTACACAAAAGCAGTCTTCTAGGAGTTGTTCCATACTAATAAATGATTAATAAACAAAATATTCCCCATTCTCTTAATTTATTAACAGCTAACAAGCACATTTCTCACTAATACATGCTGTATTACTTCAGATTATGTTCCCTATTCTAAAGTAGAAAAGAGACATGAAAGATTACAGTGAAGAATTCTGTCTTTATTGTTTGATGGTTCAACAAGAGAACAAACTACAGATGAGACACACTTTCATGTCGCTTTTCTACTTTAGAATAGGGAACATAATCTGAAGTAATATTGAATGTATTAGTGAGAAATTTGCTTGTTAGCTATTAATAAAATCAGGGAATGGAGAATATTTAATTTATAAATCATTTGTTAGTATGGAACAACTGCTAGAAAGACTGCTTTTGTGTAAAAGTGTTTTTCTGTTAATTGAAATGTCTGTGATGAAATGCCTATTCTGTATTTATTTTATACTTATAAGCTACACATTCACATAGTGTATTGAGAACTTATAAAGTGTGTAATTCGCACAATACAAGCTTATTAGTTTATTTTATGTTTATCTAATTAATACACTGTTAGGACAGAAACAAGTATAAAGGGTCTATAAGACAAAAATAAGACAACAACCAATAAAGGCCTTATAAATAGCTTGTAATGGCATACAAGTCCATAACTAGTCACTTACAAATGCAGTTATTAGTCATTAATTACTGTCTAATTCCTGATCCTTAAAATAAAGTTTTACCAAATTAGAATTAAAATTGATTTGGAGTACTACTTGTGCACAATGTACATTTCTTAATATTAAACCTAAAATGTAATATAATGTCACTTTTGATGAGGATTGTATGACATTTGAATAATATTGGTTTTTAAATGCAAGATATTAAAAGTGAACCTGAAATATACTTGCAATAGTTCCACTTTTGCACATCACATATACTTTAGTATATCATTAGTTGGACTTCAGCACTACTTTGCGAGACACTGCAGGTGAATAAGGTAAAAAAAAAAAAAAAAAACTAATAGCTATGACCTTACTTAGCTAATGGATTACATTGATAATTGTAATTTTGTATTACAAGTTTTCTAAAATGTTAGGTTTAAATATTCAAATGAGGCATTATTTAATTAAATTTGTGCTTATTTGCATACATTTCTAGCACAAAAATCTAAAAACTGGATGAAATGTCAATTTCAAAATTCTTGTTTAATTTTTTTGACATTAGAGTCAAATGTATCTTTACAGAGGGAATTTTGGGTATCTCATATTGTCACCCCATAATTCAGAATAAACAGAGAAAACAATATATATATATAAACCTCTGTAAAAACCTTCAGGATATAGACAGGAATAAAAATGTAAAGTCTGGTGTGTGTATGGCTCAGTGTAGGAGAAAAAACTCATTTTGAGAAAACAGCCTTTAAAAATATGTATTGCAATTGAAATCTATTGACACAAATAGATAAAGTGCCAAAAAAGAAACACTTAGCAGTGTCTTTTGGATGTTTTCTTAGTCTGAAAAATCACTTTATGAAAAACCAAAAAGCCCAAAATCTCAAACTTGACAGGTGCATGAAAAAAATGTGTTTTTGCCTGCAGTGTCTCCCCTTAAGTACAAAATAAGTTCCAATTTAGCAGACTTTAAGTATACCAGTTTAGTATACTGAATATACATTTTATTAAGTACATAAATATGTAAATGTATTTGAAGTATACTTAGCATGAAGTAAATGTTTTTCAAATGCATTTTAGTATATTTATTTTTCACTTTTCATGTTATTTTGTCAGAATGATCCAGTACAGGACTTACGGCCGAGGAAAGACACAGAGATCTTCAAAAACAATGCCCTACAGCTTGTTAAAAATACCATGGCGGTACGTGTGGAGGATAGAATGTGTTTCTGTGTGAATGTGTGTGTTTTAACAATGAAATCTCAGGAATGCTTTAATCAGTGTTCTGTCCTTCATTCTAAGGCAATGCATACCTCTTTACAAAACATTCCTGGAAAACATTCCTCTCCTGTTGTCCTTTTCTAAGTCTTGGTGAAGAAATGTACCTCTAAAGCGTGTTACAATAGACTCTCTCAGAAAGAAAAAAAATATCAATACAGAAACAGAATTCTAAACAAACGTTGTCCTACCTAACAATGAGCTAAATGTGTTATCTACAGTTATGTATACAGAGAGGAAATTAATTTGAGTATTTCCCTGGTAAGAGGTGAGATTTCATCTTGTTTTCCAGAACAATTGCAGTTGTGCTTTTCTGATTTTATATTGTTTAAAAGTTGGCATTAAACAGATTTATTTTTTTTCCCCCATCATGGCATATAGCCAAGTGATACGGCTTCTCAAATAAGAAAAATGTAGGGCAGGACTTGATTTTGTCCATTGGGAATTGATTGGATTGCTGGACTGTTGTCATTTGCTGAGATGCAAGTGACAGGTTGCTGGAGGGAAGGCCACATGAAAATAATGATGAGCACAGGTCAACCATTTATAATAATGCAATGTATACAATCAGAAGTGTCCATTTTGATTTCATGGTGATTTTAAGGATATTTAGTTCTTTTATGGATCAAAATGAATTACAAAATTATTATGCTTATTATGACTTTTTTTTTTTTTTGCAGATAACTTGAATCTATTTTTATAGAAAAATATATTTCAATGCTTTTGTGTTCACTCACAAAACTTTAGTATTCCTCTGAGAAACTTACAAAACTGGTGGTGGAGATAATGTATGAGGAAAAACTTGTATTTCAAAATGCTTCAATACTTTTGTTAGAGACTGCAAAAGCATTTAAATATAAGTTTTCCTCTCGTACAAAACTTGTAAAACCTTGACTTTTTTCCCAGTAAAAATACTGAATAATGTATTCACCTGAGTAGCCAACTGCCATAAGATATTGAATTGAACTAAACTAGGTTTAACGTCTTTTCACACCAAACACAGCAAAGTTTTCAAATAGAACCGTTTTCTTTTGTATGGAACTGTTGGTTTGTCTGGGATTACATGAGGAGACAGAAAAACTGAGATATATTAAATGGAAAAGAGCTATGGCAACATCTATTACAGAAATGTATCTGCCAAGCTATTGTAAAGGCAAAGGGTGCTCATACCAAATGCTGATTTGATTTAGTTAATAGATATGAACTGAAAAGTAGAAAAAAGGGAAACAGAAAATGTCAAATGATTTTTTCTTCTACCTAATAACAGCTTAAAAAGAGAATTTCATAGCCTTAACAGTAAAGATTAAACTAAATTAGTTGCCAATTTGAAATTGACAGCTCTGTGAAACCAGTGACATCTTTTTCCTCTCTTCTCACTTCATTGTGACCCTTTGACAGATACCTCGGATTATTCTGACTCACCCCTCTACCTCAGATGAAGAAGTGGAGCCCCTGACGCAGGGCCCAGATGATGGAGACTTTGATTTTGACTTCAGTGACTCGGACGGTCACTTCTACTCGGATTGTCTGAACAGCGCTTTCTATCCTCTATGAAAGATAGAGATGCATACAGGTTCAAGGTTCTTCATCTTTTTTAATGCTTTTCATTTAGTTTGTCATTTAAAATTAATTTACTTTAATAAAATGTATTACTTTTTGATATAACTGCTTTATTTTGGTTATGTGGTTATTAGCATGACATGTCCAGCATGTGGCTTTAATTTTTCCATAGACGTAAACATACTAAAAAGATTTTAGATTTGCATGGAAGTGCTAACAGTACATAACTGATCAGGAAAGGCACTGGGGTATTTATACAACACAACAGCACAAATAGTCATTGTCACCTAACATTGAAAAACCGAGATGAATACAGAACTTAATTTAGCTGTAGATTTCTATCAGGTAGCTGACAGACTCCAGTCAATTTTGCAGATAATTTTGTGCATCACAAAGATAACAAATGTGTTCTCAGACCAGGCTTAATACCCTCTCTCTTTTTGTGAATTCAGATGCGTCTGTGTCCTTCGATTAAGAGAAATGGTTCTGGCTGTGGTCCACAATCACTGGAGCAGAAAATAAGTGATCGATACTTCAGGCAAAGTCCACAGTAACATGATGCTTGCATCAATAAAAATCTGAACTGTTTAGAACACCATTGTGTGAAGGCCATATAGAAAAAGTGGAAAGTAAATAGATAATATTTTTCTAAAATGCTCCTTCTTCAAATTTTACGCGCTCTTATTTGCTTTGTGTATGCTTCTTGTTACTGTTTTTACTTGCATCGTTTATAAGTTGCCAAAAAGGAAATAAACTTTAAAAATGTCATTGTGCCGGTCAGGTGTGTAATGGTATGAATGATATCTCTGAAGCGTAGAGCTGTTGTGAATATTTTGACGTGGATAGCCAACCTAGCAGCACAGGAGCCCTCTGAACCATGGTGATCTACAAAAACCACTGACAGATTCCAGACTTGTCAAATACTCTTTAATTGTATTTATTTGTCCAGCATAATAGGTAATGGAGTTTTAATTTGTTCTATGATGGTAAAGATCCTTGTTTAAGACTAAAAGAAAGAATAAGGGAATACAAGGGAAAACGACATGTATAGAAACATACAGTAAGTGAGGTTTCCTCAATGAATTCCAAGTTTATTTATAGGCAAGGCAAGTTTATTTATATAGCACATTTCATACACAATGGTAATTCAAAGAGGAATTTAAAAAATCATCACAACAATAAAAACTGAATTTAAGAACATTTAAAATGATTTAATATTTGATTTAAAATTAATTAAAACAGTAAAAATGATTATACATGAAATACAATGCAATCTGTTCGGACGTAGCACAGTGCTCATTCAAATTATGCACAACTGAACAGATGAGTTTTGAGTCTGCATTTAAAAGTGGCTAATGTATTAGCACATCTGATCTCCTCTGGAAGCTGATTCCAACTGAGGGCGGCATAATAGCTAAAAGCGGATTCCCCTTGTTTTGTGTGAACCCTTGGTATTTCTAACTGACTCGATCCTAGAGATCTGAGTTGTCTGTTGGGTTTATATTCAGTGAGCATATCTGCAATGTATGTAGGTCCTAGGCCATTGAGTGCTTTATAAACGAATAAAAGTACTTAAATTAAAATCGAACCTAAACATGGAAGCCAGTGTAAGGACCTGAGGACTGGTGTGATATGCTCTGATTTTCTGGTTCTAGTCAGAATCCTGGCAGCAGCGTTCTGTATGAGCTGCAGCTGTCTAATGGTCTTCTTGGGAAGGCCAGTGAGGCAGGGGCGGACTGGACATCGGGAGAACCGGGACAATTCCCGGTGGCCTGGCAGCCAATTTGGCCCGCTGCCCTTTTTTTCATTTATATTTTATTTTCATATAGGCTATATATTGTTATTGTTGTTTCTGTTGCGTGCTGAATGTACTAAAGTGATTATTTCCAAATTCGCCATTCAATAACAATACTCTAATAAATCGTAATCCGGTTCGTCTTGACTGACAACCAATTCGCCACGCGCTCGCTCCACCCATCCGCGCGTCCGCCAAAAAAATGTAAGACTCGAGAATGGAGCGCCCAGGTGGGGCAGAGAGTCGAAACTGTCCTGGGCTGCGTTTCCCGATAACGATTGATCTTAGCGCTCAAGAGCGTTTTCTACGAGTCATTTTGCGAACGTTAGTTATTGTTTCACTTGCGTTTCCCAAAAATGCACTTAACACAATTGCACGTAGCCCTGCTTTAAGTGCTACTTAGGAGTCGCTATCCGTTGGTCAAGTGCTGAAATGTCACGCTGTAGAATGGCTCGTTATTGTTGCACATGCTGTTATCAATCCATCTATTTTTTGATTTCCGTTTCTTCTTCTACTTGTGTGAATGTATATTCAACTCGAATAACATAAAAAGTCCTGTATTTATTCTTGAGCAAGTTTAAAAACATAAATTAACTGGAAATGTTGTACTGTAAAAACACTGTCTTGCTCCAACCTGGCATAAAACAAATTCCAACAGTCCTTGCCGGAAATGACATCAGCATCATTTTCAATATTTATATGAAACCTTAATTATTTAAGTAGAATTATTTATCAATTTCTTTATCAACAATTGCTTATCTCACTTCAAAATAAATAAGTAAGTAAATAAATAAACAAGCTTTTACATTTATTTTTGAAAAGTTTAGCCTAATTATCTCCACCTGATGTGCATTTGCTAATAGGACAAAAATATAAATAAGCACATACCTAGGGGTGGAGACACTAGCAAAATGGCTGCAACCAAAAAACAAAGAAAAGACATTTTTCAAAAAGAGGAAATTAATATTATTTTAGAGGAGGTGGAGCTACAAAAACATATAATTTTCAGCAGGTTTAAGGGCAGTCATACAAATAAAGAAAAACAAAAAATGTGGGACGATATTGCTACAAAACTTACTGCAACAAGGGGGATTAAAAGATCAGGGAAGGAGGTCAGGAAGAAGTGGCAGGACTTTTCAAGCCTAGCTTAAAGAAAGAGGGCACTGCAGAGGACAACAATTAATAAAACAGGTGGTGGGCCTAATGACGCCCCCGTTCTTACAGCAGAAGAAGAAAAGGCACTGTCAATTCTTGGAACAACTGCCTCAGATGGGATTTGTGGTGGTATTGACCTCCATGGAGGAGTAGGGTTGCGTCAACCTGAACCTGAGTCAGGTCCATCATGTTCGCGAGAGCAATCAGGTTCACCTCCTATTGACAGACACCTACCATCTCCCAGTCCTCCCAACAGTCCAACAGTCCAACCTCCATCTTCAATTGTTCAGGCTACAGCCACAACACCTCAGCGATTTGAGAATGTCTGTGGTTGTAGTCAGGACATAGTACAGCTGGAGCGAGAGAAACTAGATGTTCTAAAAGATATCGGACAATCTCTTGAAGAGGCCAATGAGATGAACAACAACTTTCAGAAGCAAATCATTGAACTTAAGAAGGCCAAGCTGGCTTTGGAAGAGAGGAGACTTTCACTGGAGGAGATGAGATTTGCAAGACCCTCCATTTCAGTGCCAATTATCTTGCCAGATGAGTCAGGTAACATTGTTCAATGTTGTTTAATCATGAATAATTATATGTTTAATATAATATGTTGTGCAACATGAAATATTATTTTATTATTTTTACACTCATCACATTTTGCAATGTCTTTTGCAGATCCTGGGGAACAAACTACAAACTTGAATCAATAAAAACTGTTTAAATGCATGTTAAGGCTAAGGCTCAGTGAAATACTATAAAGCAGAAGAATTCTTATTATAAGTGTTTCAAATTTAAATAGCAACTTGTAGTACCTTTTAAAAAAATATATATATAAAAAAAAACATGCAAGCCCTATGGGCTAGTTTCACAGACAGGGCCAGGATTAGGCCATAGTTCAATCAGATTTAAGTAATTTTTTATAAATGTGCCTTAGAAAAAAACATCACTGGTGTCCATCTTGAGACAAAACAAAGGGACTGATATATTTTAGGATCAGTCAGTGCAAGTGTCCTTCAGTTGAAAAAGCTCAGACTTACATTTTAGTCTGGACTAGGGTTAAGCCTTGTCTGTGAAAAGAGGGGTATATATTTTACTACAGCTTGAGTCTTGAGGGTGTGTGTGGCAATATAGTATTAGGGCCTATCTATTAGCCTATCCATATAGGTGCAGAAAAATGTTTAATGTGCAAATTCTTTATCAGCACTGTTTTATATAAATGTACTCTCCATATACATTTATAAAAGCACAACCTTTGACCATTATGAATCTAACAAGAGAATAAATTCAGGGAAGAGGTAATTAATGCAATTTCTAAAATCCAGTGATTCAGTTTCTTCAAGTGGGGCCTTCTGCAATTAGTGAAATAGATGACAATCAGTGTGTGACATGTGAATATTATCACAGCCTGAAAAACTTTAATCATACGGTTCCTATGAGCAATTTTAAGATAGTATATAAAGTTCACACTTCAGTAGTCTTGCAGAGGAAATCATGGCTGCACTACAGCGAGTTTTCCAGCTGAGAGTGAGGCAAAGAGAAAGGCAAAGACAAAGACAGAGATGACCAAGGAGTACACTATGTACTATAAATGCCTTCATCAGGCAGAATCAAAATCCTCTGGGTATGCTTGATGATATGGCTGTCATTGACAGATACCGTCTGCCACGAGGAGAAATAGTCCAGCTGCTCAATGTCATTGGGCCTCAGCTGATGCGTGCTACAAGGAGGAATTTTGCCTTGTCCCCTGATGTGCAACTCTTAGCTGCTCTGAGATATTATGCAACAGGCAGTTTTCTTCAGGTACTTGGAGATGGACTTGGACTAAGTAAACCATCTGTGTCCAGAGCTGTACAAGCAGTCACCTATGCACTACTTCCACTTGCGGCTGAACACATCCAATTTCCAGCATCAAGACAGGTCATGTCAGACATTCAGGAGTATTTTTTAACACATTACCATATACCACAAGTCATTGGAGTCATTGATGGTACTTTAATTCCCATCAGTATGCCTTCTGTGGATGGCCATACATATATATGCCGCAAAGGTTATCCAGCAATCAACTGCCAAGTAATCTGTGATCATAAGTGTTTAATCACAGACATTGTTGCAAGGTGGCCTGGGAGCACACATGACTCCTATATCTTTACCAACTCATCTGTGGGTCAAGAGGCCCAAAACTCAGAAGGACAGTGGAGGCTGCTTGGTGACAGCGGATATCCATTGAGGCCATATCTGTTCACCCCTGTTGCTAATCCTGTCAGTAACAGTGAGGCACATTTCAATGAGGCTCACCGTGTTGCCCGAAGTATTGTGGAGCGCACTTTAGGAAGGTGGAAGCTAGCTTTCGGGCTATTCACAAGTCCAGTGGTGGTCTTCTGTTTGTGCCACAAAAGTGCTGTGCTGTAATAACAGTAACAGCTATGTTGCACAACATTGCAGTGAGGGCAAGAGTGCCCTTGGACATCAGGGAGGAAGATGAAGAGGTGGAGGAAGAGAATGAAGTTGAGATGAGACTTCATGATAATCAACCAAGACATGTTCAATACATGGCTGGGTTTCATGCACGTCAGCAAGTCATTGACACATTTTTTTGAGTTCCTCCTTTATTTGTGTCATCTTTAAAGCACATTAAATATTTTCTGTTAAATACAACATATGTATTACCCTCGAAATGTCCATATACAACAGTGTAGGTACTTTTTTTTTCATTCTAACAATTGTCATTTTTATTTTTTTCTTTATACGTTATTATTTCTATATTGAATTGTGTAATGTGTAGAAAATATAAATGAATAAAAATATACAAATAAAATGAAAAATGACTTTGAAGAGAAGTAAATTGTAGGTGCAATTTGCCGGTTGTCCAGCAGGTACCCTCATAACTCTGTCTCCTTACGATGCACTTAAGGCTTTACGATTACTCCAGAGCACTCGTAGATCTACAAAGATTTTCAAGTGCTACTTAAGTTACGATGTTTTTGGGAAACAGACCATAATATTAAGATCAGTCGTACGATCATTTTTACAAACAACTTAGGTTTACGATGCTTTTGGGAAACGCAGCCCTGTTCAGTACTTCATTTACAGGTCAGATACATCTGTAAATAGACTATTGTAGTTTTGTTTTCTTAGTTAAGCATTAGACTTGTAACGCTCTAACCCGGATAACTATTCAAGTTAGTGAAATGAAAGAGATAGAAAACGGTAAAGTTGGTGATCCACACATTTAATGGCTGGTACACAACAACGCGCCCCTCTCATACATGAGAGTTTAACTCTTTCTTGGCGTTACAAATAAAAGTAAAGGCAAATTAATAGCAAGAAGGCAGAGCAAACTTATCATCCATGTGGTTCTCATTAAACAGTCACATAGTCATTCCACGTCATCTCCACACAGCGTGTGTTATATGTTACGTGATCAGTCTCTTAAAGGGATGGTTCGGAGTAGAATTGACTTCATTGCTATGCACTCCGAAGCCCATCTAAATACCCCTAAAGTACATCTAAATGGAGTACCTCAAGGCTCAGTACTAGGGCCATTACTTTTTACGCTTTACATGTTACCCTTGGGAGATATCATCAGGAAACATGGTGTTAGCTTTCATTGTTACGCTGATGATACTCAGCTCTATATTTCTTCGCAGCCCGGCAAAACATATCCATTCGAAAAACTAACAGAATGCATAGCTGATATTAAAAACTGGATGGCGAATAACTTCTTACTGTTAAATTCTGAAAAAACAGAGGTATTAATTATTGGACCTAAAACCTCCACAAGTAATAACCTAAAACACAGTCTAATACTAGATGGCTGCTCTGTAAATTCGTCATCATCAGTTAGGAACCTAGGCGTCCTATTCGATAGCAATCTCTCCTTTGAAAGCCACATTTCTAGCATCTGCAAAACCGCATTTTTCCATCTTAAAAATATATCGAAATTACGACCTATGCTATCAATGTCAAATGCTGAAACATTAATTCATGCGTTCATGACCTCAAGGATAGATTATTGTAATGCTTTATTGGGTAGTTGTTCTGCACGCTTAATAAACAAACTCCAACTGGTCCAAAATGCAGCAGCTAGAGTTCTTACTAGAACCAGAAAGTATGACCATATTAGCCCGGTTCTGTCAGCACTGCATTGGCTCCCTATTAAACATCGTATAGATTTTAAAATCTTGCTAATTACTTATAAAGCCCTCAATGGTTTAGCTCCTCAGTACTTGAACGAGCTCCTATCGTATTATAGTCCTTCACGTCCGCTGCGTTCTCAAAATTCTGGCAATTTGATAATACCTAGAATATCAAAATCAACTGCGGGCGGCAGATCATTTTCTTATCTAGCGCCTAAACTCTGGAACAATCTACCTAACACTGTTCGGGAGGCAGACACAATCTGTCAGTTTAAATCTAGATTAAAGACACATCTCTTTAACCTGGCTTACACATAAAATCATTAACACATTCCTATAATTCAAATCCGTTAAAGGATTGTTAGGCTGCATTAATTAGGTCAACCGGAACCGAAAACACCTCCCATAACACCTGATGCACTCGCTGCATCGTAAAAAGAATGGCATCTACGCTAATATTAGTCTGTTTCATTCTTATTCCGAGGTCACCGTAGCCACCAGACCCAGCCTGTATCCAGATCAGATGGTCACTCCAGTCCCCCGGATCCAGTCCGTACCCAGCTTAGATCATGGATCACCACCTAGAGATGACTTCAATAGCCGTGGATGTCAACCAGATGAGCTCCAAAGGCGGATCATCAATAAAGACCTCGCCAACCTTGACGGCCATCGGTGCCACACCACGGGATCCTGATGAGTTCTCTACAATCAGACATTGGTACAAACTGCTGGTTTCGTCTGGCCAGAGGAGAACTGGTCCCCCGACTGAGCCTGGTTTCTCCCAAGGTTTTTTTCTCCATCTCTGTCACCTGTGGAGTTTTGGTTCCTTGCTGCTGTCGCCTCTGGCTTGCTTAGTTGGGGACATTTTCCAGCGATATCGTATACTATTTGAACTGAACTGACGATGATATCACTGAATTCATTGATGAACTGCCTTTAACTGGAAATTGATTGTTACAATAATGCGTTACTTACACACTATGGTGCTGTTTAAATACTGTGCAGTTGCTTTGACACAATCTGTATTGTAAAAGGCGCTATATAAATAAAGGTGACTTGACTTGACCCCATCCCAAGTTTTTTTTACCTTAGTCGAACATTTCTGGAGATATTAGAGTTTTTCGAATTGCATGTAACAGCAGTGAATGGTACATGTGATGTATCTCGTAAATTGCACCACTAAACGTGCAAGTAATCCTACCAAACTTGTACAGTAGTGTAAATAGGTTATGTACTCACAAAACGCTGCATCAGAACATTTGTAAGTCCACCATGAGTGTTTTAAAAACACGTTTTAGCCGATCCCTACTAGTCTCAGAAACTACAAGTCGACATCACTTCCCTGGTTTGAAAAAAGCACGTAAAAGTCCTCCTACTACATCTGTGTGCATGTCAACTTGTAGGAGGACTTTTACGTGCTTTTTTCAAACCAGGGAAGTGACGTCGACGTGTCGCCATTTGTAGTTTTTGAGACTAGTAGGGATCGGCTAAAACGTGTTTTTAAAACACTCATGGTGGACTTACAAATGTTCTGATGCAGCGTTTTGTGAGTACATAACCTATTTACACTACTGTACAAGTTTGGTAAGATTACTTGCATGTTTAGTGGTGCAATTTACGAGATACATCACATGTACCATTCACTGCTGTTACATGCAATTCGAAAAACTCTAATATCTCCATAAATGTTCGACTAAGGTAAAAAAAACTTCGGATGGGGTATTTAGATGGGCTTCGGAGTGCATAGCAATGAAGTCAATTCTACTCCGAACCATCCCTTTAAAGGGCACCTCACAATATAATGTAATGTATGCAAATACATAGCTTTGGCCGTTACAGACTGCTTGCAAATATTATCAATAGCAGCAAGTTTGCTGCAAAATTAACAAATGGCATAATTTTGTAAAGAGTAGGAATTTAGCAGACAAATATTCACATTGTTTTATAACACGTTTAGAGGGAGCTAAGGCTAACAACAATTCAACCCTTACAAAAATTAACAATGTTTTCACTAAAAACCAAAAACGTACTCGGTTACTTTCGTAACCTCGGTTCCCTGAGATACGGGAACGAGTACTGCGTCGTAAGACGCTTATGGGAAAAGCTCCTTTTCTCCTGAGACTGAAGCATTTCAATAACGCAGTGTAACTGCACGGCCATTGGTTCGTGCAGTGTTAAAGAAACGAACCAATGGCTCGGCAGCGGAGATGCACAAACCTATGGCGATGATTCGCGCCCGATCGCGCCAAAAGGGGCGGAGCATCTGGCTATATAAGCGAGCATTTCGCCAAAGGAACTCAGGTACTTCGACTGAAGCGACGACTGAGTCGTGCAGCTACCTAGCACGGCCAGCAACGCAGTACTCGTTCCCGTATCTCAGGGAACCGAGGTTACGAAAGTAACCGAGTACGTTCCCTTTCGATACTTTCACTCGTACTGCGTCGTAAGACGCTTATGGGGAACCAGTACAATCCCGCCGTTGCTAAGGTAGAGGAACGACTGACATGACCCTAGCACTAAAGGACTAATAAGGGCCAATTTGTCCCATCAGATAGCCTGATAAACGTCCGTTCCAAGGAATAAGTACAACTTGGAGCTCCAAAGAGGCCAAGGTGCACCATACATAACATACTGGTAACAGATATACCACTTATGCAGAAAGGACCCGAGTCTGTAAAACTGGGACGTCCAGATTATAGAATCTAGCAAATGTGGACGGTGAGGCCTAGCCTGCCGCCGCACAAATTTCTGCAATAGAAACCCCACTAGACCACGCCCAGGACGAGGCGATGCCCCTAGTCGAATGGGCTCTTACTCCCATGGGACATTGTAGGCCCAGAGAAGAGTAAGCCAGCGTGATGGCTTCCACAATCCATTTGGATAATCTCTGTTTTGTGACCGAAAACCCCTTGGTGCGGCCACCAAAACACACAAACAGCTGTTCTGACTGCCTAAAAGGAGCAGAACGCTCTATATAACATCTCAGAGCCCTGACGGGGCAGAGAGGGTTAAATCCCTGGTCTTGCTCCGTAGGAGGAAGAGCCAAAAGGGAAATAATTTGGTCTCTAAAGGGTGTAGAGAGACTTTTGGGAACATACCCACATCTTGGCTTCAGGATGACCTTAGAGTCATTCGGCCCGAACTCCCAGCATACGGGGCTCACAGAGAAAAGACAGACCACTTGAGATCGTAGAGCCGCCTCGTAGAGGGCGCTCTAGCTTGTGAAATAGTACTCAAAACCGACTCAGGGAGACTTAAAGGCTCCCGTCTAGAGCCCAAACGTGCAGCGCCCACAATTCCGGTTGGGGGTGCCATATCGTTCTGTTCGCCTGTGTTAAGAGATCTCGTCTCAGTGGCACGGGCCATGGTGCTTTTGAGAGCAGCCGGGGAAGATCTGGAAACCAATGCTGGTTCTGCCAGAATGGGGCCACTAACAGGACTTTGAGTTTCTGTTCCCGCACTCGTCTGATGACCTGTGGTAGCAGAGCGATCGGAGGGAACGTGTATAACAGGAGATTGGGCCATTCTTGGGTCAATGCGTCCTGTTCCTTCGAAAAATAAATTGGGCAGTGATGATTGTCTTTTGAGGCGAAAAGATCTACTCGCGCCTTGCCAAAGACAGCCCATATTTGCTGAACCGTATGAGGGTGAAGCATCCATTCGTCTGAGGAGACGTTGCTCCGAGACAACATGTCTGCTCCTTGGTTCAGTTTGCCTGGCACATGCGTCGCTCTCAGAGAGCGGAAGTGCAGCTGAGCCCATTTTAGAAGACGTTCTACCATCGTAAATAGACGTCTCGACGAGAGACCCCCCTGGTGATTTATGAAGGACACCACTGTCATGCTGTCCGAACGGACTAAGACATGGTGTCCTTTCAGGACAGGTAGAAGGGTGTGAAGGCCTAAACACACTGCTAGCATTTCCAAGCAGTTGATGTGAAGGCGACTCTCTGCTTTCGACCATAGGCCGAAAGCAGGCTGGCCGTCGCACAGCGCTCCCCAACCTAAGTTGGAGGCGTCTGTCGAGACTGCCTTCCTTCTGACTACCAAGTCCAGGGGAACGCCCTGTTCCATCCATTGAGAGCACCTCCAAGGAGCCAGGGCTGCTACACAGGCCCGATCTACCTTGATGCGCTGGCGTCCTAAACGCCAGGCTTGAGGAGGAACCTTTGGCTTCAGCCAGAACTGCAGGGGGCGCATTTGAAGCAGACCCAACTGAAGTACTGGAGATGCTGAGGCCATAAGGCCGAGCATCTTCTGAAAAATCTTGAGTGGGCGGAGGGCTCCGATTTTGAAGGAGGCCGCGAGCCTGTGAATGGCCTGGGCTCTCTGCGGCGCAACTGCTGCCTTCATTTGAGATGAGTCGAAAACTGCTCCCAGGAACGCAATGCGTTGGCTGGGAGACAGCACGCTCTTGGCGAAATTGACCTTGAGTCCTAGGCACTCTAAGTGGCTGAGGATTAAGGATCTGTGATGTATTAGCTCGTTCTCTGACTGGGCTAGGATGAGCCAGTCGTCTAGATAGTTCAGGACGCGAATTCCCATCTGCCTCAGAGGGGAAAGCGCTGCGTCCATGCACTTTGTAAACGTGCGAGGAGCTAACGACAGTCCGAACGGAAGGACTGTATATTGATATGCCACTCCCTCGAAGGCGAATCTCAAGAATTGCCTGTGATGGGGGGCGATCTGAATATGGAAGTATGCATCCTTCAGATCCAGTGAACAAAACCAGTCCCCTTTGCGTATCTGCGAGAGGATCTGTTTTAGTGTGAGCATTCTGAACGGCCGTCTCATGAGGGCGCGATTCAGCTGTCTGAGATCGAGGATGGGTCGTAGACCGCCATCCTTCTTTGGAACGAGGAAGTAACGGCTGTAGAAACCTGACTCGCTCTGTGTTGGGGGGACCGTTTCCACGGCACCCTTGGCCAACAGATTCTTTACCTCTAAGCGCAAGACGTCTGCGTCTTTGCTGCGAACTGAGGTGGTGATCACACCGTGAAAGCGAGGAGGTCTTCGAGCGAACTGGAGTACATAACCTCGTTCTATTATACCCAAAACCCATTTTGACACTCCGGGGATGGCTTGCCACGCCACGGATCGTGTCGCCAGGGGCTGTAATGGTTCGCACAGCTGTATGCTGTCTGAAAGCATTGGAAGAGGAAATTTGCTCTTTTCTTGAAAATGTTTGTTTTTTTATTTTTTCCGCTATCACAGCGGTTTGCTGTAAGGGCGCTGATACAAAGGGCCCGTGAGTTACAGCTAAATTGTTCACAAACATGTGTCTCTTTACACTCGGAACAGAACGGGGTGTAAAAGGGTTCAAAAGAGGCACTTTGGGGGCTGGTCCGGCTGCTGCGAGACTTGGCCCCTCCCTCTTCCTGCTGCTGGGATCAGGAAGACGCTGGCGGCGCCTGGTCCAACACCACTCTTGGCCGAGGTCCCTGGCGCTTAGGGAAGGGGAAGCGCTTGGCCGAGCGTGACCGCGGACGGAGCTCCGTCTGAGGAGCTGGTTGCGCAGCTGGAGGCGTGGCTTTTGCAGGCTGCTGAGTCGGCGCCGGCTTGGGGCGACTAGGAGCCGCTGCAGAGCTAGAGCGTTTAGGCAGGAAGTGTCGCATGGCTTGGGATGACTTCTGTGCTGCAGTGAAGCGCTCTGCGAAACCTTCCACAGCTGGACCAAATAGGCCGGTCGGCGAGATGGGGGAGTCAAGGAAAGCGACCTTGTCCGCGTCCTTGATCTCCGTTAAATTGAGCCATAAGTGGCGCTCCAGCACCACCAAACTGGCCATCGATCGCCCGATTGCCTGAGCCGTCATCTTAGTGGCGCGTAACGCCAAGTCCGTAGCGCTGCGGATTTCTCTGAGCGGAGAATCATCCAGGCCCAACTCGTCCAGCCCGCGGAGGAGTTTCGCTTGGTACACCTGGAGTACCGCCATTGAGTGAAGCGCTGAAGCTGCCTGTCCAGCAGACGAGTACACTCGTCCAGCGAGGGTAGAGGTCGTCCTGCAGGGCTTGGACGGGTGTGACGCCCTCGCCTTCCAGCCGATAGCGGTGGGCGGGCAAAGGTGCGCAGCTACAGACTCGTCCAGCGGGGGCAGCTTATCGTAGCCTTTTTCCTCGGCGCCATCAACCGTAGTGAGGGCTGCAGAAGAGGAAGTATGAAGGCGGGCGGAGTATGGAGCACGCCAGGACTTGGAGATTTCGTTGTGGACTTCGGGGAAGAATGGTGAAGCTCGCTGACGAGGGGCCTGGCGGCGCCCCGGCAGAAACCATTCGTCCAACCGGCTCCTAGAGGGCTCCTCGGGGGGAGACCATTGAAGTTCCAGCTCCTCGACAGCTTTAGATAAGATGCGGAACAGTTCGGCATCCATACCGGCGCTGGCGGCGCTGGGTTGCGCAGACGGCAAGGGGGCGGGGTCATGAGAAGAGCCCGACAACTCCTCCGCGTCAGATGCGGCCAATGACATGCTGTCATCCTCGCATTCACTTCCTCCGAAGGAGACCAGATCGCTCGCAGCCGCGGAGGGACGCTGGTCAGGGTGAAGGAAGAGAACTGGCGATTCCTCTCCATGGGGTGAAGGCGAGGCACGCGGGGTCTGAGCCGGCGTGAGCTCGCCTGTCACCGCGCTCTTAGCTCTCTTGCCCCGCTGCTTCTTCCTAGCAGGCTCTTGCGAGGAAGGAAGCGGGAGGGCGCGAGGAGCGGCGTCGCTCTCTGAAAAGAAAGCTAGCCGCGAGCGGAGGGAAGTGAGACTCATATTCCCACAATGGGAACATTCCGTCTCAGTGAGTGCAGACTCGGCGTGGGCGTGGCCCAGGCACGAGACGCACTCAGCGTGAGAGTCAGCGGCGTGCAGAGGGGCTCTGCACGAGCGACAATAACGCCGTGGCATTTGAAACAACGCCGTTTAGAAATTTGCTCTTTGAAATTTGCTCTTAGTGTTCGCCGGATAGCAGCAGGGAATCAGCTCCGGAGCATCAATCCGCCGAGCAGTGAAGATCCGCTGCGAGGCTCGTCAACGGCGAAGAAGAGGCTTGCTTGAGCGAAGTCTGCGTAGTCAGTCTCTGCGAAGATATGAAGTCGTCGCTGAAGAAGAAGGATCTGAGTTCCTATGGCGAAATGCTCGCTTATATAGCCAGATGCTCTGCCCCTTTTGGCGCGATCGGGCGCGAATCATCGCCATAGGTTTGTGCATCTCCGCTGCCGAGCCATTGGTTCATTTATTTAACACTGCACGAACCAATGGCCGTGCAGTTACACTGCGTTATTGAAATGCTTCAGTCTCAGGAGAAAAGGAGCTTTTCCCATAAGCGTCTTACGACGCAGTACGAGTGAAAGTATCGAAAGGGAACCATTGTTACTATAGTTAAACTATGGTAACCACAAATTTAAAAAGGTTTTGCTACACTTTATGGTATTTGTAATAAAACTCTGGTTATACAAATTGTAATCAAAATGCCAAAAAACAAACAAAAAAAACACAGTTACTACTATACTTTCACCATAGGCCTAATTAAACCATGGTTAATTTTCCTACGGACAAAACATGACCCATGATAATGCAAAAAAAAATTCAGTATTAGGATTTTGCTAAAGATATATTCAAGATGTATTATTGTAGGCCAACAGTTTTGACATTTGGGCCAGATAAAACAATAGCACATGGTCCTAATGTAATACTTACATTTTTATAAAAAGGTAAATGGAAGTTCAAGAGATAATCTTTAATTATTTTGCGTGGCACCAGCCAATGGATTATACTTTTTATGTGATAATAATAATGGCTTTACAAAAAAAAAAAAAAAAAAAAAAAATATTGTCCATGGTTTCAGAATTTGTTGTGGGTTTTTGGGATGGCCTGGATGAATGTGAGATTTCCCAGCCTGAAATTTTGTCCCAGTCCGCCCCTGCAGTGAGGAAACAATCAAACAATTCAGTTTCTCGCAAAAAACGATCGTTTCATGTCTTAGGACATCAATGTATCGTCACGAGAACTATTTTTTTTTTTTTCTTTTTTTACTTTTTAAGGTCTGGTGCCCATCCACTTCCATTATTTGGCTGACAGACTGCACTGGTTTTATTTAAAAATCTTTGTTTGTTGAAGAAACAAAGTCACCTACATCTTTGACACCCTGGGCGTAAGTACTTAATCAATAAATAAAAGTAAATAAAATAAGCATTACCTGGAAGAAAGAAAGAAAGAAACATCTAAACTAACATGTAAACTGTAATAGTATTCCTATAGTGATTCACCTGTATACACCTGTGTTTTACTGCACTGACACTGGTAACCATAAAGATGTCATACTTCACCATGCAGATAGATGTCAGCATGAAATCCAAGATCATTAGTCAGCGATTCTTACGAAACCTTCTAAGAATGTCTTAATTTACTCACCAATCTATGCCCCTTTTTAGGACAATTAAAATTGCTGGCATTATATCATGACAAAGCACATGTCCATCCCAAACTTCTGCCATAATCACAAAAGTTATGCGAAAATACATAGATGAATTATTTAAATAGTAAAGTATTTACATGTAATGGTTGTGTTTGTTGTGCTGCTTTGTTAATTAAGCCACTTTTGTATATAATGAGAAATGTGACTGGAGATGTTTCCATAGGATTCATCCTTGTGTAATATGTCTGTGTTGGTCATGGCAGTGTTTAATTTTGTATTTAGTATGCTGAGCTTACAGGATGATGGGCAGAGAATGGGTCATTGTGACCACAGGGGAAATAACAGCATTATTTTCCACGCTGTCAATCTGCCGCTCATGCAAGCACACACTCTCTCCCTCAGGGCTGTGCTTCTCTTGGCCTTGTGCTCAGGTAATGTTATCCCTCTTTACACGATGCTTTATCAATGTTTTCATCAATCATACAAGGTGATGATTTGACAATATCATTATCAACTCTGACAGAGCATGTGAGATATATTGATTAATCTCAGTGACTTCTCCCCTCGCATGGTTGTGCTTCACGCTTTAATGAAGGGTCTAGTTTAGCACCTCTACATCTGCATTTATGCATTTGGCAGAGGCTTTCATCCAAAGTGACTTAGGCCCTGTTTACGCCTGGTATTAGCATCCAGCTCGGGTAACCAATCACTGGCGAACAGCTGAGACAAATCGGCGTTCGCACACGGCATAATATGCGTCCCCTGTGAGCACTTCTGTTCGCATTTTGAGGGGAGAGTCTCTGATTTTATAACTAGATGCATCATTTACTACACTGCAAAAAATGCATTTCTTACTTTTTGTCTTGTTTCCAGCCATAATATTTACAAATTCTTAAATCAAGAAGTCAAAATTAAGTGATTTTTGCTTAGAACAAGCAAAATCTGCCAATGGGTTAAGCAAAAAAAAAAAAAAAAACCTTATTTCAAACAGAAAAGAAGATAATTTTTCTTTGCCCATTGGCAGATTATTTTGCTTGTTTCAAGCAAAAACACACTTAATTTTGACTTTTTTTTTTCTGAAAACAATGCAATTATTTTTAATCTTCTAGAATAACCTTCTTGATCTAAGAATTTTTTAGATATTTTGGCTAGAAACAAGACAAAAAATCACCTGGAATGTACAATCCTGATGGTTTACCGTTGCATGTTTACACTCTTAAAAATAAAGGTGCTTCACAGCGATGTTATAAAAGAACCATTTTTGGTTCCACGAAGTTAGATCACTGTCCCAATGCCTAGACAATTAAGATCCAACCCCGGATCCCAGATCCCATCAGAAAATATCAGTTTGTCCAGTAACCGAAAAGCTTGTCAGCAGAGTAGTCTAATACCCAAACCCTGTTAACATAAGGTCTTGTCTGTTACCCAAAATACCCAAAACACTGTTAAAAGTCTTCTGTCAGCCAAGAAGTTAATTGAGGAAAAACCAGTAAAGTGAAGAGCAGAAGCAGGAGACGAAGTTAGGATGGTAAAAAGGAGCAGAGATTATTGAATAGTCTTATTTGCATGTGTCTTAATACTCAGACTTTATCTGAAGAACACAAATCCAACAAGTATTGTTAAACCAAACTGCTGCAAAACAGCATCCCATAAACCTTGAGGTTCATAAACATTCCCTCATATCTCTAATTCATGAAGACAAACAGGCCATGAAACCACACAGTCATAAGACCAAGCAGCAATGAAAAAAACAACAACAACAACAACAACAACAACAACAACAACAACAAAAAAATAATACAACATAATATAAATGACTAATCAATTAATTGAAATGGATATATAAATGACTATAATGTTGGGTTTACATGTTTTATGGGGACATTCCATAGGCGTAATGGTTTTTATACTGTAAAAACCGTACTTTCTATCGCCCTACACCTACCCTACACCTAAACCAAGCCCTCACAGGAGATTGTGCACACTTTTACTTCATCAAAAAAAAAACTCATTGTGCATGATTTATAAGCCTGTTTCCTCATGGGGACCTGAGAAATGTCCCCACAAGGTCAAAATCTACTGGTATTCCTATCCTTGTGGGGACATTTGGTCCCCACAACGTGATGAATACCAGGTACACACACACACACACACACACACACACACACACACACACACACACACACACACACACACACACACACACACACACACACACATACTGGTTTTTGTGAATTACCGGGACACTGCAGGCCAAACATGTGTTTTGGTGTATTAGGGGGACACCCCTTTTCACTTGCTGTACAGAGAAGTGGTGAAGATCAAAAAATCTATTTTGACCCATACAACACAGATTTCACTTCAAAGTTTGTTTACACAAAACACAATCAATACTGTAACAACCTGAAAATATGCATAATTATGAGGACATTTTATAATTGGATACACAAGCCCCGCCTATGACACAAAACGTTATTATAAAGACTAATGTGGTTTCTGAGGACACTAGCTATACAACACACAAAAGTGGCATTAGGGTGTATTAAAGGGACATAACTGATATATGAGGACCAATGGTTTAACACATACACAACAGTAACGACTGTGTAATAAAGGGACATACCTGATATATAAGGACCATTGGTTTAACACATACACAATAGTAAAGACTGTGTATTAAAGGGACATAACTGATATATGAGGACCAATGGTTTAACACATACACAACAGTAAAGACTGTGTATTAAAGGGACATACCTGATACACGAGGACCATTGGTTTAACACATACACAACAGTAAAGACTGTGTATTAAAGGGACATACCTGATATATAAGGACCATTGGTTTAACACATACACAACAGTAAAGACTGTGTATTAAAGGGACATACCTGATTTATAAGGACCATTGGTTTAACACATACACAACAGTAAAGACTGTGTATTAAAGGGACATACCTGATATATGAGGACCAATGGTTTAACACATACACAACAGTAAAGACTGTGTATTAAAGGGACATACCTGATATATAAGGACCATTGGTTTAACACATACACAATAGTAAAGACTATCGATCTATACACGTCATGTAAATCTAGCCGGTTGTTTGCAGAAAAACACAGAGTGGGTGATCATATTTAAGCAAAGAAACAACATTCAAACAAGCGGTTCAGACATATAACAGTACGCACAATCTGTGAACAAGGAGAAAAGTTTAATTTGTTCTTGTTTACAGCAACATTACAGTAGTTGCCCTTAATATTTTACATCACAAGATCATTTTGTGCATCAAGAAACATCCTGTGTGTACTGTGTGTAATGTAAAAAACAAACGCTCTTACTGTAAGTGTAAAAAGGAGAATTTAAACATTTTAACTGTTCCTAAACATAACAGTTAAACTAAACATTAAATACTACCAATATTAACCGCACTTTAATTCGTCATGGTTAATTAATCGTACTTCTCAACACAGCGTTTCTTTTGCAGGGAACAAAACTGCTGCAACTAAAAGTTTTGCCAACTGTGTACTAGCTTAAAGTTCAGAGCTTATAAGAGACCAAGGCTAATATGCACGCACACTGGATTAACTATGGCTGAGGCACCAACCAGAGAAACATGGTTTCCTCCGAAGAAGCGCCTGAAGTCGGCAGTTTGGGATTATTTTGGGTACACAAAGAATGACCATGGCGTCATTGAAGATGATGGATCACCTTTTTGCAAAACATGCCGTAAAAAGGTTGCTGATAAAGGATCAAACACATCTAATTTGATGCAGCACCTGCAGGATCACCATCCAGCTTTGCAAGCTCAAGTAAAGGTAATGCATAAGTTAATTTCCGTGACAAATTACTTGAATGAAATGCGTTGGTAGGTGTTTTAGCTAAACACTAGTGGTATAGCTGCAGTTCAACAACCAACTATAGCAGAATCCTTTGCAAAGTGTGTGACTTATGCTCCCACTTCAAAACAAGCCCAGGTTTTTAATAAAGCAGTGGCCTATTTCTCCAAAGATATAATGCCATTTCAGATTGTGGAAAAACCTGGATTTCTTCATCTGATGAAAAAGGCAGTGCCACAATACAAAGTTCCTACAAGAAGCTACTTCTCCACAAACAAAATCCCAGCCATGTACAAGTGAGTACAAGCAAGTGTGGAGGAACAGCTGGCAGAGGGTGTGTGGTTTGGTGTAACCACAGACCTGTGGACCAGCCAGGGAGATGGAGGAGAACCCTTTATGAGCTTTACAGTGCCCTACCTCTCTACTGATTGGAAGCTAAAGACTCACTGTCTTGAGACTCTTTATTTTCCAGAAGACCACAGCAGAGCATATCACTGAAATGATAGAAAACATGCTCCTGGACTGGAAGATAAAAAAGAGAGCCTATCTGAAATTACAACAGACAATACCAGTAATATGAAGAAAGCCTTTGCATTATTTCGGTGCTTGGTTTCCTTGTTTGGTCGGAATTTAAATGTTGGCCATTTCCAAAGTCCTCAAGATACCAAGGGCTGAATCCGCTACCAGACCAGCTATGTCGACATTTGGTTCAAGGCTTTTTTCAAAGCAGGAAATGTAAACGTGAACTTTAAAAGAAGCAGGCAGAAATGAACATCCCCGAGCATTCATTGATACATGATGTGGTCACCAGATGGGGATCCAAATTTGAAATGATTTCTAGGTTCTTGGAGCAGCTGCAGGCCATCTGTGGGGTACTTGTAGGAGACAGAAGCACATGGCATCTTATGGCTAAAGACACTGACATCACTGTCCTGGAGAAACCAAGCCAACTTCTTTGTCCTCTACTTGACTTCACTGATGTCCTGGCCTCAGAGAAACAAGTCACACTTTCCTCCCTAAATCCAGTCTTGGATCACATTAACAAATAGATTCTTCCAGATCAAGAGGAATGTGCTCTCACTAAACAAATGAAAGCTGTAATAAGAGAAAACCTGTTAATGCAGCTGAGATATTCAGAGGAAATGAAGAATGTTCTGAACATATCCAGTTTTGTGGATCCCAGGTTTAAAGGAAGCTTTGCTGAAAATCTGGATGACACAGTCAAGGCATGCAGTGATGAAGCAATGGCACTTGCATCACATCCAGATACAGAAGATCCTCTAGCATCAACCACACAGAGCAGTGTGAGGACCTCATCCACCATCACCAATAAGAGGCTGTCTGGGCTGTTACAGCAAATCACCAGTGCAAAGAAGAACAGGTCACAAGCTTCAGCGCATGAAATGCCATCAATCCAAGAAAGAATTGACTCAGAGATAAAGCTATACGTGTCCCTTCCTGCAATCAGTGGTGATTCTGACCCACTGGCTTGGTGGAAGGCACATGTGGAAGTCATCCCAATGCTTTCAAAAGTGTCCAGAAAGTACCATGGTTTTCCTGCAACAAGTGTGCCCTCAGAAAGGGTGTTTAGCGCAAGTCGCCACATCCTGTCTCCTCATCGGTCAAGACTGAGCACTGAGAATGTTAACATGCTTACATTTCTGCACTATAATATGAACTGAAAGGACTGGAAATAAGTGTGCAATTTGAGGGCCCTGTTGTATGTGGGTCCTGCAGCTTTTTACTACTTGCTTTGTTGCTAATTTTCAATACCAAAAATGTGGTTTCTTTTTATTTATTTTCACTGTACTGCATTATTCATTTTCAAAAGGAGGCTATATTGTTAAAGTCAAAAGCCAGTTAGAGCTTTTTCATTTTCAATGTTTCTACTCTGTTCAAAAAAAAAAAAAAAAAAAAAAAAAAAAACACAAAATGAAAATTTTGTAATATAGTTGATCACATGTGCCTTTAACTACATTTGCCCTCTTTTATAGGGAAATACTTAGCTAATATGTAGCTAAGATTTAATTTAGACAAATAATATATTTTTTTAATTTATTCAGATTTTTATTTATTTATTTATTTATTCATTATTCTGTTATATATTTTCAGTGTAAAATTATTACTGGACTGGAAATGGACTTATTTTTTTTTTTTTGCTGTATTATTTGGTTACTGAGCAGCAATAAATAACACTTTAAAATATAAGGAGTTTTCATGTGATTTTCTTAACTAATAGTGTTTTGAAACTAATTAATGAATAATAATCAAATAATAATAATCGTGAAACCTTGATTATTCCTCAGACTATAACCGTACAACCAAAATCTTATCGCAAATTATAGTGTGTATGTTATCTTACTTTTTTTAGAGGAAATAAAAGGGAAAAATCTGTAGATGGGAAAAATCTCCATAACAGTTCTTAGTCCATTTGTCTTTTTTCTATTTGTAAGAAAATGTGGATTTACTATTTATTCAAGTTTAAGGTATTTAATATATGGACACTTAATTTTCATTATCTAAATAACTTATGAATTAAATGTTTGTTTATCAATTGAAAGTGTGTGGCCTTCTTGCATTATTATGCTGTTATATTATGATTTTAAATTCACTGGCATAAAATGGTCTTAAAATGTCAATAATATCACTCATCGCAATTATTTTACGGGGTAACATATCAACCAACAAAAAGTTATCATGACAGGCATTTATAGATTAGTAGTTAAAAACATTTTATTCTCATCATTGAGATGTACCTTGAGATGAGCCTCCAAAGGAAGTCTCAATATCTGTGAATAGACAAATTAAACACTATAACAAACAGAAGTATTGCTTGGTGTGCGTGAATTGAATCAAACCTTAATGGATATGTTGGCTGAGTGAGGTAGATGCTCATACCATCTGAGGTGCCTGGAGGGTTCACAACAGGCCGCCTAGCTTTCTTCATTCCTGTGGTATGAATAGTATGGCCCAGAATAAAGGTTCTGACGGAACATACTCAAACATTTCATAAAGTATTCTAAACATTTAAGTGGAAACTGTAAATCTCTAGCAAAAAATCCTGCTTTACTATAAAACCAGCTGAAATGATTGATCTACAGAATTCCCTAGTACAGTGTTCTTTCTTTATTTGATTGTGTGCTTTTACCAGGTTGTTCATGCTCTTCCCTCCTGCTGTGATATTTGTCCTTCATGCAATGATCTTTAAAAAAAATTAAAAAATAAATACACATTCAAAACATGGTAACACTTTATGGCAAGAGTGAATCTCATGAATTATCAGGAACTAACACAAGCTCAAAGTCTTGACTTCATTGATGAAAAACACCTTGAGACATTAAGACAAGTACATCATCATGATTTATGTTTATTATGCATGATCATGATGTTTTCATTGTTCACAAAAAACAAGGTCTGTACTATACATTGTAGATAAACCTATGCTCATGGTACATGATTCAAAATTCCAAAAAGCATTTTGTGCATGTAAGACTACTTGAATTATTAAAAGGAATGTTGAAAAATAATCAATATTACCTCATGCATGCATATAGGCTAGAACAGTATTTCAATTAATGTGAGAACTCATGTTTTTCATTAAATATGAGACATCAAGCATGTTCATGACTTCATAGTAGCCTGTAGGTATATGGACAGAGCACAACACTGGCCAATCACAGCACACAGAGTATGAGAAATTTGATGACATCCAAATACAGTAGTCTTACATCAAAATACAGACTGTATATGTCTCTCCTTTTTTACACAGTGCAGAGATTGTGAATACTACGGCTAAACAAAATTTGGTTGCAACAATCATGTTAAGCACAAGTAATTACCATTCTGATTAGCTGTCGTAACCACAATCTCTTTCCACAGTGTAAACAAATAAGTAACGTATACAGAATACAGAGACAGAATACACGCCAGAGCATGTATTTGGTTTAGTCTGTGCCTGTTTTTTAACTCTCAAAGCCATAGGACCCACTGACTGACTGAAAGACTGCAGCGGTTTGAGTTAAAAATCTTTGTTTTGTTCTACTGAAGAAACAAAGTCGTATACATCACTGACTCCTTGGGGTTAGCAGTTAAACATCACATTTTCATTTCTGTGTGAACTATCGCTTTAATAAAACACACTGTTTATCAGTATTCCAGAGAACCAAGTTACCACATTACTTGAGGGGTCACACACGATGAGGTCATGAGAAATTAATGCTTAGTTAATGATGACTACTGTATTTGGATGTCAACAGAATTCACATACTCTGTGCTGTGATTGGCCAGTGTTGGGGGTTTGTTCATTTACATGCAGGCTGCTATGAAGAAGACAAATGCGTGCTTGATAACTCATCATAATTAATGAAAAACATTAGTTGTCACATTGATTAATGTTACTGATATACTATTCTAACATGCATGCATGAGGTAATGCAGATTTTTGTATATTTCTTTAATAATTCAAATACTTCTCTTCCTATTATCTGGTACACGTACCATAAGCATAGCTTTATCCATAATGGATATTAAAAATCTTGTTTTCTGTGAAAAAGAAAACATCATGATCATAATAACATTAATCATGATTTAGTCATCTTAATGAATGTCTTAAGGTGTTTTTCATCTATGACGTCATGAAAAAAAAGATTCTAAACTCATGCTAGTTCCTGATAATTGAGATATTAATGGATGAAGTAAAACGTATTTCTTCATTAATTTATGCATTAATTCATGGTAATTCATGTAGCCCTACTGTAAAGTGTTCCCCAAAAAGTTGCATCATTTACACAATAAGTTAAGCTATCAAAAATAATCTAAACTGCATTTTAAACATTTATAACACTCATTTTGGTTCCAAAAGTACATATACCTATGTGGGTTTGAAGTTAAAAAAGTTTTAGTATTGTCATACCTTTAGATGGGCCTCCTAAGGCAGGGTCAGTATCTGTGAAAATAAAAATAAAATACTATAACAAACAGCAGCAGTGCTTGGTCTATATGAATTATGCTTCTTTAACATCTCTGAACTACTGTTTAATGTCACAACATGACAAAAGCGGTAAGTATGGGGACATACGACACACAAACCATGGTGTAGTTGGACAAAACACACACTGAATTTATACCTATCCCTCACAACAAGACAAAAGCGGTAAGAATGGGGACATACGACACACAAACAATGGTGTAGTTGGACAAAACACACACTGAACTTCTACCCATCCCCGACAACATGACAAAAGCGAAAGTGTGGGGACATACGACACACAAACCATGGTGCAGTTGGACAAAACACACACTGAACTTCTACCCATCCCCCACAACATGACAAAAGCGGTAAGTATGGGGACATACGACACACAAACCATGGTGCAGTTGGACAAAACACACACTGAACTTCTACCCATCCCCCACAACATGACAAAAGCGGTAAGTATGGGGACATACGACACACAAACCATGGTGCAGTTGGACAAAACACACACTGAACTTCTACCCATCCCCGACAACATGACAAAAGCGGTAAGTATGGGGACATACGACACACAAACCATGGTGCAGTTGGACAAAACACACACTGAACTTCTACCCATCCCCCACAACATGACAAAAGCGGTAAGTATGGGGACATACGACACACAAACCATGGTGTAGTTGGACAAAACACACACTGAACTTCTACCCATCCCCCACAACATGACAAAAGCGGTAAGTATGGGGACATACGACACACAAACCATGGTGCAGTTGGACAAAACACACACTGAACGTCTACCCATCCCCCACAACATGACAAAAGCGGTAAGTATGGGGACATACGACACACAAACCATGGTGTAGTTGGACAAAACACACACTGAACTCCTACCCATCCCCCACAACATGACAAAAGCGGTAAGTATGGGGACATACGACACACAAACCATGGTGCAGTTGGACAAAACACACACTGAACTTCTACCCATCCCCGACAACATGACAAAAGCGGTAAGTATGGGGACATACGACACACAAACCATGGTGTAGTTGGACAAAACACACACTGAACTTCTACCCATCCCCCACAACATGACAAAAGCGGTAAGTATGGGGACATACGACACACAAACCATGGTGTAGTTGGACAAAACACACACTGAACTTCTACCCATCCCCTACAACATGACAAAAGCGGTAAGTATGGGGACATACGACACACAAACCATGGTGTAGTTGGACAAAACACACACTGAACTTCTACCCATCCCCCACAACATGACAAAAGCGGTAAGTATGGGGACATACGACACACAAACCATGGTGCAGTTGGACAAAACACACACTGAACTCCTACCCATCCCCCACAACATGACAAAAGCGGTAAGTATGGGGACATACGACACACAAACCATGGTGCAGTTGGACAAAACACACACTGAACTTCTACCCATCCCCGACAACATGACAAAAGCGGTAAGTATGGGGACATACGACACACAAACCATGGTGTAGTTGGACAAAACACACACTGAACTCCTACCCATCCCCACAACATGACAAAAGCGGTAAGTATGGGGACATACGACACACAAACCATGGTGTAGTTGGACAAAACACACACTGAACTTCTACCCATCCCCGACAACATGACAAAAGCGGTAAGTATGGGGACATACGACACACAAACCATGGTGTAGTTGGACAAAACACACACTGAACTCCTACCCATCCCCACAACATGACAAAAGCGGTAAGTATGGGGACATACGACACACAAACCATGGTGTAGTTGGACAAAACACACACTGAACTTCTACCCATCCCCGACAACATGACAAAAGCGGTAAGTATGGGGACATACGACACACAAACCATGGTGTAGTTGGACAAAACACACACTGAACTTCTACCCATCCCCGACAACATGACAAAAGCGGTAAGTATGGGGACATACGACACACAAACCATGGTGTAGTTGGACAAAACACACACTGAACTTCTACCCATCCCCCACAACATGACAAAAGCGGTAAGTATGGGGACATACGACACACAAACCATGGTGTAGTTGGACAAAACACACACTGAACTTCTACCCATCCCCCACAACATGACAAAAGCGGTAAGTATGGGGACATACGACACACAAACCATGGTGCAGTTGGACAAAACACACACTGAACTCCTACCCATCCCCCACAACATGACAAAAGCGGTAAGTATGGGGACATACGACACACAAACCATGGTGCAGTTGGACAAAACACACACTGAACTTCTACCCATCCCCGACAACATGACAAAAGCGGTAAGTATGGGGACATACGACACACAAACCATGGTGTAGTTGGACAAAACACACACTGAACTCCTACCCATCCCCACAACATGACAAAAGCGGTAAGTATGGGGACATACGACACACAAACCATGGTGTAGTTGGACAAAACACACACTGAACTTCTACCCATCCCCGACAACATGACAAAAGCGGTAAGTATGGGGACATACGACACACAAACCATGGTGCAGTTGGACAAAACACACACTGAACTTCTACCCATCCCCGACAACATGACAAAAGCGGTAAGTATGGGGACATACGACACACAAACCATGGTGTAGTTGGACAAAACACACACTGAACTTCTACCCATCCCCGACAACATGACAAAAGCGGTAAGTATGGGGACATACGACACACAAACCATGGTGCAGTTGGACAAAACACACACTGAACTTCTACCCATCCCCGACAACATGACAAAAGCGGTAAGTATGGGGACATACGACACACAAACCATGGTGTAGTTGGACAAAACACACACTGAACTTCTACCCATCCCCCACAACATGACAAAAGCGGTAAGTATGGGGACATACGACACACAAACCATGGTGCAGTTGGACAAAACACACACTGAACTTCTACCCATCCCCCACAACATGACAAAAGCGGTAAGTATGGGGACATACGACATATGATACACATGCTAGCTCAGAATGAACCATAATCCATACCATTGTAAATTAAACAATTCCTATGACTGATGATACATGGGGCAACTTTTTGAGCAATATTGCTGGGCAACTTAGGTTAATGTTGGCATCAGTGGGCAACCAGATGAGACACAGGGCCCATGACTGATTTAAAGTATCCAGATTAAAAAATTGTTACTTATTCTCAGTGGGGAAAGTACCCAAACTAGCCTGGAAAAAAATCCAAACCCTAATCTATTAAGATTAAGGGTCTGGCATCGAGCAATGAAAAGGGCTTAACTCGAGGGGCGGCACCAAGCATGCATTTGAAACTTTCACTGCACGCAATTGGATAACGCCACAACCGATCACAACAATACAGGGTGTGACGTATCCAGACTACCAGCTTAGCTAACTGATAGATTAAACTCTCGCCGTATCCATTCGACAAAATAGCAAAAACTTCCCTCTTGCAAAGGAACGATTTGAGTGCAGTTTTCTGTTCCTCTTTTATAAGAAAAGCCAAATCTAACTCGTTCATTGTAGCGGCTAAAGCAGTTTCAAACAACTGGTGTTCATCTGTAGTCATCTTTACTAAATGATTCCGGACGTTGCAGCGCCGTCGTCATGAGCTTAGCTAGCCTCTGGCCCGCCAACATCAGATACACCGTTTTGATTGGTTCCCAGAACTGCTTACGAAATGCAGTAACGTGCATCATTGCTCGATGCCAGAGTGTATTGCAGAGACAATTCAAATTGTGCTCTCGCGAGACCTCTGGATTTCCAAGGTATCCCCAAGCAGCATTGCTCAAAATGTTGTCCAGTGTATCATCAGCCTATCACTATCTTTCACTTCTCTAAGTTTGATTGTAATTAAAAATCACTGTTGTTGCCAACTAAAGAACATGTAAGAAATACATGCTTATTAAATGCTCATTTTCAATGGCAAGTACATTACCTGTTGAGATTTAGAAACACACACTTACCTCCTTTGACCCATCTCCTGCTGCACAGCTGACCAAAGCATGCACCTGTTGTTCGGTCTCAGAACAAACCTGTAAAATATGAAAGATTTGTGTAATCAGATTGACAAAAGGTCAACTATACAACGTTATAGAACACTTTTTATGGAAATTTAAAGAAATCATACAGTTTATAATGATTTTGCTTCATATTACCAAACTACCCTTTGAGCATTAGAAACACACACTTACCTCCTTTGACCAATCTCCTGCTGCACATATCGATATTCGATGAGAAAATGTCTCTTTTGAAAGTGGTGACAGCTGAACACAACTAACCAAGAGCAGATCAGTCAGGGTAAAAGTTAAAACAATACTTAAAACATAGACAATTGTGTTACTCACCTTTAAATGAATTTATGTATCTTTGAGCATGGATTAAAAGTATGCAGCTTCTTCTTTTGGTTTTAGTTTGGCCCTCTGGGATCTTGTTTCTGCCATTTCCTGCAAAAGCCAGATGATGTATTTTGTCACTTTATGAAATTATAATAATTGTATGTTTTTTTAGACATTACTGACCTAATCAACTATGAGTTTATACTTTTATTTGCTGTAGAGGGCTTAAATATAAGCAATAGGAATCATTCTGTACTACTTGCAGCTCAGTAAATAGCACCAGTGAAACATTTACAAATGTGTTTAATATTTTTTAACATAAACTGTATTTGAAACATGCTGCTTTTCTTCTACTCAACTACACTGTGACTGTCACTAAAGAGAAACATTATGATTATGGCTATGATATCAGACTTTCATATACAGTATATGAAACCTCTACAGACACCTACAGCAAAGCTAAAACTAACAGCAGGTCTGATACAGGACAACACCGATTACCATTACTGTACAATTACAGGATTAACCTTCACATAGAACTGTAAGCAATTAAAAGGACCTGATTTGGGATCTGACCAGAACCACAATATAGTTTACAACTAAAAAGCTGTGTGTCCTAAAAAACATCAAGTTCACCATTCCCATATGAAAAATACTGTAGTAGACTTCTGTACTATAGTAAACTAGAGTAACAATCCTAGATACAATAGTGTTTTTTAAACTTACCATAGTAAAAATTAAATTTACTATGGTTTATCAATTCACTAATATTACAGGATCCTGAAGTACATTAACAAAGTGTAGTAAATAGTAATCACTATAACATACTGTAGTAAACTCCAATTTACTACATCAAATAGTACAATATTTGTCCATGTGGCCTTTCATTTTATCCATAAAACCCCATTATCACAACACTGAACTGCCCAGATAGCTAAATTATGATCTCAATCTGGCATCATGAGTTATTTAACTATTAGCCATTAACGTTTAAACCCAAAACATACATAATACAAGCGGTTTAGTTATTGCTTGTTTATTTGTAAGACTAGTAACGTTAAGGTTAATTGTTACTCCGTATACATCCGTATATTTGTGAGGAAACGCTAGATAAACGCTTACAAACGTGCCCAAAGCTAGCCTGTTTAACTGCTTTTTAACGTTAATATACTAATATAATATAACATAATATAATGTTTTATTGTTTATAGAGTTTTATCATCAATCTTACCTTAAGTGTCTTCAGATTGACGTGCTCATTATCTCAGCCGGAAGTGACTCGATCGGAGATGGGGGAAGAGCAGGAAAATGATTCCAATGATTGCTTCTCTGTGTTTTTATTTTTATAGTTGTGGTGTGGACTTTGTTATTCCTTTATATTTAGAACGATTTTACAAACATATCTTTATCGTTATTGTCCTTTGTGTGAATAGGTTAAAACACAGTGGTTAGACAAAACCCGAATTTATGAGGACTTCTCACCTTTCAGCCAATCAAAACCCGCGATTCCACACACACGTATGAATATTAATGAGGAGGTGCAGTACCAAGACCCACCTGCAGGGGCGCAGTTCCGATACACACTCTTAACACAAAGTCCGATGATTGTGAACTAAAAGGACTTTCTGAGAAAATTTGAATTTGAGCTCCTCCCATATGTAGAAGCACTTCTACGTTGTCGGAATTATGAGGACACTGGCACTGTCCTCATAATCCAAAATGTCCTCGTAGTGTGGCGTGTATTCATATGAAATGTCCTCGTAAATCACAAAAACCAACACACACACACACACACACACACACACACACACACACACACACACACACACATTCAGTCAAGGTTTCTTTAAAGAACCATCTCTTTCTTACCTTGTTATAATCTGAAAGATTATAAAGAACCTTTTGTGAAACAGAAACATTCTTCAGATGTTTGTTTCTTTATGGAACCATTTAGACGAAAAGGTTATTATATCATTGTGAAGCACCTTTATTTTTGTAGAGGGAGTGTAGAGGGTCAGTAAAATGGCCTTAAATAAGCTGGTCAATTTCCCCTAGGTCAAATTACATAACGTTAGGTGTGTTTGGTGTTTTTTAAGTGTAGGATAATCTAGCATGTTCCCTTACCCTGCAACACGCAAAGCAAATTTTGCACAACACGTGCCTGTTTCTAAATTAGCGTGAGAGATGTGGATGCAGGGTAATCTTAAAGGGTATACTTTGAGAATTGCTAGAAGCCAATCTTCTAATGAAATTCTCAGAGAATATATGCTCCTCAACAGTGGAACTAGATTGGATGAAAACCTCTAGCTGAATGAATACAACAAATACAGCTCAAGTCCTTAAGCCCATCCTCAGACATATTTGTATGTTATTTGTGGGTTTATAGTACTTATTCCTATATGTAGCAGTTTTATTAAACCGTGCTGCTTTCTTTTACATGCTACACTCGTCTGCTTGATTCGGAGTCTATCAAACAGCTTGACAGGAAAAGAGAATGACCCATTTGGTTGCCATGACAAAATCCTGTCCTCCAAAATTTGACTTGGCTATATCTGAGGGAACAGAGAAAACATTTCATCACACTGTGCCACAAAGGTGATCCGTGTGACTCTGATGCGTTGGCGGAATCGCATGACTCTGAGGTTACGGAGCTGCCACCCCCTCTCCGTGAGTGATTATTCCAGCGTTAGGAGGCTTATGGAGGTGCACTGAGTGATGGACAGTACCAGCTGCGGCTAGAATGCACAACACGCCACGCTGCGAAGATTACGGCCCATTCTTTCAGACTGCATTTACTGGCATGGTTAAGAATAATTACAGGAGGTGGACTCTGCAGGTAGATACGTACCAGAATAGTAAATAGATTTGTTTGGAAACACTTGATGATTCATTATTTTGAAGTTGAACGCCGAATAAGTCGCGGGCAACTGAAGCACTGCCTATGTTTACTGATTAGCTGGGGCGGTTTGTCTTTTTTCCCTTCTTTTTTCCCTTGTCAAAAAATCCTATTGGAATTTCAGTTTATCCTATAGGATCTTAGTGGATTCTTAGAATCCTATTGGACTTTACAATTTATTTTAATGGAATTTCACTTTGTCCTGTAGAATTTTATTGGATTCTTAGAATCCTATTGGACATTCTGATTTATTCTAATGGAATTTCACTTTGTCCTGTAGGATTTTATTTGGTTCTCAGAATCCTATTGGATATTACAATTCATTTTAATGGGATTTCAGTTTGTCCTGTAGGATTTTATTGGATTCTTAGAATCCTTTAGGACACTCTGAACTATTCTAATGGAATTTCACTTTGTCCTGTAGGATTTTATTTGATTCTTAAAATCCTATTGGGCATTACTTTTTGTTTTAATGGAATTTCACTTTGTCCTGTAGGAATTTATTTGATTCTTAGAATCCCATTGGACATCACGATTTATTGTAATTGAGTTTCACTTTGTCCTGTAGGATTTTACTTGATTTTTAGAATCTTATTGGACAGTATTTTATTTAATGGGATTTCACTTTGTCCTGTAGAATCTTTTATTGATTCATATAATCTTATTGGTTATTGTCATTTTTAAATGAAATATCACTTTGTCCTGTATGATCTTTTTTTTTTTTCTTGGAGATTAATTACTTTTAAATTTTACTTTTTACTAATTTTACTTAGAGTAACACTGCATGTTTGTGTGCACCTGTAACCCACAATAAATTGCAGCCTATATGAATACACACAAATATAAACACATAATATGTATTTATTGAAATTCATAATATTAAAGAATTCACAGAAACACGAACATCTATATATGGTGCGGCCCCTTTAAGGAATGCGAACGTAGCGCGCCTGTAACTGTAGCGCGCATCATTTTAAAATAACGGTCAAAGAGGAAAAGCAGCAAGTGATTAGCGGTGTTCAACTTGTTCAAATTTGATTTCAAAGACGCCAAAAATGATGAAATAGTAACATTTATCTGGTCTGCATCCTAAACCAACAAATTTGGGTGGTCTTGGTGAGTTGTTGAACTCGTGTTTGATTGTATCTGCTGATTAGCACAGGAGTCTGCAGTTAACGTTACGTGTCAAAAGCTATGAATCTGTATAACTGGTATTATAGACGATAGTCATAACGTTATATGTTTATGGTACTAATTTTCATTGTATAAAACATTGGAGTAGTGACTATTCTGCCACCATTTGTAGCTGTTTTAATTAATATTGTGCTTTACGGCTAGCGTCACTATACTTTAAGTGCAAATAGCGCACGTTGTTGGCAGAAGCTACTGGTGTGTGATTAGGCTAGTGAACACTATAAAAGACAGCAGTCTTAATTTCTCCCTTTTCAAATGTTTTAATAAAAATGAAGGAAATAATGTTGTGATGTCTATTTGCTTTGTCTTGAGAACAACAATGTTGTTATTTTTCTTGTGAAGAAAAAAATAGATCAGTGGTTACTAACGTTACAGAAAAAAGACATTTAGATTTAGGATTTAATTATTTTAGATTTAATCCTAACTATTATTAACTAATCATCCAGCCCAGGTGAATTTGCTAAATTAAACTACTACTAATTTAGACTGTGCTTTGTTTTTTTTGTTTGGTTATATTATTTATTTATTTATTGTCACAGTAAAGTGTTATTTTTCATTCCAACTTCTGGTGTCCTCTAATTTTTATATCTACCTCCCTCACTCAAGTCTAGACCTGGTCCAGTGAAGTATTTGCATTGAAGGACAGTGCTACATACTGTGTGTGTGTGTGTGTGTGTGTGTGTGTGTGTGTGTGTGTGTGTGTGTGAGAGAGAGAGAGAGAGAGAGAGAGAGAGAGAGAGAGAGAGAGTGTGTGTATGTGTTTGCACTAAGGCTGTGTGCTGCACAAATCAGCTCACAATGTTGTTTACAATGTTAGTGAACAAGGTGATGTAAACAGCAAACTGCAAGCACCATTTGATAGTAAAACAAAAACAGTGAAAAGTGCACTTCTAGATTACAAAAAGAACAGGCATCCAATTTGATCCCATAAAAATCCCATAGAAACCATCTTTTATGTCTTGACAAAAAATCCTAAAGGATTCAAATAAGAATTTTGTACAGGATTCTTATTGGAATTTCTATCATATTTTGGAACCATTCCTATAGGATTTCAATAGGAATATTCTTATAAAAAATAAATATTCTGTAGGATCATTCTTAAAGGATTTTTTTATGGGATCAAATTGGATGCTTGTTCATGTCTTTATGGGAACTTTTTTTTATCTAAATGTGCTCTTTTCCACTTCTTGTTTTGCTAACAGGTAGTACTTGCAGTTTGTGGTTTACATTGCCTTGATGTAGACGTTGTTCATTGTCTGTTGCTTATCAAAAAATCCTAAAGGATTCTGATAAACTTGTACAGGATTGTTATTGGACTTTCTATCATATTTTGGAACCATTTCTATAGGATTTGATATGAATAGTCTTAAAACAGGATCCCCTTTAAATCCTGTAGAAACTATCCTACAGGATATGTATGTCTTGTCCTATAAGAAAATCCTATAAGACAATTCCTAATGGAATCCTTTAGGAACGGTTCCAAAATATGATAGAAATTCTGATTTGAATCCTGTAGAAGATTCCTAGTGGAATCCTTTAGGATTTGTAGAGGATTCCTATTTGAATGTATATTAAGGTGAGTTAAAGTAAACTGCAAGACACTAAACTAATATAAACAATAAAAAATTGTACCTTTTAGGATTCTTCAAAATTTTTGAAAGATGCTTTAAAAGAAAACCCATTAAAATCCCATAGAAATTATCCTACAGGATATTTATGGCTTGTATAAGAAAATCCTATTAGACAATTCCTAATGGAATCCTTTAGGAACGGTTCCAAAATATGATAGAAATTCTAACTGGAATCCTATAGAGAATTCCTATTGAAATCCTATAGGATTTTTTGACAAGGGTTTATTTCCTACAGACTCCTTTCCAGGCACAGCTTCAGTAAACTCAGAATTAACCGAGGAGAACAGAGTGAGAACGGTTCACTTACTGACAGCTTTTGTTGTTGTTGTTTTTTTTCACCTTCCAGAGTTTCAGATTTACTGAGCGCATTCTCTTGACACTCAAATATGAAAACAGTATAAACTTATTTTAAAATCACTAGAGTTTCTAGAGAACAATTGATTTGGAGGTGGTATCTACAACGGAAGAGTAATGTTCCAATTCTGCACTGGAGTCAGGTATCATTGATCAACCACAACGGCCGAGACTCTGAGGGTAAAGGTGCTGCCTTTGCCAGTATTGATGAGTGTGGTCAATAAATCCAATGTTAATTTGTTTGATTATTCTGCAGTAATACAAGAGTTACCAAAAGCAAAGAAAAGGATATAAAACAACATCTCTTTTCCAGAAGGCCGGGAATTGTACTCTAGTTTCAGATTACTGCATTAACGCATATATATTAGGTTTTTGTTGACATTAACATGTTTAACTGTAAAACCATAAAATGTAAAAAACTATTAGCAACGTAAAATAATATTAAAAAACCCTCACAAGATATTAAGTCTACTCCTTTGTACAGAAAACTGTTGTTGTGTTGTTTATTTGTGGTATTGTTTTTTCTGCATCATATGCATCACTGTCCATCCCTTGTGGCACTTACTTTTGATCATTTACAGACAGTTCAGAAAACTTGGAATGAGTTTTGATAGAACAAGGTTTCATATGGATGAAGATGAGGCCAAAAACAAACACCATCTGTCTCTAAGTTCAAATGCTCATCACTGGGCACAGCTTGAGGAGTAAAAACAAATCTATTATGAATAGAGAAATTAAATGCATAGCAGAAAACTAAAGTGCATATTGTGTTTAATTGTTTGTTTTTAAAGAAGTTCACTTCCAGAACTAAAATGTACAGATAATTTACTCACCCCCTTGTCATCCAAGATGTTTTACCAGTCGTAAAGATTATGTTTTTTTGAGGAAAACATTTCAGGATTTCTCTTCATATAGTGGACTTCTATAAAGTTTGAACTTCCAAAATGCAGCTTCAAAGGGCTCTAAACGATTCCAGCCAAGGAAGAAGGTTCTTATCTAGCAAACCGAATGGTTATTTTCAAAAAAAAAAAAAAAAAAGACAATTTATATACTTTTTAACCTCAAATGCTTGTCTTGTAGCTCTGCCTGAACTTTGTATATTCCAGTTCATGACATTTAGGGTATGTTGAAAAACTCCCATCTCATTTTCTCCTCCAACTTCAAATTCATCCTACATCGCAGCAGAAGTACCAACCTAGTGTTTACAAAGTGATCGTGCAAAGAAGATCAAACACCCTTTACAAAAAAGGGTAAAACAGCGATTTAGAACGTTTTTGAAATTACAGAAAAAAATGAGATGGGAGTTTTTCAACATACCCTAACTGTCTTGAACTGGAATACACAGAGTACACGCAGAGCTAGACAAGACAAGCATTTGACGTAAAAATGTATGAATTGTAATTTTTTTTTTTTTTTTTAGAAAAACTCGAAAATAATCAATTGTTTCACTATATAATACCTTTCTTCCTCGGCTAGGGTTGTTTAGAACCCTTTAAAGCTGCACTTAAACTGCATTTTGGAAGTTCAAACTCATGGCCACCATTGAAGTCCACTATATGGAGAGAAATCCTGAAATGTTTTCCTCAGAAAACATGATTTTTGAACTGAAGAAAGAAAGACATGAACATCTTGGATGTGAGTAAAATATCTGCACATTTTTGTTCTGGAAGTTAACTTCTCCTTACAGTATGTCAACTTATTGCATAATTCATGATTTTGACTTGATATAATTATCAAGGAAAGTTGAAAAAGTATTTGAATGCTAGTTGTTTAGAGCAATCTTACATGGAAGGACTGCAATACAACTCTATCAGCACAGCTGTGAATGGGCCATAGGCATGAAAATTACTATAATTTATATAAAATATTATTTATTGAGCAATAATATTTAATAAGTAACAATAGCCATTCTAAAGGTGATAAGCAATTCAGTCAAAACTACAGAGGCACACTGTGATACAGCATTAAAGTTATAAGTTATATAAAAATAGTTAAAAAAAGCAATTTGTTAAGTTTACTTAAATTGTGCAAACTTGTTGCCCTAATTCAGTTAAGTAATTTTAACTTTTTTAATTTTAACTGTATTAAGTGTAATTGAAGTCTTATCTACTAATATTTTAAAAGTATTCCTAACTTGTTTTGAGTTCAATTTACTTAAGCCATTTAAGTTTTGTTAACTTAATTGAATCTGTGATCTGAGGAACATTGAGAGTAACTATGCAACTCAGAATTACTGACTTCCAGAATGCATTGGGGCATGATTAAATTATGCAGTTGCTTTGTTTTAATGTTGTTTTTATTTGCCGATTTTATTTGCTGTCTTGTGTTAGTAGTAGCACAGCAGAAAGAGCGAATAAAATGGTTATTAAAGGGTTATATTAGCTTCACAAGGTGCTTATGAAAAGCAAAAAAAAAAAAAAAAAAAAAAAATTGTAAAAGATCATTAATCAACATAAAAGTATGCTATTTAGTTATTTAATTAAAAGCTAAATAACCTTTACAAAGCAATCTATTTATCACTTATCTTTCTTTGAAACCAAATGATTGCGATTGATGTGATAGCTGCATTGTTGCATCAATAGAAAGAGAATCATAAAAATTTAAATGAAGTTACAAGTGCCCAACTAAAGGGATCACTAACCACTATAATAGTAAGAATAGAAAAATTAACATAAATTTATAAAGCCAGGTTATGTGATGTTCTCACAGATTTTTCAGTTGTATTGGCAATTCAACATTCAAAACAATTTTGGGAAATGACTGATTGCAACTACAAAAACATGACCAAAATTGGAGGAAATTAGTAAAAAGTCTGTTTTTCTTCTTCTTTTGTTCTGTTGTACATTATTAATGTCATTGGTTCCTTTGTGGTTACTTGAATATTTTAAGTAAGTGTCACATAAAACAGTAAGTAAATAGTTGTATTTGCCTTGGAATTAGCTGTTACTTAATAATACCTAGTAAGCATAACAACTCAGTAAAGATAACTAATTATATTTACGTGGTAAACAGTTGGATTTTACAGTGCAATATATGTTTTTGATTTCTATGGAATTTCTTGCCATAGGCAACTATGATAAGATATAAGGCAATAGGCTAAATGTTATATTAATAATAATAAAAAAAATCTTACAACTAGCTGGACATTTTTTACATTTTATTAACCATAGTAAAAAACCATTAGAGGTAAATGATCCCATCTGGGATAATTCCAGTAAGATCGTCCAGTCATCATGGATGGGATGGCAATGTTTTGGCTGTAATTGTTGTCATGGGCTCCCTGCTGTCTGCAGTCTATTTGAGGCTTTCTTGGCTCTATAAATGGAAGCCTACAGCATTCAAGAGTTATCACGACACACTCACTGTACAAGAGTACACACTCTCACTCATGTAAAGCTGAACACGGAGGGCACATGAATGCCAGTACAGCAGTCTCTATACAACCAAGCTTTCAGCACAAACACACACATGGCTTTGGAAAAACCACACAGGACCTTGGGAAAGGTAAGTGACCAAATGGCCAAAATCACTAGGCTATAGAGGCGAAACGCATGTGGCTACAGCAGGGAATTATTGTGCGTGTTTCTTCCTTCAGGATTGATGGTGACTCCATTTAACCTGAAAAGTTTTTCTCTTGCTGTATAAAGTGTGTATCTGAGATGAATTAGACTTTTAATTTCAACAGATGTTTAGAGGCAGTATAGGGTCATTGTCAATGAAAATAGGTCAAAACAAATGTTGAAATATTTGCTGCTGAAAAGTTCAAGGTCAGACAGGCAACAGGTGTACAGGAATTAAACAATATTATAGCACAACAACTATGTGATGGCTGAGATATATGTAAATATGTGAAATTAGTTCTTTGCCAACAACTTAACTGCACATCACTAAGTTCTCAGTGCTATTTTTTATGATTATGCTTAATACAATCTGGCAGACAACACATGTAACACACATGGGCTCATAGATTATAGTTTAACTTTTAAATAACTAGCAATTAATCTAAAGATATTTAATTTTCCATCTATACAGTGTCTGTACATCTGTACAATGAGAAGTCTAGAGTAACTGATGTATAATAATATTTTATCAATATAATTTGACTGCTCAAATGATAATATGCTTGACTGACTCTTATTAACATTACTCCCAGGGCGGGGGAGTGTTACTTGAGTATTGTGTACCTAACAACTTGTGCTGGCTCTGCCTCGCGTGTGTGGTGTTGCATAAGCTATATTTATCCATGAGGCATTACGCGAGAAGCTTTCACTTTTACTGTGTGTTTAGCGCCAACTTTTTTAATTTGTATCAAATATCTGGGCAGTTTACTGTGAAATAAGAATTTTTTTTATAGTGGAAGGATGCATATGGAAGGGTTAAGGCAGTAGAATGCTAGGGGAGATACAGAAGTGCCTCTCTGAGCATTGTAAATAGAGCCCTGCTAGTGTTTCCCAGCTTTGATGCTGTCTCTTATCATATGGCAAAACCCGCAGGCCCCTGACAGCCTTTGGACTCTTTGAGCTGTGGGTGGAGGCGAGCTGGAAGCGGCATTGGGTGTGCTCACTGAAGTGGGAGGGAGGGGATTTCTTCTAAAACACAACGACACACCCACATGTGGATTTTAAAAACCCAGCTGACATGCTAGCATTTATGCAAACTTAACTCGCTGGCATTCAAAACATGTGGCTTCAGTCTGCTGCCAGAGGCATTCTGTTTTTGTTTATCCTGACTGCAAAGCTCCACTCAAGACAGCACCATCTGAATCAGACATTAGATAAGTACCTACCGCTTATGGTAATTCCATTCCCAAAGATGAATTCAGGCAGGAAGGAATGAAAATAGATGGTTATTTACAGTGCAAAATGATAACAAGACTTGTTATAAGCGTCTAAAGGTCAGAATAATCACACAGTGAATCGTTCAAATAACAACACATTAAACCTTATTTTCTTAATAGTTCTGTTGACACATAAATATCAGTAGGGTGACTTGTTAAAATCATCCTCAGCTCAACAAATCAACAAAGTTTTTCAGGAAAGTAAACATTCAGATTACGACTCAGAAATTATTACTGTGCCAACCTAGCCTGGGCTTCTGTAATAATAAAATAATTAATTAATTACAAAAAAAAAAAAAAAAAAAAAAAAATTCGTAGTATTTTTGTTTTGTTTTCCAGTACACATATTTAAATATTCTTGAATCAAAATGCAAGAAATTAAGTCTTGTTTTCTGAAAAACATTAATATAAAAACTTTGTTTTTGCTTAAAGCAAGAATAATATCTGCCAATGGAGCAATCTTAAAGGAGAACTTCACTTTCAGAACAAAAATTTACTGATAGTGTACTCACCCCCTTGTCATCCAAGATGTTCATGTCTTTCTTTCTTCAGTCGTAAAGAAATTATGTTTTTGAGGAAAACATTTCAGGATTTCTCTCTATATAATGGACTTCTATGGTTCCCGCGAGTTTGAACTTCCAAAATACAGTTTAAATGCAGCTTCAAAAGGCTCTAAACTGTCTTAGCTGAGGAAGAAAGGTCTTATCTAGTGAAACAATTGGTTATTTTCTGAAAAAAAAAGACAGTTTATATAGTTTTTAACCTCAAATGCTTGTCTTGTGTAGCTCTGCGTGTACTCTGTGTAATCTGGTTCAAGACTGTTAGGGTATGTCGAAAAACTTCTTCTCCAACTTCAAAATCATCCTACATCGCAGTTAAGTACCAACCCAGTGTTTACAAAGTAAACGTGAAAAGTAGATCAAATGCCCTTTACATAAAAAGGTAAAATAGCAATGTAGGATGATTGTTAAAGGAACACTCCACTTTTTTTTTTTTTTTGGAAATAGGCTCATTCTCCAACTCCCCCCGAGTTAAAAAGTTGAGTTTTACCGTTTTGAAATCCATTCAGCCGTTCTCCTGTTCTGGCGATATCACTTTTAGCATAGCTTAGCATAGATCATTAAATCCTATGAGAACAATATAGCATCGCGTTCAAAAATGACCAACGAGTTTCAATATTTGTCCTATTTAAAACTTGACTTTTCTGTAGCTATATTGTGTGCTAAGACCGGCGGAAAATGTAAAGCTGCCATTTTCTAGGCCGACAAGATTAGGAACTACACTCCCATTCCGGCGTAATAGTCAAGGAAGTTTGCTACCGTAATATGGACGCAGCAGGCGGAGTAATATCACGCAGGGTCTGAAATTAGTTCCCAATGTTACCTAGCTGGGAACTAATTTCATTGGGATTGTATAGAGCCCTTTAAAGCTGCATTGAAACTGCATTTTGGAAGTTCGTACTTGGAGAAACCATAGAAGTTCACTATATGGAGACAAATCCTAAAATGTTTTCCTCAAAAAACATAATTTCTTAATGACTGAAGAAAGAAAGACATGAACATCTTGGATGACAAGGGGGTGAGTAAATTATTTGTAAATTTTTGTTCTGGAAGTGTACTTCCTAAAAAAAAAGAATATATATATATATATATATATATATATATATATATATATATATATATATAAAAAAATACATTTTAACCCATTTTATCTTGTTTTAAGTAACAAGATATCTTGTTAAGATATATCAGTCTTGTTTTAAGTAAAAAACTAACAAACAAAATTTTCTCCTAAAACAAAACTTAGTATCTTAACAAATATAGAAAAAAATACTAGAAAATCATTTTTTGTCAGTGTTAGCAGTTATTATTGTTACTGTAGTTACTCCATTTCAAGGCTTTGTGCAAAAATGTTTAAAGAAATAGCTTGTAGCAGAAAAAATATCAATGTCACCAAATCTTGTGCATGCCATTGCATGCTGCCATACAAATCTGTCAGGCAGGATTCAAACAAAGGTCCCCTGAAGCACAACCACACTATGTGCTGGTGGGATTTCAATAGTTTTTTAAATGACTAAAACGCCATTGTAACCCTCAGATTATAACCCTCAGCATGCGATATGTTCCCTAAACTGATGACCCATCTACAGTCAGGGCCGCTGGGGCCTCATTTATAAAATGTTGTGCAGAAACCATACTAAATTTGATCTTTTGATCATCTCTCAAATATGCGTATGTCTGATTCACAGAATGAACATATGCACAGAAAACGCACATATGCCTCTCTTTCAGGTGTAAATGATCTTAAACTTGCATGCAGCTGAATGGCTCTCTGCCTAATATCTAATTGTCTCTCTGTCTTATTAATATCATTAGCATATAAATGATAACCAGTCATCATCCAAATCATTTAATTTAGAACAGTGAGCTGCAAGAACAGCTTATATTTCCAAAAACCTGCAGTGCTCCAACAAGAAAAAGTGTGTACGTCTGCTCAGACCCTAACATGACATTAAGCACTTTTCCACGTCAAAAGCAGTTTTTTTTAGGCACAGGATTTAAGAGAACACACACTCTAAGATCAAATCTCTGTGTACGCACACATGATTGGGATTTCATCCAGGGTCAACCATAGGAAGCAGGCATGATAACAAGAACTCTTCAGACTACAGCCTCTTGAAAATACATCCATGAAACCTTTCAAATGCAGAAGAGGTTCTTTACAGTGGAGAAAGGTTCTTTAGATTTTTAAAATGCTCTTTAAATGGTTCTTTTTTTTAGAACTGTTCACTGAAAGGTTCTTTGGGGAACCAAAAATGGTTCTTCTATGGCATCACTGCAAAAACATCTCTTTGGAGCCTTAATTTTGAAGAGTGTATTGTGCCTCGTGAAGCAAGGGAAGTAAATTTAAGTTACAAAGTTTAGTTTTAAGCTAGCCTGTGTTACATAAAGTTATGGCTAAAGTGCTTTGTTAGGTACAGTGTGTAGTGGATTGAGTGCCAAATCTATTGCCAGACGGTGTCATACTTCTGTAAGACTATAGACAAGACAGAATGTTGCTATGCAACAAAATCAGTGATCGGCTATGGGTGTTGTACATATGTTTTACAGTATAGCTGTAACAAAGTCTCTTTCAAGGAAATTCTGTTCACTCTGCAGCCGTATTTGCAATGGCGTTGGGCAGCTCACACAAGACCAAGTCCTATCTAAATGAATGGGGGAATCCTGTAATCTCAAAAAAAGGCTCACTGAATTAAATTACAGCAACACAATTTTGAAATGAGCTGCATGTTGTTTCTTCTGTGCAAATAGCATTTACAAACCTTATTTTTACATTATATATTTACAAATATACACTACGAAAAATGCTTTTCTTACTTATTGTTTTGTCTTGTTTCCAGCCAAAATATCTAAAAAGTCCTAAATCAAGAAGGATTTTCTAAATTTGTAAAAATTTTCTTGTTTTCAGAAAAAACAAGTCAAAATTAAGTGAGTTTTTGCTTGGAACAAGCAAAATAATCTGCCAATATGGTAAGCAAAAAAAAATAGATATATTTCAAATATAAAACAAGATTATTTTCCTTACCCCATTGGCAGATTATTTTGCTTGTTTCAAGCAAAAACACACTTAATTTTGAGTAGTTTTTTTCTGAAAACAATACAATAATTTTTATTAGTCTAGAAAATCCTTCTTGATTTAAGAATTTTTAGATATTTTGGCTGGAAACAAGATGAAAAATCTACGTAAGAAAAGCATTTTTTTTTTTTTTTTGCAGTGTATTATGTACATGTGCACATTTGCTACCCCAGTTTATCTTGTTTTAAGTAAGTAACGCTTATGACTACAAATGCATATTGGTCAGGCTCTTTCATTTAGAAGGCGGGACTATTCTGGCATATTGCGTGTTGCAGTTTCTCCCATTCATAAGTATAGGAGTGAACCATCTTTGTATTTCTATAGTCTTTGACTGTAACAAGTTTTTTTCTTTTTTTTTTTCTAAACTTAAAAAAATCCAGACTGATGTGCCTGAATTGTTAATATAAACACTAATGTAATGCACCAAAAGATAAATTAATATTGAAGGATGACTATAGAAGAGTGATTAGACAGCACAAAACAATCATTTGATTGTTATAAAGTAGAGTGTTTAGTTTGTAAAGGAAACAGTGTTTTTGAATGACCTTTGCAAGATGAAGCATTCATGTTCACAAATAATGACTTATGTTTCTCAAAGTGAAGTAAATCAAAGTATCACTTTCTGTTTTGCAGTAAACAGCTCTGACTGAAGCGTCAGCTGTGTTTTAAACTCAGATGCCAAATGTCTTGGAAAATGAACTGGCCTGCCTGTTTGATTTTATAGGCATACTGTGAAAATACTAAAGGTCAGTTCAGTATTATTGTTCTTGCAGCCAAATCATTACTCGATAAACTAAATCTGGGCTGTAAACATAGGGCCAGTTGCATAAACATGGCCACTATGTTAAGACTGTGTTCTAAGAACTAGCATGGTCAACAACCAGCAGTTAACTGAGAAGCAAACATTACTTTTCAGATTAAAATGAGACCAATCATGCCTTTTTATGTAACTGCCTTTAAAACGACTATGAACGACTTAAAATGACTAGTCTTAAAGGAACACTCCAATTTTTTTGGAAATAGGCTCATTCTCCAACTTCCCCCGAGTTAATAAGTTGAGTTTTACCGTTTTGAAATCCATTCAGCCGTTCTCCTGTTCTGGCGATATCACTTTTAGCATAGCTTAGCATAGATCATTGAATCCTATTAGATCAATAGCATCACGTTCAAAAATTTAGTTTAGTTTCGATATTTGTCCTATTTAAAACTTGACTCTTCTGTAGTTATATCGTGTACTAAGACCGGTGGAAATGCAAAGCTTCAATTTTCTAGGCTGATAAGATTAGGAACTACACTCCCATTCCGGCGTAATAGTCAAGGAAGTTTGCTGCCGTAATATGGCTGAAGCAGGCGGAGTATTATTAGAACGGCATATTATATATTACGGCAGCAAACTTCATTGACTATTATGCCGGAATGGGAGTGTAGTTCCTAATCTTATCGGCCTAGAAACTCGCAGCTTTGCATTTCCACCGGTCTTAGTACACGATATAACTACAGAAGAGTCAAGTTTTAAATACAACAAATATGGAAACTCGTTGGTCATTTTTGAACGCGATGTTATTGGTCTAATAGGATTCAATGATCTATGCTAAGCTATGCTAAAAGTGATATCGCCAGAACAGGAGAACGGCTGAATGGATTTCAAAACGGTAAAAATCAACTTATTAACTCGGGGGGAGTTGGAGAATGAGCCTATTTCCAAAAAAAGTGGAGTGTTCCTTTAAAACAAAAAAGTAACACTTTAGTTAATGGACCAGTTCTCAATACTAACTAGTTGCTTATTAGTATGCATATTACTACAATATTGGCTGTTTATTAGTACTTATAAAGCCCATATTATTGCCTTACTCTGCATGATCTTCTTTAGATCCCTTATCCACCTCTTACCCAAACTTAACAACTTCCTTACTATATTAACAAGCAGCAAATCAGGAGTTTATTAAGGTAAAAGTAATAGTTAATAGTTAGTTAATAGTGAGAATTTATCCCCAAACTAAAGTGTGACAAAAAATGTATTCAACTGGCTTGCTTTTAATACTTCTGCTCTGTGCTGAGCAGCTTTTGTACCTTTTGATTATTTTTAGAAAACTGAAAATGTATTTGGTCTTCATGTTTTGTTGATCATTGCTAATCAAGGAGATGTTGGATTTGAGTTCTGTGTTTTGAATAAAACACTATGCTGGGAACAGCCTGGGACAAACACACCCCTCGCGTGGGTACGGACTGGAAATTTGAGCCGTAAGGAACGGTATGATCCGCATAACACTGTGGGCTACAGAGAGCAAAGAGAGTGAGAGAGAGACATTTTATAGGTAGGAAATGCCTGCTGGGGCCTTTGACTGCTTCTGTTTGTTTGTGGCTTTCACTGTCACTGTGGCTACACTACAGTGTATGTGTGTTAAGGGTGATATATGTGAAAAGTTATATTTAGTGAACATAATGTGACGAGTGAAAAATACTGTTTAAAGACCTCATGAAATGGAGCAAGCACAGTTGGGGTAAGATACATGAAAGATTTTTTTTTAAATAGCCAATAGCCTTTTATTTATGTCACAGTCTAGTGCAGGGCTGTGCAACTTTGGTCCTGGAGGGCCACTGTCCTGCAAAGTTTAGCTCCAACCCTAATCAAACACATCTGAACAAGCTAATCAGTGTCTTTAAGATCATTAGAAAGCTACAGGCAGGTGTGTCTGATTAGGGTTTGAGCTAAACTTGGCAGGACAGTGGCCCTCCAGGACCGAAGTTGCCCAGTCCTCGTCTAGGAGCTCTAAAATACCCATAGAAAGCTATTTCAATTCTTTACAATGGCAGTTTCTTTGCTGGTGCATGCACAGCCATGAGTCACTGCCTTGCATCCATCTTTGCTCATAGCCAATTTTGGGAATAGTTTTTGAGCCAATCATCTGAGCTATAAGTGCCATATGTGACTAATAATGACTCTGGAGCTGCAGAGTGCTGACTGGCTGTTACCACAGGAATATGCACAGTCCCAAGAGAACAGTCAATCTGTAGTAAAAGTCTACAAAAGCACAATGAAAATGTTGCACTTCATGTTCCTTGCAACAACAATGACATGACTACTCTTGTCTGACAATCAATAGAGAAATATGTATTTTGGCAGCAGAATGGTGTAGTCACTGCCTCTATGCAGCTTTTAACCAGCAAAACCTTGAATCTTTTGGGCAAAACCATGACTTTCTACTTGCTATTACTGTGCAGGTGGCATAGGGATAAGGGTACACTTTCATTGTAGAGATCATGTCATTGGGGAAAAAAAAAAACACTTAAGTTATTACTATTACAATTCTTACTATTAACTAGTTCCTTATTAGCATGCATACCAGCATATAGTTTATTACTTATAAAGCACATACACTCTATTGCCAAAAGTATTAACCTTGTTCTAATGAACAGGTTTGACTACTGTATTAATTTCAATGAGTACAAATCCTAATGTTTAAGCATATAATGATATTCTATGCTTATAATGATAGCATATAATATTCTAAGCATATAATGGTATTCTATACGACTGTGTTTTTCTAATATGACAGCAACCGTTTGGACAGGACCCTTTTCTATTCTAACATGACAATGCCTTTGTGCATAAGGCAAGGTTAAAAAATAAATGATTAATTCAGTCAGTGTGGAAGAACTTGACTAGTTTGCAGAAAGCAAAGTCCAAATCCCATCTGAACACCTCTGAAGTGACTTTAAATGCAGACTTTGAGCCAAAAACCACCAAACACCAATGACTTGTAACTATGGGTACAGTCATTTTTGACACTTCCAAAGCAGTTGCAACAGAGATGGAAATACAATTTATAAATACATGAATTGTTTCCATCTTTGCTGTCACAGTTTTGGAAGTGCCCTTTTCTGTTCTAAAGAAGGGGTGTCCCAATACTTTTGTCTATATAATGTATGTATACGTCATTGATGTTTGATGATGAGTTTTTGGCTCAAGGTCTGTATTTGAAGTCACACCAGAGGTGTTTAGCTGATATTAGGACTTTGCTTTTTGCAAACCAGTCAAGTTCTTCCACACTGACTGAATCAACCATTTCTTTTTGAACCTTGCCTAATACAAAGTCATTGTCATGATATAATAGAAGAGGGTCCTGTCCAAACTGTTGTTGTAAAATTAGAAGAACAGGATTCCCTAGAATATCATTATATGCTTAAACATTAAGATTTGTACTCATGGAAATTACTAAATTAGTCAAATCTGTTTGTTAGAAGGGAGTGTCTCAATACTTTTGGCAATATAGTGTATTAATGCCTTATTCTGCATTATTATATTTTAGATCCCTTGATTCATCCCAGACCTAAATATAACAACCTTACAAAATATTAATAAGCAGCAAATTATAAGTTCTCTGATGTTAAAGTCATAGCTAATAGTGGTTTCCAATTTCTTGCTTCTATGAAAAGTTTTAGCTTATTGCAGTGCTGTATTAACAACAGCAAAACTTATGCCCTGCTATGTGAAATGTTCAGTCAACTGCTGGCAGAAACAGCATACATGAGAATATTTCATTTTGAACATAGCTGTTAATTTGCATTGAAGTTGTGTTTCAAACTAACAAGAAAAGCAGCCTGATACACTTATTTCTACACTCTGTACAGTGCTTTTGCTGCCACTTTCCCTGTCTGTTTGAACACAAACTACTTTGACAAGAAGCTCATGTCTGTTCTTTAAAGTCTACTTTTATCCTGCATCTATGACAGAAGGAACGGTTAAATGTCAAAGCTAAAATCAAAGCTACTGTAACTCACCTGAGGCTTAACATGATGTAAGTCTTTAAAGTCTAAAGAAGTCTTTATAAGTGGCTTTTATCATCATCATCAGTAAATTAAGAAAATGGCAGTCCGAGAAGGCAATGATTTATTATCAGTAACAGTAAGGCACAGGAAGTAAAATTTCCATACGGTCTTTAATTGTTCAAGCATGAGATAACCTACAATTATCAAACCTTCTATACTGCATCATGTTGATTCCTGTTTTTTAGTTGATCCACTCTGACTAATTCATGACTGGAGGGATGAAAATCTCCCGCTAAGCTTAATTAGTGATCTTCATTATGAAGATACGCAGACCTATTGCCTTTAAGTGGATGAGTGGCACTGCCAGGCAACAAACAGCTGCCTCTGTATTCACTTTTAAAGCCTTCAGATTGTAATGCAAAGAGATGCTAAATTATGAGTTAATTCTATTATCTGGATTTGCTTAATGTGTGTGATGCACCTTGCATTTTAAGTGATCGTTAATGACTGTTTTTATGGTAAAATCTCTTTGACCCTATTCCTGTATCTTGTCTTAATGAGTTAAAGTGTTTTGCAATTGACTGAGTGACAGAAAACGCAATGAATAAAAAACTAAAAATAACAAATTTTTGTAATCATTAACATATAGTAAGAGGACTTGCATGCTCGAAAGTAATTGTCCAATTAAATGAACCTCAAAATGATACCATTCTCGAAAAATGAGAGTGCTTGGGAAGTGTCACTCAGGGTCTAAATCAGCTCAAATATGTCTTTTTCCTCTCTTGGATATATAAAGTATAGTGATGAAATTTGTTGATATTTTAAAGTTGTGTAGTGGTATCCAGTTCCTGTCTGCCTCGCTGCTGAGAGGTTTGCAATCGTAGTTCTGTGCAGCTTTGTTTTGAATCTTTATCTTACTGTCATTCTTTGCCATATTAACGGCTAAATATAACTTAAAGGGGTCCTATTATGCTCTTTTACAAAGTCTTTATTTTGTTTTGTGGGTATACTTGAACATGCTGTCATGCTTGGTGGTTTGAAAAACGCACAATTTTTCACATAATTTACATTATTACAATAGCTTTCTCCCCAGGCTGGCGCAAACGGCTCCGTTATTTCAGGGTTCCACCTTCAGAAAAACCAAATGTATTGTGATTGGTTAGCAGTCCCACTGCGTTGCGATTGGCAAACAGCGTAGACACCCTGCCACGTCCCTTACCAAAGCAGCAAACTAGATTAAAGTGATACTAATGTTTTAAATATTGATATTTTTTCTTACAAAAACACATCGGATCACTAAAGGAGGCTTTTTACAGACCGCCCCGGAGCCATGTGAGGACTTTTTTTTGATACTGGATCGACTTGTTTTGGACTGATGGAGAGAAACACTCATCTATACCGTTCAGTTCTAAAGCTTGGGAGAGCTAGGATTATTTTTAATTTAGCTCCAATTGCATTGGGCTGAAAGAAGGAAGTTATATACACCTATGATGCATGAAAGGTGAGTAAATAAAATGCTACAGTATTGTTGATCCTATCGTCAGCCTGCGAGATCATCGATGCATGATATTATCATTATTGTGCTAATGTATGTATTATTTGCATGCCCGAAACCATAAGGCTAGTGAAGCTATCTACACTGTATGATGAATAAATGTCTTACCACACACTGCACGTCTACGGCGCGGCTCCGTCCACGGATGATCACTAGTCAATGTTCATGTTTATATCAGTCGCAACTCTGCGTGTTTTAACCCTCTATACCGCACGTCAATGGCGTGGCTCCAGCACAGATTCCGGTGCAGTTCGCGAACTCTTTAGTTAAAGCTGAGACGACCTGCGGCTCGCTGAAGCATCCCAGAAATGGCTGTCCATAATACATCGCTAAAATTAGGCAAATCCCCCACCCGCTAATGAATTGAATTTCTGTAGGCGGGATACCATCATTGCATGTGGAAAACAAACGCTGTAGTCCAAATGAGCCGTTCATTGTAGTTCTTGAAAAGGGACTTTTTAAAAACTAAATATCTCCCTTTGGAGTGGACTTTGAGATTTGTAACTTTGTAGATGTTTTTATGCCCAAACATACACACCATACACTGGCTAAAGTTCAAAAAGTGAAAAGCATAATAGCACCCCTTTAAAGGAATACTCCACTTTTTTTTTATGGAAATAGGCTCATTCTCCAACTCCCCCCGAGTTAATAAGTTGAGTTTTACCATTTTGAAATCCATTCAGCCGTTCTCCCGTTCTGGCAATATCACTTTTAGTATAGCTTAGCATAGATCATTGAATCCTATTAGAGCAATAGCATCACATTCAACAATGACCAACAAATAAATAGAGATATAATACAGATTAATGAAAAAGGCTTGGCTTGATGAATATTAGAACTCTTTCTACAAAAGCATTTTTTTTGTAAATGATGTTGTTACAGATAGACAGCTAGAAACCTTTTCTCAAACCAGGTGACTATTGGCACCCTTGGTAAATATGAGCAAAGGTGGATGTGAAAATAAATCTGCATTGTTTATCTTTTTGATCTTTCATTCAAAAAATGTACAAAATTCTAACCTGTCATTGAAGTGAAACAATTGAAAGTGGGGCAAACTTATATTATGAAATAAATGGTTTTCTCTAATGCAGGTTGACTACAATTATTGGCACCCCTAGAAATTCCTATAAATTATATATCTCTGAAGTATATCTGAAGTATTTAGCACACCAGGGTGACTAGGAGCATGAAATTGTCCAGCCATAACTTCCTGTTCTACAGAATTATAAGGAACACAAAGACCAAATCCCCTCAATCATCCATAACAAGGAGTAAAACCAAAGAACATATTTCTGATGTGCAGAACAAGTTTGTTGACCTTCACAAAATAGAAAGTGGCTGTAAGAAAAGAGCTAAAACATTGAAAATCTCCATTCCCACCATTAGAGCAATAATTAAGAAGTTCCAGTCAACTAAAGATTACAAATCTGCTTGGAAGAGCATGTGTGTGGACGATAAGGAGGAGAGTTTAAGTGCCCAAAAACTCTCCAAGGATCACAGCTGGAGAACTGCAGAGAATTGTTGAGTCTTGGGGTCAGAAAGCCAGAGGAGCCTAAAATAAAATGATCAAACAGCCCCTACATCACCACATGTTGTTCCAGAGGGTTTCAAAAAAATTCTCCAGGCTAATCAAAAAACAAACTCACTTGTCAGATATGATTGGAGCTTCAAACAGGACTGGCTTTAATGGTCAGATGTAACTAAAAATGAGCTTTTTGGCAGCTAACCCTCCAGATGGTTTTGGTGCAGACAGGGTTAAAAAGTAGCCCATGCCCACGGTTAAAAATACTACTGGGTCTTTAATGTTGTGGGCCTATTTTTCTGCTGGAGGTCCTGGACATCTTGTTTAGATACATGGCTTCATGGATTCTATCAAATACCAGCAGATAAAAAATGTAAACCTGACCGCCTCTGTTGGAAATCTTATAATGGGCCGTGGTTGCATCTTCCAGCAGGATGATCAACAAAAATCAACACAAAAATGTATCACTGTGGACAGAATGAAGCTTCTACCATGGCCGTCCCAGTTCCCTGACATGAATCCTGTATAGAAACTGAAGAGAAGAAGCACCAACATGAAGCTGGGAAGAGAGAGATTCTGTATGAAGGAATGGTCTCTGATCTCTTGTCAGGTGTTCTCCAAACTCATTAGACTTTGTTGGAGAAAACTCAGAACTGTTATCTTGGGAAAAGGATGTTGCAATAATTGGGTGCCAATAATAGTGGCCAATGTGAACTAGAAAAAAACAACAACATTTATTTCATAATGAGATTCCCCACCCCAGTTTCTATTGTTTCACTTCAATGACAGGTTAGAATTTTTTTTTTTTTTTTTTTAATGAAAGATCAAAAGGATTAATGATGCAGATTTATTTTCATATCCACCTTTGCTCATATTTACAATTAGGATTACAATGAAGGCAGCAAATTGACAATCTGAATGGAACCATTGATTTTAACGAACAATTTCAGCCACTCCGAATCAAGTATTAGTAAGCCCATGGTGTATAGCAGCAAGTTGGCAGGTAATATGCAGTTGTGGTCATAATTTTACCAGCACCTTGCAGAACCTGAAAAAATGTTAATAATATTAACAAAATAAGATCATAAAAATGAAATAAGGGTCATAAAATTAGCTTGTTGATTTAAAAAAAAAATGTTGTACTGCTTTAAAGGAGAAGTTCACTTCCAGCACAAAAAATTACAGATAATGTACTCACCCCCTTGTCATCCAAGATGTCTTTCTTTCTTCAGTCGTAAAGAAATTATGTTTTTTGACATTTCAGGATTCTTCTCCATATAATGGACTTCTATGGTGCCCCCGAGTTTGAACTTCCATAATATAGTTTCAATGCAGCTTTAGTCGAGGAATAAGAGTCTTATCTAGTGAACCAATCTGTTATTTTCTAAAAGAATTGTAAATTTTTTTATGTTTTAACCTCAAATGGTTATCTTGTCTAGGTCTGCGTGGACAGTTTTTTCTGGTTCAGGACAGTTAGGGTATGTCAAAAAATTTCCATCTCATTTTCTCCTCCAACTTCAAAAACATCATACTACATCGCTGAAGAAGTAGCGACCCAGTGTTTACAAAGTGAACGCCCTTTACAAAAAAGGTAAAACAGCATATATAGGGTGATTTTGAAGTTGGAGAAAAAAAATGAGATAGGAGTTTGGAGACATACCCTAACTGTCTTAAACCGGAAAAAATAGAGTTTACACAGACCTAGACAAGATGATTGTTTGAGGTTAAAAAGTATATAAATTGTAATTTTTTTTAGCCGATTCCTCGGCTGGGTCGTTTTGAGCCTTTTGTGGCTGCATTTAAACTGTATTTTGAAAGTAAAAACTAAACTTGGGGGCACCATAGAAGTCCACTATATAGAGAGAGATCATGAAATGTTTTCCTCCAAAAATATAATTTCTTTACGACTGAAGAAAGAAAGAAATCCTGAATGAGGGGGTGAATACATTATCTGTATATTTTGTTCTGGAAGTGAACTACACCTTTAAGTATTATATATTTATATATTATATTTCTGACAAAAATTGTGTGGCTAGGTTTATTTTCTTCTTCTCTAAAAGTGTTGGGTCATTCAGTTATTCTTTTTTTGTTTGCACAACAGTAATTTTAATTGCAATGATAATTTATTTAATATCCAAAGGCTGTATTTTAACATCCCATCTTCATCACAAGCGGGGTAGGTGACAGTTTCTTTGATTATAATTTGAGGGTTTGTAGGAGTGCAGATCACTATGCAGAAACTCAGCGGAGAACTGCAAGCTCAAAAAGCCATGTGAAATTGCTCAAGGAACCCCACTCTGCATCATTATAGGCGATGATTATAATGGGAGCATTCAAGTCTGTCATGTTGCGTCATTAGCAGTGTAAGAGGGGAGTCAGTCTGCATACTCTGAATATGTGTAGGGCAGGGGTGATAAAATGCGATAAATACGGCCATAGAGGATAATTGTGTGTTTGATCTTATACCGTAGTTTGAATCTTAAAGTGGAAGAAATGTTTTTTACAATTACAATTTATGGATAATACTGTCCAGGAAACCCAGTTCGTAAGGACATTTTCACCAGTCGCTCACAGCATTAATAACAAATGGACAGGATGACAAAAGTGATTTTTTTCTTTCCCAAATGCATAAGGATCATTATGATAGATCAATATTGATTTGATAGGTTTGACAGAGAGGCAGGTTAATAATCAAAATAGGCTATACAGTTTATAATAGCTAACTTATACTGGTCTATGTTGTGTTTTAGATGGTTAGCTGAACATGGTTGTCCTGTATTTGAGTCCTTCAGCCCTTACACAAAAGAAGTTTATTCAAGTGTGCTATTAGTATACTTCTGTTAAACTAAAACTAGGAAAATGTACTTTCAGTCTACGTTTTATGTTCTTCTCAGAAATGTGCTTTATATACTTCTCAGAAATATACTAAAAAATGACATTTAGGTATACTTGACTTATACTTAGTAAAAGTCTTATTTGAGCTATACTTGTGCTCAGAGAATCTGTATTTTCATTGTTATATGTTAGGGGCGCTATTACACATCTTCTGATCAGAATTTCCAAAACACAAGTGAAGAAGAAACCGACACAACAAATGCTTCCACATGTAATCTAACAGCATTAAAACCATAGATGTGTAAAACTTTGTAACGTTATGGAATAAAATGTCGACCCATGAAGAGGTAATAATAACTGTCAAGCTTTAGGGAGATGATTGATTCCATTTACAGTTTGATTATCATGGATAGTCTTTTATGTCTAGTCTATTTTTATGAAACTTACCTACATTTAAGTGTTTATAAAAAAAGAATGCATGGAGCTAGAATAAAATGTTTTTGTTTACAAGCAGATAGCGTTCTTTCTTTTGATGTTTTGTATGTTCAGATATTCATATAACAAAATATATACAAACATAATACCTAAATAGGGACATAGTAGTATACTTAAAGTATGCTGTAAAGTTCACTTAAAGAAAATGTACGAGTATACTTGCAATAAAAAACTACGGTAACACTTTATTTTAAGGATCAGTAATTAGACAGTAATTAATGACTAATAATTGCATTTATAAGTGACTAGTTACGGACTTGTATGCCATTACAAGCTATTTATAAGGCCTTTATTGGTTGTTGTCTTATTTTTGTCTTAAACTTTATACTAAGTTTCTGTCCTAACAGTGTATTAATTAGCTAAACATAAAACAAACTAATAGCTTAAGTTCTCAATACACTATGTGAATGTGTAACTTATAAGTATAAAATAAATATAGAATAGGCATTTCATCACAGACATTTCAATTAACAGAAAAACACTTTTACACAAAAGCACAGTCTTTCTAGCAGTTGTTCCACACTAACAAATGATTTAAAAACTAAATATTCCCCATTCCCTGAATTTATTAATAGCTAACAAGCAAATTTCTCACTAATACATTCAGTATTACTTCAGATTATGTTCCCTATTCTAAAGTAGAAAAGCGACATGAAAGTGTGTCTCATCTGTAGTTTGTTCTCTTGTTGAACCATCAAACAATAAAGACAGAATTCTTCACTGCAATCTTTCATGTCTCTTTTCTACTTTAGAATAGGGAACATAATCTGAAGTAATACAGCATGTATTAGTGAGAAATGTGCTTGTTAGCTGTTAATAAATTAAGGGAATGGGGAATATTTTGTTTATTAATCATTTATTAGTATGGAACAACTGCTAGAAGACTGCTTTTGTGTAACTGTTTTTCAGCTAATTTAAATGTCTGATGAAATTCCTATTCTATATTTATTTCATAGTTATAAGCTACACATTCGCATAGTGTACTGAGAACTTATAAAGTTTGTAATTCGCACAATACAAGCTATTAGTTTGTTTTATGTTTAGATAATTAGTACACTGTTTGGACAGAAACAAATAGGTCTATAAGACCAACATAAGACAACAGCCAATAAAGGCCTTATAAATAGCTTATAATGGCATACAAGTCCATAACTAGTCATTTACAAATGCAGTTATTAGTCATTAATTACTGTCTAATTCCTGATCCTTAAAATAAAGTGTTACCAAAACGACTGAGATTATACTTCAAAGTGTACTAAAATGCATAAAAAAGTATTTAATTAGTAAACTATCAGGATAACAAGTTCACTTTTCGTATAAATGCAAACTAGTTGTGTACTCACAGTTTACTACTGTTATCCCTAAAGTATACTTAAAAGTATACTTTTATATCCTAGAAAGTGGGCCAATATAGTCCCAATGAGTATTGAAATAGTACACCTAAAAGTATCCTATTAGTACACTGATATTTGTATACTTACAACATAAAGTATACTTAAAAATATACTTAAACTTTACGTATACTTAATCAAATGAACTTGAAGTATATGGTAAGGGAATACAGTTACATTCACACACAGTTTGCTTGTTTACAGAACTAAAAACGGCATTATATATAATCAAATTCACATTTGTTTGAACAGAACATTTCAAAACTCTTCAATGAAAGTAAATACGTCCGTTAGTCCCAAACACTAACAGTGCGAAAATAGCCATTGTTACAATTTCCTGATTACCAATTTCATATGTAAATGCAATGGAAAGGCCTGTGGAGAATAAAATTAGCAAAGTACATGTGCTCAATAACACATAATTATGCATAATCAAGAATAAATTACATTTTTGGAAGTAGCCTATACTTTTATCGAATGTACCAGTTTATTATGGGCAAATTTAACAGGGCTAGAAACATGTTCAGTGCATAATTTAAGTTGTTCACAGTTTATACCTGTCTAAAATGGCTTATGGGCTTAACCTCTGATGCTGGCATGCTCCTGTTGCCAAGCCCTGCACTGAGTTGGAAACAGAGTTGGATTGGAGCACTGACAACTTGCCCTCCTCACCTAAAATGATCTGTGAAACATCCCAGTATTTTAACAATAAATATCAGAATGTCAGTAGCCCAGTCAAATTGTAGGACCAGAACTGTTCATCTGTATAATCTTCTAAAGTCTTAAAAAAAAGGTGCTTTAAAAGGTTCTTCACAGCGATGCTATAGAAGAACCATTTTTGGTTCCACAAAGAACCATTCAGTCAAAGGTTCTTTAAACCATCTCTTTCTTACCTTTTTATAATCTGAAGAACCTTCTTTCGCCACAAAGAACCTTTTGTGAAACAGAAAGCTTCTTCAGATGCTAAAGGTTCTTTATGGAACCATTTAGACAAAAAAAAAAAAAAAAAGATTCTTTTATGGCATTGTGAAGCATCTTTATTTTTAAGAGTGTACTGTATATACAGTATCTGAGCCATAGACTTTGTTGGAATAATGTTCGAGGCCTCATATTAATGCTTCAGGGCTTTTTAAATTATTTCAGAAGCTCTTTAATTTTAACAGGAATATCAAAGAAAAGAGAAGATATGGATGATGAAACGGCTATACAGGGAACAAGAAGGAAAAAAAGAAAGTGTCATAACTGTGTTGCTGGAACATTGCTTAAGGGCCAAAGCTGTTGTACCAGAATCACAGGCAAAAATAACTGTTACTTCGACTGACATGTTCAGATCCTTTAAATAAAACTGCAATAGAGCATAACAGTGGCCAGGCACTTTTTCAGCGCTTTGGGATTTAGAAATATTTTTCCAATTCACTTTCAGCTCTGAAATTAGTAAAACAATGTTAGGCTACACACATATTGTAGAATATGAAAATATACACTGCAGCTCAAACATTTGGGATCAGTAAGATTTTTAATGCTTTTTAAAAGGGACTTTTCTGCTCATCAAGACTGTGTTTATTTAATTTAAAAATACAGAAAAAAAATTAATATTGTGAAATTATAATGCAATTTAAAATAGTGGTCTTCTATTTTAATATTGTCACACCCCTGGACTATTTAGTTTGGTTTCTCCCATCTTCCCCGCTGCTCTGAGTGTTTTGGTTCCTGCCTAATTTCCCACACCTGTGTATCCCAATCATTGTGTCTTTATAAATTTGTGTCTTTGCTTTGTTGCTTGTCGGTCTTTGATGTTATCTCCTGGTGTTCCTGTGTTTCCGTTGGATTTATTAAATATACGTCTTTTACTACGTCGTTGTTTGTGTGTTCCTGTGTAAAACGTGACAAATATACTCTAAAATATAATTTATTCCTGTAATGCAAAGCTGAATTTACAGCATCATTACTCCAGTATTCAGTGTCACATGATCCTTCAGGCATCATTTCAATATGGTGATTTATTTTCAGTGTTGGAAACAGTTGTGCTGCTTAATATATATATATATATATATATATATATATATATATATATATATATATATATATATATATATATATATATATATATATATATATATATATATATATATATATATATATATATATATATATATATATATATATATATATATATATATATATATATATATATATATATATATAT
>NC_133362.1:45389303-45497712 GCF_049309525.1 Garra rufa
GCCAAGCCCTGCACTGAGTTGGAAACAGAGTTGGATTGGAGCACTGACAACTTGCCCTCCTCACCTAAAATGATCTGTGAAACATCCCAGTATTTTAACAATAAATATCAGAATGTCAGTAGCCCAGTCAAATTGTAGGACCAGAACTGTTCATCTGTATAATCTTCTAAAGTCTTAAAAAAAAGGTGCTTTAAAAGGTTCTTCACAGCGATGCTATAGAAGAACCATTTTTGGTTCCACAAAGAACCATTCAGTCAAAGGTTCTTTAAACCATCTCTTTCTTACCTTTTTATAATCTGAAGAACCTTCTTTCGCCACAAAGAACCTTTTGTGAAACAGAAAGCTTCTTCAGATGCTAAAGGTTCTTTATGGAACCATTTAGACAAAAAAAAAAAAAAAAAGATTCTTTTATGGCATTGTGAAGCATCTTTATTTTTAAGAGTGTACTGTATATACAGTATCTGAGCCATAGACTTTGTTGGAATAATGTTCGAGGCCTCATATTAATGCTTCAGGGCTTTTTAAATTATTTCAGAAGCTCTTTAATTTTAACAGGAATATCAAAGAAAAGAGAAGATATGGATGATGAAACGGCTATACAGGGAACAAGAAGGAAAAAAAGAAAGTGTCATAACTGTGTTGCTGGAACATTGCTTAAGGGCCAAAGCTGTTGTACCAGAATCACAGGCAAAAATAACTGTTACTTCGACTGACATGTTCAGATCCTTTAAATAAAACTGCAATAGAGCATAACAGTGGCCAGGCACTTTTTCAGCGCTTTGGGATTTAGAAATATTTTTCCAATTCACTTTCAGCTCTGAAATTAGTAAAACAATGTTAGGCTACACACATATTGTAGAATATGAAAATATACACTGCAGCTCAAACATTTGGGATCAGTAAGATTTTTAATGCTTTTTAAAAGGGACTTTTCTGCTCATCAAGACTGTGTTTATTTAATTTAAAAATACAGAAAAAAAATTAATATTGTGAAATTATAATGCAATTTAAAATAGTGGTCTTCTATTTTAATATTGTCACACCCCTGGACTATTTAGTTTGGTTTCTCCCATCTTCCCCGCTGCTCTGAGTGTTTTGGTTCCTGCCTAATTTCCCACACCTGTGTATCCCAATCATTGTGTCTTTATAAATTTGTGTCTTTGCTTTGTTGCTTGTCGGTCTTTGATGTTATCTCCTGGTGTTCCTGTGTTTCCGTTGGATTTATTAAATATACGTCTTTTACTACGTCGTTGTTTGTGTGTTCCTGTGTAAAACGTGACAAATATACTCTAAAATATAATTTATTCCTGTAATGCAAAGCTGAATTTACAGCATCATTACTCCAGTATTCAGTGTCACATGATCCTTCAGGCATCATTTCAATATGGTGATTTATTTTCAGTGTTGGAAACAGTTGTGCTGCTTAATATATATATATATATATATATATATATATATATATATATATATATATATATATATATATATATATATATAATATATATATATTTAAACCTGTGATACTTTTTTTCAGGATTCTTTGATAAATAAAACGATAAAAATAACAGCATTTGTTTAAAATAGACTTTTGTAACAAACACCTCGTTCAAAGTTTGGGGTCAGTACATCTTTATTCTTAGATTTTTTGAAAGAAATTCATACTTTTATTCACCAAGGATGTGTTAAATTAATAAAAAGTGATGGTAAAGAGTAAAGACTTTAGAAAAGATTTATATTTTGAATAAATGCTGTTCATTTTAACATTGTAATCATCAAATAATACTGAAAAAAGCATCACAGGTTCCCAAAACAAAATATTAAGCAGCAAAACTGTTTCCAACATTGATAATAAAAGTAATAAATCAGAATATTAGAATGATTTCTGAAGGATCATGTGACACTGAAGACTGGCGTTATGGCTGATGAAAATTCAGCTTTGCATCACAGAAATAAATTATATTTTAAAGTATATTAAAAAAAAAAACTGTTATTTTGAATTGCAATAATATTTCACTTTTTTCTGTATTTTGGTCAAATAAATTAAACTTGATGTGCATAAGATACTTTTTTTAAACACTAAAAATCTTACTGATCCAAGAACTTTTATAGTGTAGATTTAAATGTATTTTATTCTCATTAAGTACAGTCCCAGGAAGACATGAATGACATAATCAAATAAAGAACACAAATAATTTACATTACAAATACATTTCACAAACAAAGGCATCTAGTGCTTATTTCATCCTCAGAAGCACATATGCCTTGTAAGTGTAAGAACCATTATCATTTATGCACATCATTTTTGCTCCGTAGACCGATAAAAAAGCCCTTCTTCCCAGAAGTCGTATAAAGCCAGCCAGTAAGAACTTAAGACACATTAAGAAAATGATTTGCAGTTTTGTGAGCAATATATGCCTCAAACAGTCCGGAATTAACTTTAGGCAGTCAATAGACTATGTGCCCACTTTTTTAAACTTTAGACCTCAATTTATGTGAACAACAGACCAGTTAGCAACTTATATAAAAGCAATCTGTTTAAAATAATGGATGTTTATTTGAGGTTATAACTTTTAGAATTATGATTATTTATAACACACAATGAACACCATATTAAATCTACTTCATTTATAATGAACTATATCATATTACATTTTTTTTTTTTTTATGTTTTATTTTGATGGTTATTGACTATAAGCAACTTTCCAACTACATGTCGACTAATTCTCCTTAGAGTATTAGTAGACTTAGGTTAAGGTTAGGCTAGGTAGAAGGTTCATGTACTTGCAAAGTTATTAATCAGTTTGTCTTTTGGGAAACCATCAAAATACAGTGTTAGTCTATATTTTGCATACCACTAATAATAATTAATACTAGCTGACATACAGTAGCAGAGTTACTTATCAAAAGCTGTCTAAAGGGTAGCATCAAAATAATCAAACTGATCATACAAATGTGTCATATTACACATTCATCTGATCTGATACCTGATCTTATGGCTCTTTGAGAAAAAAATATTATTGATACTTATAAATGATGTTTGATTAAACAAGGTTCAGGAGGAGCACGATCAGATAATCAACCCATTCGGCACAGGTGCAACCTGTTTAACCAATCATTCAATCAGCGCATCCTCTATATATTACCAGCCGTCTTACCTCCATCCAGCGATAGTTTCTTGGCATCCCTCCTCCACCCCTACTCCCCACTTCTAATCTGTTTCAATCCTACACTAGCAGGGGGAGTTCTCTGGTTCCGGCCTGTATTCCGGCCCGGAACCCTTCCCCCGGACAGCACGCCAAAATATGCTTAATGCTCGCTCAAGCAGATTAGATGTAAGGGCGAACTCGTGAAGTGGTCTTTGTATGCTTTAAGTAAAGTGACATAAGTAACATGGCAAGATATGAGACTTATAATACGTTATAACTATCAGGAGTATAATCCATGGTAACTGAAGTGGATGCAACGTGTGCGTTGTGTTATAAGTAATCATACTATTAAAAGCTATAACCACAAATAAGTAAAAATGATAATATGTTAAAACTGTTCTTATGAATACTCATGAGATGATACAACATATTATAATTGTTTTTATATAATGCATTATGCATTCATTATAATGCCTTAAGGATACCCTTATAATGTATTACAAATAGGGGCTTTATAGAAAGTGTTACCGAAAATACAAAGTGTACATTTATTTAATAAATAAACATTTGCTTTTTATGGATGAGCTAGAATGAATGGTGAAGGAATTGCAGACAGAATGAATGTTGTTTATGTTTAGTCAGTTTTAGTCCCTTTCCTCTGTGGTTTTACTTGATTTCAATGTTGTTCTAAAACATGAACAAAAGTGAATTTAAAGAATGAGTGTGTCCTAATTTGCTTAAATTGGGTATTACGACATCTGCTAGTAATCACAAACATAACACATGTCTGTCAAGAGAGCAAGCTAACAATCGTTAATTGTCCGATTTTAAAATGTGAGCAGGAAAGGGCCGTCCCTAACTCCTACATTTATTCACTGAATGGACCCTCTGTTTCTAGTGCATTCCAATGAATATACAACAGCTTGAAAGCAATCTGGGAGACCACATAATATCATTCTCAAACCGTTTCATGTCAACGGCAATGCTAAAGTCAGCAGAAGGTAAAACATTTCTTTTAATGCTACTTTATTCTGCCAGTTTAGGATTTGGATGGACAGAACAAATGTGCTATGCAAGCATTCTTGACTTATTTAAATGTTGGAAATAAAGTGTCAAGCTCTGTCATCATTTTTAGGGTGAGAAACAAGTATAACATGTTGTCACCGTTAGCAAGGCAGGCATGCGCTTCATCCTCAGGAGCTCTCTGCTTACCAAATATATTAAAACGAAATCCAGAAAAGGCATGATTGCAAAATGAAGTGGTATGAATGGCAGCATCATGATTTTGTAATTACAGCTCTTGATTCGTGTTTCAGTGTGAAAACACCACAGTTTGTGTAACGCTGAATGCTTCAATCAGACAATGCGACGATGAAACATTACTGCTCATCTGGATACAGCACTAATTTTGATTCCATCATTTGTTGGCTCTTTGTTGTTTTCATTTGCTTCATGCTGTTCCTCTGTGTCTACTGAAATCACTTTAATAATATGTCTGTTTTACAGGTCACCACCGTATTTGCAACCAAACTGAAGTCTTTCACCTTTGTGCCGCTTCTCAAAAGACTGCCTGCTGAGAACAGGGTCTGGAAAAAGGTACTTCAGACAAGCAGACCAAACAAGGTGAGAACTACTCTTGAGACAGCTCAGTATGGTTCCCGTTGCATATGCCATACTGTGTCATTTAACATTAAAGAGGGAAAACATCACACCACAAGGAACAGGTTAATTATTTACTTTGTGCTGGTCCAAACCCATATGCTGTTATTTTTTTCAATGAAAAATTAATGTTTAAAAAAATGACAATTCATAGTGACCAGGCTTAAAATAGCGCTATAGAGGTATTATAACAAAATCAGACCATATCACTTATATTTCAAGTCTTCTCAAGTCATACAGTAACTTTTTTGTAGAACTAAATGTATATTGCTCCACTATAGGTCTGAAATATATTTTGGATGGTATTTTTTTTTGATGATACATTTTTTGTTTTTTTATGTGTGTGTTGCAGTAATACTTGCTTCTATCGAATTACAGTGCCTTGTGAAAGTATTCATACCCCACCAGTCTACTCTCCATACACCATAAAACATGAATAATAACTGCATGCTATACACCATTAGTTAAGCATTACTAAATAGTCAATTCATCATTTCTAAAGCACTGTCCCTACATTTATAGACAGTAGTAAGCAGTTCATAAATACAGCTATAAATGATTTGTTCTTGATTTATAAGCATATTGATAATGTGTTTAATAATTGTATTTTCATAATTAATTAATGATCAATTCATTATTTCTAAGTTAAGTCTTACATTATTAATAAACCAGTTGTTTAGGCATTGACAGTGGTTCATAAGATTAGTGCAAATAAATGATTAATAAACTATTTAAAAGTACATTTACACATATTTAGACATATAGTAATAGTGTGTTAATAAATGCTTTATTAACACATTTGTCCTACTGTAATTAATGATTAATTCAAGTAGTTGTAAAACATTTAGTAGTTGCTAGTTAACTATTTTTGTGAGCTCATCTAAAGTAAGCACTATTTAAGTTTGTAAAGCTTTTACAAAGCAGATTTAAAGGCTAAAGTATCTTCTAAACAGGAAAATGAAACAAACACAACATAGAGATATTTGAAGATGCAAAAAAAATTAACTGTACAACTGTACACTAGATATAAAACGAACAATACACATCTGCAATATCATATAAAAATAAAAAAGGAACTAAATAAACAACAAAATGAAAAAAGAAAACATATATAGGCAACAAGATAAATATACGTCAATAAAATCAGAAACAAAACTAACAAAAAACAACAAAATGAAGAAAATAGAAGATAACTGAGCCTTTAAGTAGTCCTCACTTTAGATGAGTTCACAAAAATAGTTAACTGACAACTACAAAATGTTTTATAACCACCACTTAATAATAAATTACAGTAAGAATGTGTGTGCAAATACATTTAAATAGTCATCATTTACTTACACTATTAATATATTTACTTATCTTAAGAACCACTGATGACAACTAAATAACTGGGTTGTAAATAATGTAATACTTAATTTAGAAAAGATAAATTAATACTTAATAAAGTATGAAAATACAAATATTAGATACATTATCAATATGCTCATAAATCAAGAACAAGACATTTATAGCTGTATTTATAAACGTCTTACTTATGTCTATTAATGTAGGGATAATGCTTTATAAATGATGAACTGACTATTTATTAATGCTTAACTAATGGTTCATAGTGTGCAGTTATTATTAAGAGTTACCCAAAAAATGAATTAAAAAAATTACATTGCATTAGTATTTGTACCCTTTTCTGGGACGCTCAGGAGCATTCCAAAATTGTTGGTAGATGTTACTAAGTTAATCTGAGGCGAAACTAATTTGAATGGGTATGATTTGGAAAGGCACACACATCTCAACAGAAGGTCTGATGGCTGAAAATGCATATCAGGGCAGAAACCAAGCCCTGAAGTCAAATGAACTGCCTCTAGAGCTCATACATAAATTATGCATTGTACTTATTTCATTTTGTCCTTTTTCCGTTTTTAATTTAACGTTATACATATATACAGATCAGTATTCAGAATTATTAAACGGAGCAAAACACAAATTAACAGGAAATACAAACATTATGAATGTGGTGACCTGAAGGCAGCGTGACCAGTGAACAGTTCCTTGCTCTGTTCTTTTTCTATTCTATCCATTTTATTTTTATTTACTATTTAATAATAATTATTAAAAAAACTTGCTACGTATACTGCATTAAGTTAATCTGAGTCTTGTCATAGCACTTACATAGCATTGCTCTTTTGGTGATTTTGATTGCTTCTATTGTCCTCATTTGTAAGTTGCTTTGGATAAAAGGCTAAATGAATAAAAGTAAATGTAAAAGTACTGATGCCAATATAAACACCACTGTCCATAGCAAACTTCTATATAAAAAAAACTCCTTGCTGCACAAGTTAAAGTCACGTATGATGACAAAAGCACGTTAGTGATAGCCCTCCCAGAACCCATAGTGATTGCATTGAAAATTTTCGCTTGGGGCGATTTTAGGCCACAGTGAAATTGCCCAAAAAAGGGAGGTACTACACAGACGATGAATGGACTATATTTCTAGAGGCAGAACAAACAGTCTAGAAGCTGTGATTAAATGTGAAAGAAAAAAAAATCCCTCCCTTTCACGCTTTGGTGGTGCGTCGCCCTATCACCCTAATGTAGAAACCACCCCTGGGGAGCAACATAACAAAATGTGAAAAAAAGAGAGAATAATTTTACAAGGCAGTGTAACAGCATGTGGGTTTCGGAAAACATGATAAGAGTGAGCATGTAATCCCAGAATTTTCATATTTAGGCAAACTATTCCTTTAAGGTGCAAATAGTGCACAAATCTGACAAATCTGAAGGAGTGAGCCTTTAGTGAGTACGGGTCAAGTTCTTAGAAGAAGGTGACCCACGTCTGTGTGTGTGAAAGCAAAAATGTGAAAGGCATTTGCTGAAGGGCTTACACAATCAGGGTGGGTCATGTGTACTTGCATGTGAGCAATACATGAGGGACATGGACTTCTGGTAAAAAGATGCACAAGCTGGAACGGGAAACACACGCACAGATAAATGCATTCAGTAACTCTCTTATATCGTCAAGATGCTCAGGAGCTAGAAATAGCCATCCGTAGCAGTGGCCAGCTGTCGTTTCATATTTGGTATCGCTTAGTAACGTTTCCTGTTCCAATGTCAGACTTCACAAGAGCCAGGGGACAGTGAGAAGGGCATGTCGGAAGAAGGTGTCTACAAAGCAGAGGTTGTTTACGTCCAAGACCCTGAAGAGGGCCAGCTTGAAGAAACTCTCAAGAACACCACTCAGAGTGAGGTGAGTATTTTAGTACATTCTGTCCCAGAACAAACACAAACTCCTAATGAAATGTTGTTTTTTTAACTCTTTGCTAAACCTTCTTTAAAAATGACAAAATGATTGACCGGGAAACAAATTATTGAAGCAATGACTTTTCAAGACGTACAGTACGTCAGAGGTGTAGAGTTGCTTTGGGATGACTTGTTAATATCTTTTAACCCACTCATCATGATATTAAATATTGCTGGTCACACACGGCTGTTTTCTGTGCTGATCAGAGGTACTTGCAGTCCCCTGTTAATTAAAAACATACTTCAGTGCACTTACACTGTGGATCAAGTTCTGACTGAGCAACTGATGGATAGGAATGTTTATTGTGTCTAATTAATCTGTGCCTCTGATGTCTAACACAAGCTTAAAGATAATGACTGTTCATAAACATGTTTTAAAGACTCCTCCTGCCAGTGGCATGCCAAATTAAGTCACACAAACATTAAGGTTATCGCTTAAACATAAAGATGAACTCGCTTGTCTGAATTTGCATTGGTCACCAGGTGCCTGCATCACAGTGTATTGCAAGAAAAGTTACAATTATTGGTTGCATGGCAAAGCGTCACTTGCAGCTAGGAAATGCTTCTGATGTAGCAGAAATTTTAATGAGTAATTTAGCCTTTCAATATTGAGTTAGACTATAAAAGCAAACAGGCCCATTAATAAAGCCCATGTGGTCTTTATGTTTTGTACAGTTTGCAGTAAACAATGATTAGACATCATTGCAATCGTTACTCAAATGAGGTCTGTTTATGGTTCTTTAATTTTCTTTCTTTCTCAGATTCAGTCAACTGACAATTTAACCCGTAAACCACTCACCACACTAGCTGGTCCTCACACAGAATTTTGTAGCATAACCCCTGATCCTAGCCCTGCCACCATGGAAACCATTGATAAAAAACACCCTGACATTTCTCAGCTAGGCTTTCACAACACTTCAGAGACTGCTGAGGTCAGCTCAGGTCTGTTTTTAAATAGCTCAGCCCAGAGAGAGGAGGCCCTTAGCCCTGCCAGCTCCATGGATTTCTGTACTTCCCCTGCTTCTTCTAAGGAGTCTATTCTCTCCGAGGGCTGGGACAAAGAGAGGAGCTGGTCAGCGCTCCACATGTTCTCACGAGATGGTTCTCCTGGTCTCCTTAGTGGCACGGTTTCTCCATGTTCTTCCATAAGATCAGGCGCCTTCACACCCTCTGTGGTGAGAATCAAGCGGCACTCCTTGGCTCCGGGCTCCAGTCTGCTGCAGATGTCGTCCGCTTGCGGAACACCCTGCTGTGACAGTCGGGCAACCTCACCCTGTCCTCTTACCCCCCGTGCCAGGCACAGACCCCCTCCAACCCAGCTATCCCTGTTAACAGCCATCCTTAGGAAAGGTCGTCTGCCCGTTCTGTCCTCTGCTTATCAAAGACCTTACACACCCTGCTGGCCCATCAGTCCCGTTCACATGTCCTCCTGTTTAGCATGCTCAGCTGCCTCTTCTGTTGCACCCATGAACGTGTGCAAAGCAAAGTCTTGTACCTCTATAGACAGACCCTATACTGAGTCAAACAAACTATGGAAACCAGACCATAGTTCTCTTTCAGTATCATCAGTGGTCAAGACACCTGATGAAACTCCATCAGAAAGACTTGAATCATGTCGACATTTTACCAATATTAGTAGCACTGTCTCAACTACAAAACACAGCCCTTCACTAAGCTTACCTACAGTCCGGCCTGCCAGTGCTCACCTGTCTAAATCAGGTCACAAAGGAAATCGTTTACCAACAGTTCCTAGCTCTCTTCTGTGCAGTTCCTTATCCCGGATGAACTCCTCATCTCCTAAATCAAGCTTTCTGTCTGGCTCCAGCACAGAGAATCAGAAAAATCCATCAGTGTCAGGGGATCGCCCTGCATCTTTAGAACCAAACAAGTCGGAGTCTAAAGCATTGTTAACGCAGAACGATGAAACACAATCCTATGATAGGTCAGAAAAAAAGCAGGGTCTGAAATCATCTGAGCTCTCCAATGAACCATGTCAGAAAGGTAGAGGAAGTTCCTCTGACTCCTTTGAATCAAAACCTGCACAACAAAATTCAAGTAAATCTACCTTTCCATCTCTGAAACATGCAATTGAATTGCACAGCAATTCCATATCTACTGTTTTAAGTCACAGGGAGAATAAACAAAGTACTCTTTTCCAAAATGGTCGCAAAAATGATGTTGAAAGAGTGCACCTATCATCCCAGTCTCCCTCTCCCAGACCCTTGGGTCTCACCCGCCTGTCCTACACACCTCCAGTCTCTCCTGCTTGTCCCCCAGTCCACCCAAACTCCCGGTCCTCCACCCCAGATCGCTGCACCCTTTCACCTTCCCCAGCGGTCCTAAGCCGTCAGCTCTCCCCCTCACCCTCATACTCCTTCTGTTCATCACCCTCTCCATCCCTGTGGGGCAGCACACCAGACTGCGCAGATGGGGACTGTAAAAATAGAAAGGTACAGTGCATGCCCTTTCACCGTTACCTGCATGCAACTTGCATGCTCTCCTGCTGAGCTGTGGCATTCACTCAATGAGTGACATGCATTCCCAATCACAGCCTCCCACATTGCTGGGAAACCTGATATGCATCATGCTCGTGCAAGAACAGTAAATCTTAAGCAAAGGTCAAGTTTTGCATTTTGCATGTTTTGTGTTTGCTTGTGGTCTTGGTTTAGGCATTATGTGCATGACATAAAGCAGAAGATATATTTGCACGGCTATATGAGGTACTTTCAATGTAACACTTTTGCAGACTGAGATATGGTGAATTCATGGTGATGTGTCAGTTGATTTGCTGTCACAGGCATGTACTGAAAAAAGTGAAATGACCATGTCTTTTATTTGATTTGCATTTTTATATTGATTTATATTTATAATTGAAAACCATGGGTTTGAGTTTTAACACTCATAGAAAAAAAATGGTTTAAACAGTATTTTTGCTTGACACCAGAGTAGAGCACATACTAACTAGCTTTATTAAAAGCAGAAATGGTTGTGGGATTTATTAATTTTCCTGTTTAAGTAACATTTTGACTTGTGTCTATCTGTTTTTCTTCTAAGCATGATTTTTTTTTTGTGTTGCTTTTGATTAACGTAATTCTATAAATAGTGTAATTCTCTTATCTTCTAGATTAAAATAAGCAGGGTGAATGTATTTGAAAAAGATTTTTGATATTGACAGACCTGAAACTGTCGTTTCCAGCTTGCTTTGCATGGAAATGTAGTAGACTGTAGAGTAAACATGTTGAAATAATTTATTTTTGTGTATTTGCACAAGATGAAAAAGGGAGACACTTGATAGTGTTTAATCTTCAGTTATGTTGATTTAGACCCATTTCAATTATTCTGGGTTACCACTGGAGATTTGCTTAGGCTAAGGACAAATAGATAAAGAAAAGTGGATCAGAAGTAACATTTAACATTTTAATATGTGTGTTTGCTTGCTAACAGTTCAATAGTCAGGTGTAAAAATTTTACTCAAGTGAAAGTACAAATACTCAGTGAAAATTTTACTCAATTAAAATTCCAAGTATCTGGTCAAAAACATATTTGAGTAAAAAATACAACTTTAAATTGTACTCAAGTATTAAAAAAGTAAAAGTACTTTTTTTCAGACAGACATACAGAAGTATGGTAAACAGAGAGACAGATACAAAATGCAATGGCACAGGTCAAACACATATATTTAGTGCAACAACAACAATTAAAATGAAGCACAGCAGAACAGCAAAAATAAATAAATAAATAAATAAAAATAAATAAATAAATAAATAAATAAAATAATAATAAATAAAAATACGGGGGATTAAAAGGAAACTCCATCCTTTCCAGCCCCATGCCATCCTTACATTAATCAGATGAACATAAACTAAGAGTTTAAGAAAAAAAAAATCTCTTTTTATATAGCACAAGTGAATGGGACATCCAAAAATGACACTTCAAAAACTATATGCAAAGTGAATATGAGTAACTCATGCAACCTCTGTTAATGAATGAGTGTCTTCTTAAAGGGGCTATATGTAACTTTCTGAAATTTAAACTCGCGACTGACACCTGTGGCCAAAAAACGGAACTGCTCTTCCTTTCTGCTCGCTCTGGCAGCGCGCGTTTGTACACACTTCACAAGTCATTCGCTGCAAAGAAGTCAACATTATGTTTACAGAGGTAAGAACAGTCAAATACATGTATTGTTTGAGAAACTAAGTTTGTTTGCAATATATATGACTAGCGGTGGTGGCAGAGTGATCTGAAACGTTTAACATGAACGCGCTTGACGTCACATCCGCAGACAGCGCGCGAAAAATCCGACCCGACAGAAATACTAATATTTTATTTTAATCTTGACCGTCGTGTTCACTTTGTGTGGTTTCTGAAGTGGTCCTGTCCCCTTGCATTATAAGGACTTCAGATCTTTGCTTGTGTTCATCTGAAGAAAGAAAGTCATAAACATCTGGGGCGACATGAGGGTCAGTAAATGATGAGAGAATTTAAATTTTTGGTGGACTATCCCTTTTGAAGAGCAAGATGTGATGCAAAGTCTAGAAACATATTCCAGACAGAATACATGAATGTGTTGAATTAATGAGGAGAGTAATAGAATTAAAATATTTTTTGTGTTGTCTATTCAATGTCACTGTCTAAAAGGATAATAAACTTTTAATTGTTTATTTTGGGCATTTAGAATTTTTTTCTCAGCAAATATTGATAAATAATTATTTGCGACTAGTTAGATTAATTAATGATTAAAAATATTCATTGACAGTCCTAATTCCAATTCAATGTTTCATATAATGACATATTGTAAATGCAACTTATCCACTACCTGGTAAGAACATTACTAAACATGGGTTACGATTATTTTAACATACAGTGTTTATTTAAACATTTTTTTTAAAGATTTGTAACATTTAATGTAAAAAAAATAATTCCCACAAAAAATATTAAATGTATTTAAATTCTCATCATTGATTTTATTTTATTTATTTATTTTTTTCAATTTTGTGCTTTCAGCTAATACATTACACAGCTAATGGCTCTATCAAAACAGAACGAATAATAAATAAACTTTTTGTTTGAGGGAAAAAAGCAACTTTGCTTCCTCAATATGCTTCCTCAAATTTGATGGTGAACTTTTGAAGCCAGACATATACCTGATGAAAGTCAATTATTCTGGGTTATCACTGGAGAAGTAGAAATGTGTGGGCTTGATGCATGAAAACAATGATCATTGATTTTTACGTCAAGCATTCACATTTGAGCTTCCGTTTACCATATTTATTGTGCATAAGATAAAATAAAATTGTAATGTACTTTTCAAGATGAAATAAAATTGTAAGGAGTAAAAAGTACTGTTTTTTCTTCAGAAATGTAATCAAGTAAAAGTACAAGTAGTCAGTTTAAATTGTACTTGAGTAAAGTACAAATCCCCCAAAATAATACTTAAGTACAGTAATCAAGTAAAATTGCTCAAGTAGTTTGTCAATAGTTAACTAGAGTGATGTGACAAAAATATAATAATCAATTCATTAAAGGGATAGTTTATCTAAAAATGAAAATTCTGTCATTCACCCTCATGTCGTTCCAAACCCACTTTCGAAATCGCTCTTTGGGTAATTTGATGTCATACACCGATCGTTCTGTGCAGCACTGCTTCAAATCGAACACACCTATTGATTGTCCGATATGATCTCATAATATTTCATATGTATTTTACATAAAATGTGGTAAAACATACATTTACTTACGTTTTTACAGACACTAAAATGTACAATACTGATCTATTTACAGCATCTAAATGTAAAATACTGGCATATTTTCAGTATTTAAATGTACAATACTGATTGACGTGTTCTGTTCAGTGTGATTTTTGCTGCCAATTATTATCGGAAAATACATCATGTTCAACAAGACTACACTTTAAAAAACCCTTAAAATGAATAACATTTCTCCAGTCGTTTAACCATTACTTATCAAAAGGCGTTTTCTTCGACACTGTGACTGACAATAGAACCATAAAATACACCAAAAATGCAATAGAATTACAAATGGATTCAATTTTATTTGTGCGCTGTAATCCAAATCTTCAGAATCCTTACGATTGCAAAGAACAGTCCCAAACTCAAGCTTTTATTCAGCGAACTTCATCGTCATCCTGAGCAGCAACCATAAGCATCAAAACCCATGATGTGCTCATTACAAATTCAAAAACAGCCACTTCAAGAAACTTTACGATAGGTTTTACAGGAAAATCGATCACTCTTTATCTCTCGCCTGCTTCATCATAGATTGCGACGTGCCGTGTTTCTGGTGAGGTGTGTTTGAATGAGAACTGCGCATTTTCATGTGATATTTTCAGCGATAAACAACTTAAATTCTGCTCTGCACCTCATACAAAACTATTGTATTCCACCAAAGAGCTGTGGCTGCAACACATCGTCATTTGGATTACTTTTGGAATGCTTTTGATGTTTTTGCAGTAAATAAATTATTGTTTTTCCACTTATCTGTCTGTCATGGTTTTCAGAAGTTACAGAAATAGTCATGGTTAGGTTTAGAGGTAGGAGTGCGATTAGTGACTATAAAAATATATATTTTAATTAGGGCTGTCAAAATGCCATTGAACCCTACTGAAAAAAACCCCCCAGCTAAAACCAGCCTAGGCTGGTTGGCTGGTCTTAGCTGGTTTAAGTTGAAAGTAGCTGGTTTTAGCTGGTCAGGCTGGGAAAGTGGTCAAAACCCCTCTAAAACCAGCCTCCTGACCAGCTATGACCACCTAAAACCAGGCTGGTTGACCAGCTAAAACCAGGCAACCAGCCTAGGTTGGTTTTGCTGTTTTTCTCACCAGGGAATCATGATCATAATTCAAGATTTTCAGTCATTATTTTATTTCATATTACTTTGGTTGTCTGACAACAGAAACACTAAAATATAACAATGGAAACAGTTTTGTTGAGAAATTGGTTGCATTAAATTACAGTATGTGGGCACAGAGAGGCAAGCAAATGTAATAATAAAAAATAAATATACATTTTGCATTCATTCATTCATTCATTCATTCATTCATTCATTCATTCATTTTTTTCCCATCAGGTTCCAATTAAGAGAAAATAATTTTCCAAAAAACAGTCATATCACCCGTCTTATTGTGATATGACTGATTAATAATGTGCCTATCCTTTGGGCATAGCACAGCTGTAGACTGTTTAATTAGGCTTTTTACTTTTTTGACTTGATTTTTTCTTAATATAGACACACAAGATAAAATCCACCTACAAGGCACTGGCTGCTATTCCCACAAATACTCTGCTCCAGGAACAGCAGGTGAGCTGCTTTATCTAATTACTCTAAATGGCAGCAATTATTTAGTATACAGCTAATAAATGGATCTCATTCACTGTCAGAATAAGCCATTAAATGGCTGTTGTCTTTTGGATTCAATGCAATTGTATTCAATGCAATCGTTAAAGAGGGTCATTGGATGCTAATGGAGGAGGGTGAAACTGAATCAATGATTTTCTTCATTTTTTTCCAATTGATGGGCAGCAGAATAGAATTATTCATAATTGGTCAAAAGGCATCTTAACAGAGCGAGGAGAATGAGTCATTTGCATTGCGTAGCTCATTAAACATTATAGAGAGGTTAAAATGTACATGCAGGGTCAGAAAATGGGGAGATAATTGGTAAAATATGAGAACACACACGTTTGGGATTTAGCAGCTTTAGCAACCCCTTACTACCACTTGTTAAGGTCAAGATTTTATAGAGTATATTGTATGATTAAATGATTAAAGCTTCATATACAACTCTTAATTTTCTCCCTGCTGAAGGCTATAGATGAAGAGGTCAACAAGAAAGAGGATTCATTCAACCCTGCAGACAACTATTCTTGGGAGGACCCACATGCAGAGGTAGAACGGGGCCAAAACACCCAAAATGCCTGTGTGGTATGATAGTATACAATGCAGTCCCTTACGAAAAAGTAGTTTATTCAAGTGTGCTATTAGTATACTTCTTTTAAACAAATAAAAATAGGAAATAGTCTACTTCTCAGAAATGTGCTTTATATTCTTCTCAGAAATATACTTAAAATGACATTTAAGTATACTTGACTTATACTTAGAAAACGTCTAAATATATTTGAGCTATATTTGTGCTCTGATAATCCATGTTTTCATTGTTATACGCTAGGGGCACTGTTACACATCTTCTGTACAGAATTTCCAAAACACAAGTGAAGAAGAAACGTCTCAGGTTATGACTGTAACCCTTGTTCCCTGAAGGGAACGAGACGCTGCGTCAAAACGCTAGGGGAACACCTTCAGAGGGAGCACGCTCTGAATCATGTGTGTTATCAGTCCAATAGAATCGCGAGACGTCACGGCCATTTAAAAGCACGCAAAGGGATGCCGGAACTATGGCCTGAAGACGCAACTTCCAGGAACTTTGAGCCGCGTCAAAACGCTAGAGGAACGAGAATGCCTACGCCGCCATACTGAGGAGAACCCCTGCCCGAAATTAGGGCAAGAGAACGAATGAGCCGGGAGAGGCTCGAAGATCTAGGCCATAGAACCTAGCAAAGGTTAGGGGTGTGGACCAGTCCGCAGCGTTACAGATGTCTTGGAGGGACAGACCCGAGAAAAAGGCTTTAGAGGCAGATACACCACGGGTAGAGTGAGCCTTGACCCCCAAAGGTGAGGGGAGATCAGAGGACTCGTAGGCTACCGAGATGGCATCCACAATCCACCGGCTGAGGGAAGGTTTTGCAGCAGGACAACCTCTCCTAGGGGGACCATAGCAGACTAGCAATTGGTCTCCCTTTCTCCACAGGGCAGTTCTGTCCCCCCCAGGGAGGGACGTGAGAGCGTACCGGAGGCCTCAGCCTCAGTGCACCGTGGAGGAAACATGAAACTAGAGGGTGTCTGCCCACTGAGGAGCCACGAGAGGGCTGTGGTAGGCCGCAATGGCCGCCACGTAGACCTTCAAGGTGGAGTGGGTCAACCCAGCGGAGAGACGGGCATGCAAGAACTCCAGCAACTGGGCAGTTAACTGGATCAAGATGGCGGTCTCTGCACAGTGAAGAGTCTCCACTTCAGGGAATACAGTTTCCTTGTGGAGGGAGCTCTGGATTGGAGGATGGTCTCCACAACCTCGGTTGAGAGACCGGAAGCTATGATCTGGGCCCCCTCAGAGGCCAGACCCACAGCTTTTATAGCTCCGGGCGGGGTGAAGGATGTCACCCCCTGCCTGTGAGAGGAGATCCCTCCTGACAGGAAATCTCCCAGGGAGAGCCGTCGAGGAGGGAAATCAGGTTCGAGAACCATACTCGGCCCGGCCAGTACAGAGTCAAACCCCATCCCGGCACACTCTCGCCAGAACTCCCGGGAGCAGAGCAATCGGGGGAAAGGCGTACAGACGTAGCCTCGGCCACGTCTGTACCATGGGGAGCTGGATAATTCAGAGAGAACCAGAGGTGATGTTGTCTCTTGGCCAAACACTCTCCAAATCTTCTTCACCACCTCGGGGTGAAGCATCTATTCCCCGGGCCTCTGCCCCTGCCTCAACAGGATGTCTGCTCCCACATTGAGATGCCCAGGGATGTGAACTGCTCTCAGCCAGAGGAAGTGCCTCAGAGCCTGAGACACGGCCAGCATCTCCAGGCAGTTGATGTGCCACGTGAGATGGTGACCCCTCCATCGACCGCGGGCTGAGCGGCCACTCATGACTGCTCCCCAACCAGTGAGGGACGCATCTGTCGCTAGCGTGACGCGGCGACAAGGAGCACCCAACACTGGGCCCTGTAGCAAGAACCAAGGTTTCCTCCACATGTCCAAGGCACGAAGGCATCGCTGCATGACCTTGATCATGCAAAGCGGATTTCCCCTTGGGGAAAACCCCCTGGTCTTGTGCCACCACTGTAAGGGTCTCATATACAGCAGGCCAAAAGGTATTACATTGGACGCAGCTGCCATCAGACCCAGCATTTAGTCTTAACCCCAGCTCTTTCATGTGAGACATAACAACATCTCTATGTTGAACTGCCGTCTGCTCGGACTGAGCCAAAACCTATGTGTGGAGTATGCGGATACCCTGGAGTCACAGAGGAGCCAGAGCTGCATCCACACACTGCATCCACACACTGTGAAAGTGCGGGGTGAGAGTGCAAGGCCAAAAGGAAGAACCCGATATTGGTAAGCTTCGCCCCTGAAAGCAAACCTCAGGAACTTCCTGTGTTGAGGAAGGATGGAGACATGGAAGTAGGCGTCTTTTAGATCTATTGTCACAAACCAGTCCTCGGACCTGATCTGTGACACAACCTGCTTGACAGTCAGCATTCTGAATTTCAGACGCATGACCGCACAATTCAACAGGCGCAGATCTAAAATGGGCCTCAAGTCCCCATCCTTCTTCGGAACAATGAAGAACCCGGACTCCCTTTCGTGAGGAGGGACCACCTCGATGGCCTCCTTCCTCAAGAGAGCGTTTACTTCTTGCTCCATTACCAGAGCCTGCTCGGGACCCACCAGGGTGAAAAAAACCCAGCTGAAACGGGGAGGATGGGAACCGAACTGGATACGGTAACCCCTCTCTACAGTATGCAGGACCCATTGAGACACACTTGGCAGAAGCTTCCACGCTGCCAAAGAGTCTACTAAGGGAATCAGAGACTCTCGAGACGGACCTCGAGTGTTAGAGGAATGGCTAGCACACAGCTTAAATTGTTGCTGCTTATATGATTCACCCTTCTTACTGCCAGACTTGGACATAATGCTACCACAATATACACTCTCAAATAAAAGGTGTGCAAACTAGCACAAAAACGGAGAGTGGGACACGACACAACACAGAGCGCTTGCTGAATGACAGAAAGCTGACGCTGTGCTCACCGCACATGCTTTTAAAGCTTCCTGGTCGGTGACGTCATGGCGCCCGTGATGTCTCGTGATTTCATTGGACTGATTACACACATGATTCAGAGCGTGCTCACGCTGTTAATAAAAAAAAGAATGCATGAAGCTAGAATAAAATGTTTTTGTTTGTAAGCAGATACCCTGTTCTTTCTTTTGATGTTTTGGATGTTCAGATATTCATATAACAAAATATATACAAATGAATTTTTAATTAATTAATAATAATTAATAGGTACATGGTAATATACTTAAAGTATGATGTAAAGTTCACAAAGAAAACTTACGAGTATATTAGCTGTAAACTAGTTTACTGAGACTATACTTCAAAGTGTACTAAATATGCATAAAAAAGTTTAATTAGTAAACTATCAGTATACCTATAAGTTCACATTTAGTAGACTTTCAGTACAAACTAAAAACATGGATGTAAACTAGTTGTGTACTCAAAGTTTAATACTGTTATACTTAAAGTATGCTTACAGTTTTTTTTTAATTGGTTTGGTACTATTTTCATAAGTAAAGTGTGCATTTTCAAATCTTTTGGTACAAAACTTTAAACTGATCACATTTGTAACACCACTAGTCATTCTTTCAAATCTGATGTCATGATTTCATTGTATTTGCACGTATTTTCATTCCACTTAATCATTGTTTCAGAACACAAGATCATTGTGATATATATTGAGAACATTTGCTTTAATCAGCCAAACAAAACAGTAAGATCTTTTTTCAACTTAGTACTTTTACCAATCATTTCATTCAGGAGCAAATAATACAAGGTAAGCGTTTCAAATTGTCCTTGGTGCTGAATGAGTGTAACTGAACTGTACAAATTTACACAGCAAATATTACACTTATGTTCATAAAAAAAAAAAAAAAAGATATATATATATATATATATATATATATATACATACACACACACACACACACACACACACACACACACACACGAAAAAGGATAAAAAAAAACACAAGTCATTTACATAAGCAAAATACACTGCCTGGCCAAAAAATAAGTCACCACCTGGATTTAACTAAGTGCTATGATCTGGGGTTGCTGCAGTTGGTCAGGTCTAGGTTCAGCAACAGTATGTGCTCAAAGAATGAGCTGACTACCTGAATATACTGAATGACCAGGTTATTCCATCAATGGGTTTTTTCTTCCCTGATGGCACGGGCATATTCCAAGATGACAATGCCAGGATTCATCGGGCTCAAATTGTGAAAGAGTGGTTCAGGGAGCATGAGACATGATTTTCACACATGGATTGGCCACCACAGAGTCCAGACCTTAACCCCATTGAGAATCTTTGGGATGTGCTGGAGAAGGCTCAGACTCTACCATCATCAATGCAAGATCTTGGTGAAAAATTAATGCAACACTGGATGGAAATAAATCTTGTGACATTGCAGAAGCTTTCGAAACAATGCCACAGCGAATGCGTGCCGTAATCAAAGCTAAAGGTGGTCCAACGAAATATTAGAGTGTATGACCTTTTTTTTTGGTGGTGACTTTTTTTTTTTTTGGCCAGGCAGTGCATATTTACATTAGCAAAATATATTTACAGTATTCACCTATTTGAACAGTGCAAAGTCTCAAACACAGTTCTACTTATATGGTAACTAATTGTGATCATCAGGGGAAACTATTAGTTATTAGTATTTCTCGATTGAAAGCTCTTGCAGCAATTTGTAACTTACAAATGACCAGAAAACAAGATCAGTTGAATTAAATGACAGACAAATGTATTAAACTGAATGATAAGAGATGCAAATCAAAAATTTGATAGTGATGACATTATGAAAGGCAGTTTATTTAAACATTTATTTAAACATTTATTTAGATGAAAAACTTATTTTGTGTAGTGAAAAGGATATTTTGTGATTATGTGTATTGTACTAACACAATTGAAAATATGCTGAAATGTTTGAAAAAAGTGCACTTTTGATGATCTGTTGTGATATAAGTACAAAGAGTTTTGAAAATGTACCAGTTGCTTGTGAAAACTGCGCCAAACCAATTAAAAAAAACTGTAATTTGTGACGTATTTAATTTTCTGGTTTATCCCAACCTAAGCATTACTGTGAAGTGTTCTTCTCTCTGTGCAGATGCGCTCTCCTGCGCAGCTGCGTCAACAGACCGCAGAACTGTACGCAACCATTGATGAAGTCCTCGAGGACTCGATCCAAAAAGTGAGCTGTCTCCACAACACACCCTGCTCAAAGCTATCCTAAACAGTATTCTGTATTATGTAGCAATGTTCATGTTTTAATCAATTTTTCCAGCGTCATGTGAACAAAGCCAATGTGAAGTCTTTGGCAGCGGAGGCATCAAGGGTATGTAATTAAAGATTAACACCAGGAATTATCTAATCTTTGCTGTGATTAGTCATTACGGCATCATATTCAGTCAAAACATAAATTATAGTGTTTTTCTAGGAATTAAATATTTTGTTTGTGTGTATAACAGTCTTCACCCAAGAAAAAAACATTGCCGTGACTGAACTATAAAATATATTTTCTTACTCAGGAGAAAAAGAAAAAAGAAAAATAAATAAATCAATAGAATAGATTGTTATATCGATTTTTTAAAAGTGCTACAATTTCCTGATTATAAGAAGACCTCTGTTATCAAAAAGAAAATTTCAATCTTAGCCAGTTACCTTTTAGCCCCTGCTGTTCAAACGCAGCTTGCCATTTTGATTATGTTCACTGTACTTGCTTTGAAACGTGTGCCACTTTCAGCCGCTGAGAGCTTTCTTAAGTCATTCTTTTTCTTTTATTCTGAACTTCTAAAGCCACAGACGTCCTCGCCATCTCCTAAACTACTGGGACGTGAAACAAGATATGTACGTTTTCCATTCATTTTTGATCTCTTTACATATTTTACGCTCAGACTTCATACTGAGAAAGCAAATCCAATAAATCATTTATTATAAAGTCTTACTGAGCAATAGTTTTGGAAATATTCTTATTTTGCAGTACTTCATGCAGAAATGTCATCTTAGCACTTTAGAAACTTAGAATATGCTAACACTGATAACACTTACAATTTGCTTAAGCCTTTTTTTTTCAGAGCAGGTTTAATTAGTCAAACTATTTTTGTATAGGCCACCATTGAATCTGAGCATGCAAGCCAATCTAGAGCCCAGATTTTACATAGACATTTCACACCTAGATTTTAGACGTAAGTATAGAAAACTGATTGGACATACAAAGAAAGTGTTTTCTCCTTTTCATTTTGCAGTATTTACTATGTAGAATTATATGTTTACATTTTAATAGCTGTATTTTTCCCTGCTATTCCCCAATCTGTCATAACAGACCAGCAACTGATTTTGGGGTTTGAACCCTTCGATTACACTCAGAAATTTCTATAGCCTTCATTCATTCAGATACAATCCTATTATACAACCTATAGCTACTACATTATGACTGTAAATATAAAATTTACACTATATTGCAACAATTCAACTATAAATTGGTCTTTTTTACTAGTATCTTTCAACCAACTATGTTTAATTCTTACTGTTACGCCAGGCCAGCAGAGGGAGCCCTTACCCCCACTGACTGTTGCTGCTCCCTCTGCTGCCTCTATGGTTACTTCCTGTTTGTCTACCATAAATACAAGCTCAGGACACACACACTCTGCGAAGTATTGATTTGCATTTGCGGACTTTACCAAGCGTTATTCCTTGCTCCCAGGTTTTCCCAGTCTCCTTGTTGTTTTCCCTAGCCATAGTTCTGTTTTTGTTTTCCCAGTCTTAGTCATAGTTTTCTAGTCTCTTGTTTTCATTTCATTGTTTCATTTGGACTGCCCACCTGGATTTTGACCCACGCTTGTTTATTGGATTACGCTATTGGATTATCTTCGCTGTTCATGTTTGCTGGTGTTTTCGACCCTGTCTGCCTGTCTACGATCATCAAAATAAAGCCTTGCATTTGGATCCTCACTCTTGGTCGTCCCGTTTGTGACAGAATACTTCGCCACACCCGGATCCAGCGGCTTTATCCACCAGCAGTTCACCATGAACCCAGCCACCCAGATTATCCGTCTCCGTCAAGGTGAGCGTCCCATTGAGGAGTACATTTTGGATTTTATTACACTGGCAAAGGCTACTTCAATGGATGAGGTCTGTTTAATAATATTTTTTCGTGGTGGACTTTCCGAGCCATTTGGTTCCCTGATGCCACTACACCAGCCTGGCTGGACCCTCCAGCAATACATTTATTTAGCACTGCAGTTGTTTGGCTCTCCGTTCACTATGGGTGTTTTAGAGGAGCTACAGCACAAGATGTCTGCCAGCTTAAAGCCTCAGCACAAGATGTCTGCTAACTCTGAGCCACAGCACAAGATGTCTGCTAGCCCCGAGCCTCAGCACAAGATGTCTGCTAGCCCAGAACCACAGCACAAGATGTTTGCTAGTCCTGAGCCACAGCACAAGATGTCTGCTAGCCCCGAGCCTCAGCACAAGATGTCTGCTAGCCCAGAACCACAGCACAAGATGTTTGCTAGTCCTGAGCCACAGCACAAGATATCTGCTAACCCCGAGCCTCAGCACAAGATGTTTGCAAGCCCAGAGCCCCTTCACAAGATGGCTGCCATCCCAAGACCCGTTCACAAAATGGCCGCCCATCCAGATCCTGTTCACAAGATGGCTGCTCTTCCAGACCCCGCTCACAAGATGGCTGCCTTTCCTGAGCCTGTTCACAAGATGGCCGCCCTTCCTGATCCTGTTCACAAGATGGTCCCCCTTCCTGATCTTGTTCACAAGATGGCCGCTCTTCCAGACCCTGCTCACAAGATGGCCGCCTTTCCTGAGCCTGTTCACAAGATGGCTGCCACCCCCAAGCCTGTTCACAAGATGGCCGCCATCCCCGAACCTGATCACAAGATGGCTGCTGTTCCTGAGCCAATCCCCAAGATGGCCTCCCTTCCCGAGTCTGTTCACAAGAAGGCCACCGTCCCAAAGCCCGTTCACAAGATGGCTCCCGTTCCTGAGTTCCTGGTCAAGATGGCCGCCACGCCAGAGCCTGCTGCAAAGATGGCCGCCACGCCAGAGCCTGCTGCAAAGATGGCCGCCACGCCAGAGCCCGCTGCAAAGATGGCCGCCACACCAGAGCTACCACCCAAGATGGCCGCCATGCCAGAGCCTGCACCCAAGATGGCCGCCATGCCAGAGCCTGCACCCAAGATGGCCGCCACGCCAGACCCACGTCAAGCCATAATCCTGATGCCAACGCCTGCTAATGCTACGTCAGCCAAGCCAGCGCCTGCTCACGCCACATCAGCCAAGCCAGCGCCTGCTAACACCACATCAGCCGAGCCAGCATCTGCTAACGCCACGTCAACCAAACCATCGCCTGTTAACGCCATGTCTGCTGCTCCGGTACAGTCAAGTCACGACACAGCTCCTGTTCTTGTCAAGTCAAGTCACATCATGGCTGCTGTCTCTGCAAGGTCAAGTCAAGTTACAGCTAATGCTCCTGTCAAGTCAAGTCAAGTTACAGCAGTTGTTCCTCCTGAGCCAAGTCAAGCAGCACTTCCTGAGCCAAGTCAAGCAGCACATCCTGAGTCAAGGCAAAACACCCCAACACTTCCAGAAGATAAGCAAGTTACCACAGCGCTTACAGCGTCACATCAAGACACAGCAGTACCACCTGAATCATGTCCAGCCGCCGCTGCCCCAGCAGAGCCAACTCAAGTCACAACCACTCCCTCAAAGCCATGTCAAGTCACAGCTGCTCCTGTCACGCCAAATCAAGTCACAGCTGCTCCTGTCACGCCAAGTCAAGTCACAGCTGCTCCTGTCACGCCAAGTCAAGTCACAGCTGCTCCTGTCACGCCAAGTCAAGTCACAGCTGCTCCTGTCACGCCAAGTCAAGTCACAGCTGCTCCTGTCACGCCAAGTCAAGTCACAGCTGCCCCTGTCACGCCAAGTCAAGTCACAGCTGCTCCTGTTACGCCGAGTCAAGTTACAGTTGTTCCTCTCACGCCAAGCCAAGTCACAGCTGTTCCTGTCATCCCAAGTCAAGTCACTGCTATTCCTGTCACGCCCAATCAAGTCACAGCAGTTCCTTCCAGGCCAGGTCACGTCTCGCCCGAACATCCAGAGCCGGGACATGTTTCGTCTGATCTACCAGAGCCTTCGCTCCCAAGCCACGCAGAGCCTTCACTCCCAAGCCATGCAGAGCCAACGCTCCCAAGCCATGCACAGCCAATGCTCCCAAGCCATGCAGAGCCAACGCTCCCAAGCCTCACGCCCACTGACCCGGAGGGCATTCCTCTGCCAACTGCGCTACCTGCTATGGCAATCGCCATTTTGAGTGTGTGGGCTGTACACTGCGCCCCAGTGCCCTCTTCTGCCCAGGAGTCCGCCCACAAGTTTGCTCTGGAGACCTCATCTACACGCATGTCCGCTGCGCCTATACCTCTTTCGGAGGTGGCGTACATAGCGGAACTTCACGCTCTGCCCGCACCGCCAAGACTTCACGTTCTGCCCGCACCGCCAAGGCCTCACGCTCTGCCTGCACCACCTATGCCCCCTGCTCTGCCAGCTCCGCCAGGGTTCCTTGCTCTGCCTGTTCTGCCAAGATTCCGTGCTCTGTCAAGATTCCGTGCTCTGTCTGCTCCGCCAGGACTCCCTGCTCTGCCTGCGCCGCCAAGGCTTCACACTGTGCCTGCACCGCCTAGGCTCCCTGTCGTCTCTGACACGACCACGAAAGCCATTCCTGAAGTTCTCGTCTGCCTAGTCACGACTAGGGAGGCCACCTTCCCCCATGAACTCTCTACCTCTCTCCTTGCTCTGTCTGCCTCCTCTGTCTCTGCTCTCCCCAGGTCCCAGTCCATGATGCGGCCTCCTGTTCCGCCCTGGAGGGCTCCTGCGCCTCCTGTTCCGCCCTGGAGGGCTCCTGCGCCTCCGGTTCCGCCCTGGAGGGCTCCTGCGCCTCCTGCTCCGCCCTGGAGGGCGCCTGCGCCTCCTGCTCCGCCCTGGAGGGTTCCTGCGCCTCCTGCTCCGCCCTGGAGGGCGCCTGGGCCTCCTGTTCCGCCCTGGAGGGCTCCTGCGCCTCCTGTTCCGCCCTGGAGGGCTCCTGCGCCTCCTGTTCCGCCCTGGAGGGCTCCTGCGCCTCCTGCTCCGCCCTGGAGGGCCGCTCCGCCTCCTGCTCCGCCCTGGAGGGCTCCTAAACCCCTTGCTCCGCCTTCGGCTCTGCCCTGGAGGGCTTCTACGCCTCCTGCTCTGCCCCGGAGGGTCGCTAAGCCTCCTGCTCCGCCCTGGAGGGCTCCTAAGACTCTTGCTCCACCTCAAAGGACTGCTCTGCCTCCAGCCCTGCCCTGGAGGGCTCCTGAATCTCCTGCCCTGCTCTGGAGGGCCTTTGCCCAACCTGTTCTGCCTCAGTCTCCTGGCCCCCCCACCGCTCCCCTGGACTGTTTCTTCCTGTTGTTTTTTGGAGCGTCTGGAAGCCGCTCCTTGGAGGGGGGCTATGTTACGCCAGGCCAGCAGAGGGAGCCCTTACCCCCACTGACTGTTGCTGCTCCCTCTGCTGCCTCTATGGTTACTTCCTGTTTGTCTACCATAAATACAAGCTCAGGACACACACACTCTGCGAAGTATTGATTTGCATTTGCGGACTTTACCAAGCGTTATTCCTTGCTCCCAGGTTTTCCCAGTCTCCTTGTTGTTTTCCCTAGCCATAGTTCTGTTTTTGTTTTCCCAGTCTTAGTCATAGTTTTCTAGTTTCTTGTTTTCATTTCATTGTTTCATTTGGACTGCCCACCTGGATTTTGACCCACGCTTGTTTATTGGATTACGCTATTGGATTATCTTCGCTGTTCATGTTTGCTGGTGTTTTCGACCCTGTCTGCCTGTCTACGATCATCAAAATAAAGCCTTGCATTTGGATCCTCACTCTTGGTCGTCCCGTTTGTGACACTTACTTTATTTTTATGATAAGTCTGAGGTGACCTGTGTGCAGTGTTGGGGGTAACGCATTACAAATAACTCAAGTTACGCAATAAGATTACTTTTTCAAGTAACTAGTAAAGTAATGCATTACTTTTTCATTAACAAAAAAATATCTATTACTACAAAAAAGTTACTTTTTGTTTCCTTTGTGTATTTAATCCCATTTTATTAACCAATGTCTTTGCTGCTGACCTTTGTTGATCCAATTCAACCATACGCACAGAAAGAGCAAAACTTACTTTAGATTAACTAACATTTGTGCTTCATATTTCTCATTGCTGAAGAGTGTTGAACTTCCTTTTCCTACAGTTCTACTATATAGACATGAATTTACTTTTCCTTCAGCCTTAGGCTTTTTCATTTCACTTTTTGGTGTGAAAGGGCTTTAACATTTGCTAAAAATCTAAATTGTTATATTAGAAACAAACAAGCAAGCCCTGTCCAGAATTAAAATGCAAAAGTAACATAAAAATAAAGTAACATATTACTTTCCATAAAAAGTAACTAAGTAACATAATTAGTTACTTTTTTAGGGAGTAACGCAATATTTTAATGTATTACTTTTCCCCAACACTGCCTGTGTGAGGTTGCAGGTTTTCTTTCCTTTAGTGAGGTATTCACTTTATAATAATAGCATTTTAGACACTGTTTACATTCTAAGAACAGAATTTCATCTCACTTGGACAATTGGGACACATTTTCTTGTCATACACAAATTACAGGATTTGGAGAGTCAGTTTGTTCCTGTTGTTCCACATGTTTTAGCATCAGGATTTAATGGAATATCAAAAACTCTGAAAAGACAGACATAGAGGGGCCCATGAATGATATTACTTCTAATAATATTATAACAGTTAAGAGGATATTGTGGATGCACTTGTTTCAAAACTATTTCATTCATGTCCAGAGTGTTCATCAGCTTAATCAACAATCTATATCATGTCAAATGTGAAATAATGTTGAATATAATTTTCTTTCTCCGTAGGCAAGCTCTCCTTTTCAACTCTCTGTAACTACTGAAAAAACACTGGTAAGCATTTTTATTTGAGTTTAAATGGATTTGAGCATCATATTTATTTGCATTAAAAAAGTTTACCTCCGTTTTTGCTACATTACAGTAGATCAGTAAATACACTCTTAAAAATAAAGGTGCTCACGATGCCATAGAAGAACCTTTTTTTTTTCTAAATGGTTCCATAAAAAAACCTTTAACATCTGAAGAACCTTTCTGTTTCACAAAAAAGAAGGTTCTTCAGATTATAAAAAGGAAAGAAAGAGATGGTTCTTTAATGAACCTTAGACTGAATGGTTCTTTGTGGAACCAAAAACGGTTCTTCTATGGCATTGCTGTAAAGAACTGGGGGATGATGAAGATGTTGACTCTGTTCCTAATGAGCTGCCTGAGTAGGTAGCATTTAAAAGCGCCATGCCCTTCTGACATAAAGGCTGATCTAAATGTTAGACAGGATGAATACAGCACAATTATGCTGTGCTGCTGTGGCCAAATTCTAAGGCAGCATGAACTCTTCATGGAAAAAGTAAAAGGAAAGCATCAAGATGAAGTATGAAACAGAAAGAGTTTGTAAAAAAATATAATTAATTAAGGACTCAAAAATATCTATGGCTCAAACTGGCTCAATCTTTGGCCCATTGCCTCAAAACACTAAACACAAACACAAAATTCAAAGCTCTGCAAATCTCTAGCAAAAGCAAACAGCATTCAAAACTGTTTTATCTCTTTCCAAAATGGGTATTGCACTAAAAATGTCACACACACACAGACACACACACACACACACACACACACACACGCACGCACGCACGCACGCACGCACACACACACACACACACACACACACGCACACACACACATGTTGGGTTTACATGTTTTATGGGGACATTCCATAGGCGTAATGGTTTTCATACCGTACAAACCGTACTTTCTATCGCCCTACACCTACCCTACACCTAAACCTAGCCCTCACAGGAGATTGTGCATACTTTTACTTCCTCAAAAAAACTCATTGTGCATGATTTATAAGCCTGTTTCCTCATGGGGACCTGAGAAATGTCCCCACAAGGTCAAAATCTACTGGTATTCCTATCCTTGTGGGGACATTTGGTCCCCACAACGTGATGAATACCAGGTGCACACACACACACACACACACACACACACACACACACACACACACACACACACACACACACACACACACACACACACACACACACACATCATATAAATGTCTCTGTTTACCAGCCAACAACACACTGATGTGCTCAACACAAAACTCTATAAATCAGTAGGTTTATAACCTTTGCATATATTGTATATTATTTCAGAAAAAACATATAATCACTCATTACACACCGACCTAACAAACACCAACAACAGGGAGCATTACTATTACAGTTCTTTACAGACGCTAGGACACATTTCTCAATACTTAGGTCACTTTTGCAAAACTCTTCACACAGTGTGCACAACAGAAGTCTATGTGGGCTAAACTGAGGATCAATTATCATTGTTTTGGCACAAAATGCATTCAATAACTACATCTCTCAAATTTCATGCATTCTTTTCTCACACAGACACAACAACTGCCAAAAATCTGTGTACGTACAGGACACTTTGCACGTGCTTACATACTGTTTTCAAAACTGTTAAACTTATGTTCAAAACAATAACATAATGCAAAACTGAATAAGACAGCAAAATTCAACAGCAATATGTTATTGAAACATATTTAAAATCTAAAAATGCAGTTTAACCAGCCACAGCTGATTCTCATTGTAGATGAACATCTACACAGGTGTTACTCTTTCAATTTCATTACAAAAGTAGACAACTGCTGAATAGGTTTGTATTGTGATGTAAACATGGACCCAAATAAAAATACATAAAATATTGACGAACTCTGCATCATGTCTGATTCATTCCTGTAACAAATATTGCAGTTATAAACAATATATATTGCAATTATAAACAGAGATGTGTCCTTGTTTTACACAAGAAAACACTGTGTAATGCTACATGTTGTTAGTGTTTTTTAGGACATTGTTTTGTGGGTGACAAAGTGTGTTTGCCGGCTGTCAACCTGTGCTAGTGTTCTGGAAGAATGAGTTTATTTGAGACCTGAAAAAAGTGTTTTGGTAGTTGTAGTGCATTTTGAATGTGAAATGAACTGCTTTGCCAAGCTGAAAGTCGGTTAGGAGAATTGTGTGAAGAGTTTTGCAAAAGAAGTATTGAGAAATGTGTCCTAGCGTCTGTAAAAAACTGTACCTGACAATACTACAAAGAAAACATTTCCAATGTTTTCACTAACAAGTTTAATTGTGTTTTGTAAATATAAACATATTTGAATTTTGATGACTGAAACATACTCCAAAAATTGGTAATAGGTGAGGGTCAGTCTTTGCAAGGAAAGATGGTTCATGGCTTACCACTTTATGCCAAACCTATTGGGAGAATTGTCAAACTGTTCAAAAAGTAACATTTTTAATGCAGGATTGCAAAGTCTTTGTCTATCATTATCTACCATAATATTGTGAAAAGATTCAAGAAGAAATATCAATCCGTATAGGGAAAATCAGGAAACCTCTGCTGTATGTAACCTCTGAGCTCTCTGATAAATCATCATGCTACTGTGTTAAATATAGCCATATATGCTAAGGAGTATTTTGTAAAACTATTCTCAATAAACACAGTCCACTGCATCAAGAAATCCAACTTCCAAAATCCAACAAATCAAAATCTGTACATCAATCCTATGGAGAGATGCTGCCGAGTTTTCTGGGCCTGAGCTCATCTCAGATGATACCACAGACAGTGGAAATGTATGCTGTGATCAGCTATTTTTTTGGGGAAAAAAAACAGACAGGTCTGACTGCGGTCCAGATCTGTCTTCTATTAAAATGTCTGGCGTGTCATTAATAGGAGAATAAGACAACGATGACCACAGACGAAGTAGAAGTCTTGTATCAAGTGAGAAAATTCCACTTGCAAAAACTGCAGCAATTAATCTCCTCAATTCAGAAATGTATAAAAGTGTAGCGAAAGGAAAGGTGATGTAAGGTTTTGCAACAGAGCCTTAGAGTAGGACAAAGGAAACACAAATCAACTCTTTTTTTAAGCCAGGGTTCATGTAATTGAAATGGAAGCCACTGAATTAAAAAAAAAAAAAAAAAAAAACGTAATTGCTGTTTTTTATCTGAAAGACCTTTTTTTCTCTCTCAATTGCGAGTTTACAACATGCAAAATGCGATGTCAGAATTGTGAGATATAAACATGCATTGGTAAGAAACTAGTACGTTTTTTTTTTCTTCTTCACATAAATAGTCTTTAAAACTGACAGTTGTGACAAAACAAGTCAGAATTGCAAGAAAAAAACTAACTTATGAGAATTATAAATTTGCAATTGCAAGAAAAAAATGTATAATTACGAGTTTAAATACATATTTCTTGTTTATCTGTCTTAGACAAAGCCTGGAGTTATTAGACCAGTCATTGCAACATCCAGATTTACAGATGATGACGAATTCCACCCAAATCCTTTCATCAAGAACCTTCAAGGAAACAAATCCAATCGTTACCAATACAAGGTGGGTTTCACTAAATAGTCATGTGCAGTGAACAACAACTCAAAATCAATTCATGGTAATGTTATCACAGAATGAATGAACATCCTTCATGTTGCAGATTGTCATGGTGTAAAATCCATAACTTTCTGTTAGCAGATGCACAAAAAGGGATTTGTATGCAATTTATGCAATGCATAGGCATGTTTCATGAAGAGGGGAGGGGGTCATATAAATTTAGAAAAACATAGACTGTAGTCATTCTTGAGAAGTGGGACAAAACAGGGTGCAAAATTGAAAAAATAAAACTTTGTACTTAGACAAAGGAAACTACATTTATGTATCTTATATGTGCTAAGCTACTGAGCTATGCTTTGATACAACCTCCCAACTTTTCTCTTTTAAAAAAAGTGTTTTTTAACTTGGACTGTGTGATATAATTTTAACTTTATCTTTAACAGCTTTCTAGATGTTTTTAACATTTCAAAACACATTCTCACATTAGTAGACAGATTACACTTTCACACGTGACCAACAATTCCACAACAAATATAAGATATCATAATGAAATATCATCAAAATATTCATCTGACGGAATTCGTGACAGAACTGACATCTGACGGTGGTGACCAAAACCTGAATTTGTAGTCATTTTAACTATCAAATACATTGAATCAATTACAGTTCTTTACAGACGCTAGGACACATTTCTCAATACGTAGGTCACTTTTGCAAAACTCTTCACACAATTCTCCTAACCGACTTTCAGCTTGGCAAAGCAGTTCATTTCACATTCAAAATGCACCACAACTACCAAAACACTTTATTCAGTTCTCAAATAAACTCATTCTTCCAGAACACTAGCAAAGGTTGACAGCCGACAAATACACTTTGTCACCCACAAAACAATGAGCTAAAAAACACTAACAACATGTAGCATTACACAGTGTTTTCTTGTGTAAAACAAGGACACATCTCTGTTTATAATTGCAATATATATTGTTTATAACTGCAATATTTGTTACTGGAATGAATCAGACATGATGCAGAGTTCGTCAATATTTTATGTTGTTTATTTATTTTTATTTTTTTACACTAAGTAATTCTAAAATACAAGAATTTGTATACACACCATCCACTGATACAGATAGAATAGTAATGCTAAACTACTCGCATTTTTAGATTTGAAATATGTTTCAATAAAATATTGCAGTGAATTTTGCTGTCTTATTCAGTTTTGCATTATGTTATTGTTTTGAACATAGGTTTAACAGTTTTGAAAACAGAATGTAAGCACGTGCAAAGTGTCCTGTACGTACAAAGATTTTTGTCAGTTGTTGTGTCTGAGTGAGAAAAGAATTCATGAAATTTGAGAGATGTAGTCATTGAATGCATTTTGTGCCAAAACAATGATAATTGATCCTCAGTTTAGCCCACATAGACTTCTGTTGTGCTCACTGTGTGAAGAGTTTTGCAAAAGTGACCTAACTATTGAGAAATGTGTCCTAGCGTCTGTAAAAAACTGTAATTACTGTATTAAAACAACCACAACAAACAGTGTTTGAATAAAATGATTTAAATATTTCAAATAATTTCTTCAGAAACTGGAAGATGGTGTTGACTTATCATGGTTGTGACACAGGAAATATTACATTAGAATTAAAATATTCTAAAACTATAAAACTTAGCAGAGCCTGTGTGACATTGATGTACTCTGCAGAAGAGCACTGCGGCAAGGGAGTCCTTTAGAGTGACAGCTGCCCGATATCCCCTGATTTTATTACATTTTAATTCATGTCTGATGGTGTTGACAAAAAGTGAGGACATAACTTTGAAACCTTATTAAACACACGTCTCACTGAAAAACAACCTTGCTTTGATATGAGATATTATCAAGAGTTGCTTTTGATAAAACAATGTCTTTTTCATCATTAAAAAACTTTTTTATACATTTTATAGCACATGAATGAACTCTTCTCTGTGGACACACTGTTTTAGATGTAGTGAGAAGACAATAAGTGTCATAGATTTCACATAATACTGATAAAATTAAACGGAAGGGGATAATTGTGTTAAATACATTCTATTATTAATCCCCATAACATTTACAATTGTAAAGAATGACTGGACAAATAACCATAAGTGCAATTTTAAACAATTGAAATGGACTCATATGCATCGCTTTTTGCCTACTAGCACCTCTCAATCATTTAAGGTAATTTATTCTTTTGCAGCATTCTGTTCTTTAAAGAAAAACAAAGAAATTAGCAAAGCTGAACTGTACTTACTGCCATTTATTTGCACACACTGCCTATGTTGTTTTAGCATCAGACTTACTCAAGAAATTATGCAAATTAGGTAACAGCTTAAACCACAAAACGTGTGCTGAACACAATATGCAAAAATATTGGAAACAGCAGCAGAGGTCGCGATCTGTCATACTATGCAGCTATAGGCTGTGGAACCGGTATGACCAGTAGTCAAAAAGGCCCTAGTTTGGCATGCAAAAAATTGATGGTAGTCTTTTTTGTTTATCTATCTATTGTATATCTGTCATCTATCTTTTTGGTGGTTATATCAAGAAAAAAGGAAATCAAAAGGTCAACATTCTTTATGTACTTCGGAACAAATTTAAAGTGCCACTATAAGTGATTTTTCAGAGAAGCTGCAACATGTCCTGCTGGGTTAAATCTATTTCCAGTGGGATCAGGAAGTGCACGCATTACTAGAACCCAATGTCATGTGCAATTCCCCACATCAGCACATCTATAAAACCCATAGGATAAGATAAGATGCCGATAGACCCAACATATGCTTCTAAAAACCTCAGAGCACATTATTCATGGAGGAAATAGACAGTCGTATACTGCTTCTTATAATTCATATGAATGTGGTTCTAGTTTGGTGTTTTTTAAATGCCAGCTGTATTTGTTCATGTGAGGAGAATTATTCATAGTTTTTATTTTTTGGAGAGTGGCTTCTAATTTTCCACAGAATCACATATCACTGTAATGAAGTTGTTTGCTGCTACAAACTGATAGAGCACCCTGTATCAAACTGGATATGAATGCTGATTAATCCTAACCACAAAAATTGGCATCCAGTTTTTTACATGAAGTGCTCATTATATCTGACAGCCTATTCAACTGAGGTAACTTTGAATATGTAAACTAATTATTTTTCAATTAAAATAAATCTTAAATCCCCCACTAACAAAACAACCACTGTTTATACAAAAATAATTGTGGTGGGTAATAAATAAATCATCTGGTGTGTAAAGTTCTGTATTGGCAGAAATCAAGAGGAAGGCTGGTCCGTTAACAGCATGGACAAATGGGAAAAACAATGATAGTGTTGTGGCCAAAAATATGAAAAAATGTGGCAATACATTTGGCTACAACTTTAAATGCAAGTAATATTACATTAAATATGAATGCACTTGCATCAGGAATAAACATATATTGTACTGTCTACAATGTGTATAGTCTCAATGCCACAAAGTGCCCTTTGTGTCTGTCATGCACCCTTAATGTAAAGTCTGTGTGGAATGCTTTATTCCACAATGCAATGCAAAACAAAATCTAAATGCTAATATGCATGCAAGTATTAAACCAAAAATGGAAGTTTCAGTCAGAAGTGTGTACATGGCTCTCTGTAAACACTATCCCACAATGCACTGTGCCTTCATTTTCTATCATTGTTCACCCTTTATTTGCCATCAGCATGGAATCATGTGATGAGACAGCAGATAAAACAACAATCAGTGAAAACATGAGCTCTCTCTGGTAATGACTGTGTGTACGTCACCCCTCCCTAACGCCAGCTTTTAAAAGCCATCTATGGATGGGGATGCAGGTGTTTTTGACACCTTAAACACTGTGTTTATCTCTTAACAGGCTTTTTATATTATCGCAGGCAGTAGATATCATCAAGATTTGTCACCAAATTATTGTCTCTGATGGAGACTACAGAGCATGAGATGCATTTATTTCACTTTCTGACATGCAAACTTCTTCAGGCTCTCCTTGGCCTTGGACACTTAAAAAACAATTTCAGGTGTATTTGACATTCATGGCTCATTTCATTTTCTTTTGAAAAGGCATAGAATTGCCACGTTTGCTTAGTAATGATTCTTTTGTGAAATCCAAAAGGCCCTAGTGAATGTTTCTGTAGCTGGTTGCACTCTGGTTGACTCTTACTGTGGAATTCTTATTGTTGCCCACATATTTCATATGTAGTTTTGGCTGTGCTTCTGTCAGCTAGGATTTATTTATGATTATTATTTTGTTAAATCAGTATACATATTAACCCGTTTAATCCCAATTTTTTTCCCAGATATGAAAATATCCAAATCATGTGTCATAAGTAACCCTTTGAAATAATCAATATTTATTTTCGGAATTTTTTTTTTTGGAAAAGTGTGTAAAAAATTGTGTTTTATAGTCGGTCACAATTGTGACCGGTGGGATAATGTGTATACTGAATTAATATATTTCATATTTGAACACATTCTAGGGGTTACTATTATGCATAAAAAGCCTTATACAACATTGATAGGAATACTGAGATAAAAGACAAATAAATACAATCATCAATGTATTTTAAAATTGTTACTTTATTGTAACATATATTATCAAATTGTTATATTAGTGCTACCAGTATTGCAACATCAATATTGTAACTTATTTGTAACATCTGAGCTTTTGATTTAGAGCAATATTTTGTCATAGCAACATTTTAGTGCAATCTTCACTAACAACCGGATTGGATTTATATTGTACGTATATCTAAGTTGACTGTTATCCCACCGCTCACAATTGTGACCATCAACATGTTTACTCATCCTATGACAACACTCAACAAAACGTCTAGGTTACGAAGGTAACCCTCGTTCCCCGAAGGAGGGAACGGAGACGTTACATTGGGATCTCGCTTGAGAGACCGATCACCTCTGAGCCTTATTAAAAAGGCCAATTGAAAATTGGCGAGTGGACGTGCGCGCCGGCCACGCCCCCGTACATACGGGTATATAAGATGGCTGCGCGCACCACTCAGTCAGGCTTTTGCTGAAGAGCCGGGAGAGCCCAGCGTCAGCGCGACGCCAGGGGCGTGGCAGGGGAATGTAACGTCTCCGTTCCCTCCTTCGGGGAACGAGGGTTACCTTCGTAACCTAGACGTTACCCCTTCAGTCGAATCACTTCGACGTTACATTGGGAACTAGACCCATGGAAAAGGCCACGACCCTGACGCCGCGTTACGCACAACGCCACGTGCCGGCAGGTCTTCCCAGACGTGTCCGCAGGCGGTCATTGAACGTAACCTTCCCAACGCCCCGAGGCCCCCTTTTTATAAGGGGGCCTGAAGGGATGCCAGATGTACTGAAGCATGGGTTGGGGGGGCGGAGCACATGCAATTTGTGCATGTGGAAATGAGAATAATTCAATATATCCATAAGATTTCTTAGGGATACACGAGGGAAACAGCGGTCTCCTCCGCTGGAAAATATTGAAAAGTATAGCCACAACCTGCGGGGCGAAGGAGACCCAGGCAGGATCACAGCCAAGGACTACTCCGCATCTAGCCCTGACTGCGGGGCATGGAGGACCCAGGTTCGCCGGAGGGAACATTCTGGGAGATAGCGCACGGATCCACGTGGGAATGGCGCAGCAAGCCGACACCAGCCGTCCCCCCGCTCGCCTGAAGTCTTATGTTAAGACACGGGAGGAACGGCCTCTGCGCGGAGGTTGAAGAACCTAGCGAAGGTATTAGGTGTCGCCCAGCCCGCAGCTCTATAGATATCTGCTAGTGAGGCGCCATGAGCCAACGCATAGGATGAAGCAGCACTCTTAATGGAGTGGGCATGAACACCTAAGGGGCATGGCTCTCCCAGATATAGATAAGAGAGGGAGAGGCATCTACCACCCAATGAGCCACCTCAGTTTGGGGACAGCATTCCCTTTCTGCTGAACCCCAAGCAGATAAGCTGCTAGGTGCGTCTGAAGTGCCGAGCGAATTCATTTTCACATAGACACAACATCGCAAGGCTGGGTCTGCCTCCTCCAGGGCAGAGCTTGCAGGTTCACCACCTGACCGCGGAAAAGCGTGGTGGGGAACCTTGGGCACAATAGCCGGGCTGGGGTCTCAGGTAGTAACGTGAGAGTCGCCGGGCCCGAACTTCTTGACACACTTTGCTGGCAAGGAAAGCTTGAAGGTCTCCAACCCTCTTAATAGGAGCCGGGGCAGTCAGGAGCGCTGTCTTAATGACAGGACTCGACTGAGGCCCACTGAGCACCTCTGGGGAACCTTTGCTCGTTCAATGGGAGCCAGGGCAGTCAGGAGCGTTTTTCTCGCTCGACTGAGGCCCGAGGCTCCAAGGGAGCGCCCCGCGGCCTGAGAAGGCGACGGGGAAGCTTCCCTACAGAGAAGTTTGTAGGTCTCCTTACCCTCTTGATGGAGGCCAGGGCAATCAGGAGCGCTGTCTAAATGACAGGAATTCTAGCTCGACTGAGGCCAGGGGCTCAAATGAAGCGCCCCGCGGCCCCGAAGGGCGACGGAGGGGTCCCAAGAGGGTATGAGGCGTGGTCTGGCACCTCTGAGGGACCTCACGACCAGTGGGTGCTTACCTATTTTGCTTCATCTACTGCATGTGATATGCGGCTAAGCGGCGGCATATATTCCGAGAGTCGAGGGGACAGCCTGCGCTCCAACTCTCCTGCAGGATAGGAAGCACTACTGCAATCGTGTATCTCTGTGCCTCTCAGCGAGAGGAATGCCAGCGATAGACCTCATCTCAGTGCGTGAGCCAGCCTTTGCCAAGGGAGCCCAGTACCGAGTGATAGTTTGTATCACGGCCTGTGGAAGGCCGGAGAGATCTATGGTGTCAAGCCGTGCCCTTACAGGGAGGGACTGCCGCGAGGGGAAGGTTACTAAGACCTAAGTCCGGGTGGGCCGTCCTTGCAGCGCAACCTCCAGACTTACTCCTCGTCCTCCCTGGACTCGCACAGAGTCTGCGCAAGGAGGCTCACTGGGGAAGGGCGTACTTGGGCCCCGGAGGTCAGCTATGTGCCAGAGTTACTCTGGCAATGGGAGGAATCGGGAGGGCGAGCGGATGTGGCTGGGCCTGCCGATATAACTCCAACTAGCTGCGTCACGGGGTGGAGTCGCCATTCTGCAGGTGGGTGGACTGCCGTGGGAACCGGGGGGCTGCACGGTTGAGTTTCCCTGCTTTAAATGAATGGCAAGTAGCAAAATCTGCCACGTTGGACTCCATGGGAGCAGATGGGAGGAGCTGTAAGCCTCTGTTGTACATGGTAACCCAACCCGTGGTAAGCCACGGGCTGACTTGTCGGCAATACTGCGGGAAAACGCCAGTCCGGAGAGAGCCGAGATGCCATGCCCATCATAGGACTCGATCGTGCTGCAGCGGTCTCACATGAAACAGCTTAACGGCAAGCGGCTAGAGCTGACATGTGCCCCAGGAGCCTCTGATTTGAGGGGACCGCTGAATAGTTCCTGATTAGCTCAGAGACTACAGCACCAACTGCGCGCTCTTGGTAGCAAGGCGGGCCGTCTTGTGGACCGAGTCGGGCTCCCGACCGAGGAAAGGGATTCCCTCGGTTGGCCTGAAGGACCAGATGGCGGGGGTGCCGAGGCACCAGGTCCCTGTATTCGCACAACGGAACTCACGAGTGGGCTGGTAAGCACCAGTCGAAGAGACAGTTGAAGACGCGAGTACCTGTCTGCCGAAGAGGGGACAGGGGAGCTCCTATGGCCTAAAGAAGGCAGGAAGGAGAGGGACTAGCCAAGTGGAAGCACCTCGCGCTGAGCGCTCGACCCCCGGGGCAGACCGCCGGAGGGGTGTGCACCGGGGAAAGATCGAGACGCGACAGCGGGTGCCCTTCAGGCAGATGGCTGCAACCCAGCCCTGGAGACGGAAACATACTTGTATGTGCGTCGTCGTGAGCATGTGTGCCGACAGCCTAAGAAGGGATCGGAACAGAGCTCCATCCAGGGCGGATGTTAACCCACCACTCTAACTGGACACGTGAAGTCAGGACTCTTATCAAACCCCGACCTCGTCCCGGCCGGAGAGACAGGCTGGATCGCGTCCTTCGCCAGTAGGAACGCGACCTCCGCAGGCAGAACAGAGGCACGCCTGTTTCCGAATAAAGAATGTAAGGGGTACCTGTGAGTCTGGGCGGACGCCTGGAGCCGGGCCGTACCGTCCGTATCAACCAGTGTAGTGGTATCAAGGGAACGTTGACCGGCGTGACCGTGGTGGGGCAGCCTGGGGAAAGACAGGGAAGGAGACAAAACCCAGAAGGATAAACGTCCTGGAGAAGTGTCTAACTGCGCTAAGCAGTGCTTACCTACTTCCCTGGTTCCCGCGCTGGCGACATCCGGTCCCGAGTCTGGTTCCGAGGAGTGGAAGTGCTGCTCAGGAAGGAAACTCGGGGCCGGGGCCCCAGAGGTGAGAAAGCTGGGTCTTTCTGTGATTTCAAATGACCGGCTAAGTACGGGGAGGCGTACTGCTCTGGCAACTCGACGGGGTATGCTGATGGGCGGAGGATCGCAGGCTTTTGGGGGCCGGCGATACGTTCGACGCCGCAAAACCCTTCACGGTGTCGCCGAATAGGCCGCTCTGGGGAATGGGAGAGTCGAGAAAGCGAACTTTGTCGGCCTCTGCCATCCGGGCCAGAGTCAGCCATAGGTGGCGTTCCTGGACCACGCAGGTGGACATCACCTGACCAAGGGGACACGCCGCGACCTAGTGGCCCGAAGGGCGAAGTCAGTGGCGGCGCGGAGTTCTTCAAGTACCCCCTGGTCAGGACCACTCTCGTGCAGGCCTTAAGGTGCCTGCACCTGGCACTTTTGCAGTGTTGCAATGGCCTGCAGGGCGGGGCAGCGTGTCGGGGGGCGCAGAAAAGGCCCAGCCGATGAGGGCGGAAGAAATTTCACATGCCCTAAAAGGGAGACGCGGAGGGCCCCACCAGGCGGCCGCGCCCGCGGGCAAAGGTGCACCGCGATGGCGCGCCCGACCTGGGGGACCGCCACGTACCCCTTGGCTGCCCCGCCATGGAGAGTGGCGAGGGGAGAGGAGCTGGAGTGCGCTTCAAATTAATAGGGCGCCATAGATTTTGTCAGCTCCTCATGCACATCCGGTCAGAACGGGACCGGGGGGGAGCGCGGCGCTGCCGCCGGTGCCCCCCCCAGGAACCAGTCGTCCAGCCTAGAAGGATCGGCCGGAGGCCCCTGAGGAACCCTCAAACCGATCCCCCCCGGCTGCCCGGAAAAGCATAGCCGACAGTTCGACATCAACCTCCGGGGGGGCAGCGACCACGGGTGGGCGCCGCGCCGCGGGAAGAGATGTGTCACCGTCTGACTCTCCCTCTGATGCTGTGACAGACATCTCATCCTCTGCAGGAGCACCGAAGGAGACGCTCAGCCCGCCAGGCGGGGAAGCGTCTGCTGCGGAAACTCAACGGGACCGCGCTGAGATAGAGAGGTCCGCAGGGCTTTTTGAGCCGGCGGAACGCTGTCTATCGTAAATTGAATGTCCCCCCCCGCGCCCCACCGCGGTGGCCGAAGAGCATAGGCGGCTCAACGGCTGACCACGGGAGGGAGGCGGGGGGAGCCAGCTCGCGAACGAGCGGCAGGACTTCAGCGTGGTCATGGTCATGCTTTCACCGCATGGACCATTCATGAGCACCACCCCAGCGTGCTCAAAGCCTAAACACGTGAGGCAGCGCTCATGTCCGTTCGCTGAGGAGAGGAAACTACCACATCCAGAAACGCACGGCCGAAAAGACATCCTGAAAAGGACGTCTAAAACGGCCGCTAGAAATTGCTCTTTTGTGATCCCGGTTTGCCCAGGGAGGGGCCGCGGGGCAATGCACTCGCCGGGGCTGCTCGCTGGAATGCAAAAAGGCTTTATATGGCCGTGAAAAACGGCCGCCCGCGGGACCGCGCTGACGGCTGCCAAACAATGCTCTTTCTGTGAAACACTCTTTTAGTTATGGCAGCGCAGCAGCAGGAGGGAGCATGAACTCTGAAGAACTCTTCTCGGCTGTTTAGAGGCTCGACACATCGGCTCTGAAAGCAAAAGTCTGACTGAGTGGTGCGCGCAGCCATCTTATATACCCGTATGTATGGGGGCGTGGCCGGCGCGCACGTCCACTCGCCAATTTTCAATTGGCCTTTTTAATAAGGCTCAGAGGTGATCGGTCTCTCAAGCGAGATCCCAATGTAACGTCGAAGTGATTCGACTGAAGGGGTAACTGAATATATGTGAAGTTATATATTACTACTAGACACCTTAGAGATAATGTGTACCAAAACTCTTTGTCACATATTTATTTTAACATACTTTACTAGCCTTATGTTTTGGAGCTTTGATGCAGCCATCATCGTCTCATGGTGCAAACAGGAAATTAACTGCTCTGGTCATGTGGCAATTTGCACTAACCATGTGAATCTGCACATATTTAATTGAGACCCTTTTTTTTCTTCTTCCATATTTGCAGGAAGTGCACTAAAACATCAGTCAGTAAAGTGTTTAGAGCTTTGATGAAAACCTTTTAAACGGTCACAATTGTGGCTGGTGGGATTAAACGGGTTAAAGGTTATTTTTATGTTACTGTATTTGTTCCCCTCTTTAATAACTTTCTACCTATTTTTTTTTTTTTTAAAGGTGTAGACATTTTACATTTGCCAGAATCTCTATTTTTGTATTGCCCCTCTCCCCCTTCCCCCACCTAGACTTTGATAATCTTAATTCTTAATTCTTAATTATGTATATGTAGATATACAGTTGTACATATGTATAGCTCTATTATGCTCCAATATTTAATTGGCTAAAAAAACCTTTTAAACTTGTGTCAAAAATCCTCATTCAACAATCACAATTAAAAGAAAACCATAAAAATACAGTGTTCCAAAGCTGTGGGAATCTAGATGATTGACAAATGTGAGCCGATCTGTTAACACATTCACAGTAAGGACAGATGGGATTTGTCTGTTAGACAGCTCCCGTGAATCTAGAAACTCTCAAGATATGTCAGTCATTAATTTATAACCTCTAGCACTGTCAGTATCATGGTGAAAAATGCAATGCCTCTGAGTTGTTGAAAAGTTGTGAGTAGAATCGACAAGAAACTTTTTTTTTTTGTGGCTGAATTAAGTCTGAATGGAGCACTTTGAATAAAGTTAAAATTAATAATTGTAAAGTGTTAATTGTAGCATTATATTTAGTACTATGTGCCGTTGCATCAAAGGTTACAGACATCACTCTAGCCAAACACAGTCATGTCTACCAAGCACACAATCATCATGGTCTCCTTATTGCTTTGTGATTTCTGCAATCTCACAAATACTTTGATCATAACTAACACAGTGACACACAATGTAAATAAGAGACTGTTTGAGCAGTGTAAACTGAGTTATCGATAATAAGGGGAGTTTTGGTCAAAATGCAGAAATCAAATCTTTATAGATCTTGAATTGACTTCTCCAGCAATCATGAAGAGAACAGTCTTTGATCGTTTTCAACATAAAAGACGTGGGTTTAGTATTTTTATGTTACTAATGCAATTAACTTAACCTTTTGGGGCCACTGTGCCTGTAAAGTGTTTGTGGATATTAATTTGTAATCTAACTTGCAAACTAATCTATGTGTAAAGAAAATTCGGTAACACTTTTTATGAAGCCCCTATTTGTAATACACTATAAGGGTATTTCTAAGGCATTATAATGAATGCATAATGCATTATAAAAAAAACTTATAATATGTTATATCATCTCATGAATAATCATAACAACAATTATAATACATTATAATACTTGAGTATTTGAGGTTATAACTTTTAGGATTATGATTATTTATAACACACAATGGACGCCATATTAAATCTACTTAATTTATAAAGGACTATATCATATTACATTTATTTTTTACATTATATTACGTTTTATTTTGATGGTCCACTTATTCTATTTACTATAAGCTTAAACTTTCCACCTACATGTTAACTAACACTCCATAGAGTATTAGTAGACTTAGGTTAAGGTTAGGCTAGGTAGAAGGTTCATGTACTTGCAAAGTTACTTATAATATAACAACATAATATAATAGTTTGTCTTTTGGGGAAACATCAAAATTTAGTGTTAGCCTATATTTAGCATACTACTATAATAATTACTGTTAGCTGACATGCAGTTGCAGAGTTACTTATCAAAAGCTGTCTAAAGGGTACCATCAAAATAACCAAACTGATAATACAAATGTGGCATATTACACATTAATCTGATCTGATGCTTGATCTTAGGGTTCTTTGGGAAATATTATTATAATTACTTATAAGTGGTCTTTGTATGCTTTAAGTAAAGTGACATGTTGTTTGGGCTGCAAAGATAAATAACATTAATTTTCTCTGGCTGTCATACAGTATTGTGTCGAGCAAAACAAAGGGTTTGAATGGTTTTTATTTAAAGAAAACTTTAAGGCTATACTTGGAAGAGTCATTACTTTGCATACAGCTAATCAACACTCACTTTATGACTTTCTATATGTGGAGGAGATCTGCTTTATTCTCTAGGAAATAAAACACCTCGACAAAAGAAGGGCTCATTAAATGTGTAAATGAGTTTAGAAAAGCTGTTTGCTGTTGGATTGAAGCCGCCAATATGACAACTTAACTAGACAAGCTATGTGCGTATTAATGTCTGTGATGCTGACCTCTGTTAATCTTAGCATGTAGCCATTCTTCATTTACATAGTTAGATTGACATTTGCAAATGAGTAACAGCAGGCATGAGTTTGCATGTATGCTTTTTAGCTTTTCTTCAACAGCTGTCTGTGTTGTTAATGAATTATTCCTGCCTGATCTGACCTATAAAGATTGCTTTCATTGGCATAGGCAAATGTAGTCAGACATATTAAATATTAAATGTGTTAAATTAAATTAAATGTAACCAGAAAATATACATTTTAGGTTACCAGTCTTGTTTTGAGACGTGATGTTTTGAGTCTTTGTGATTATATTATACCTGTCATTACGGCACAGACAGATAAATCAATATGTAATTGTATTTGTGTCATGAAAAGCTCCCAATATCAGAGCCCCATTTGACCAAGAGGAGCTCAACTCCCTGTGCAGTTCTGTAGTTGAGATGTGGTCTCATTATTCCTAATTGATGGCTTGGATGACATGTGAGAAGAGGGAGTCTAGCAGGTAAATTGGTAGCTGTGATGAATGATAAGATGGATAGGTAGGGATAAGAGTGATTTATAGCCTTATCAGATAGCTGAAAAGCCCTGTTTTCATTTAGATAATACCTACCTATAGCAAGTAGGTGGACAATATTTAAGAATAACTGGCGAATGTGGACTTATGAGAATTTTTTCTTCTTCTATGGATTTCTTCTATGAAGCTATTCTGGCCATTTTCGCATAATGGAAAACTTTCCTCATTAATACTGTCTAGATAATTCATTATCCAACACTGAAGAGTGTTTAATGGAGTTGTGATGAATCCGGCGGCCCTTGGCTGCTGTTGATATTCTCAGGCTACTAGAGAGCAAGATATCGAGCGGTTAGCTTCTCTCTCAGATTGTCTGTAGCTGATTAAGTGTTTGTGGATTGGCTCAGTTTGAGTGATGAAGAGTGTCATTCTCCATACTGACAGAGGTATCTTTCTTTTTAAAGGTACGGAGGGAAAATTTGTCTATGTTTGAATGCTTCTTCTGTTTTATCTTAGAATTTTTCAAAAAGAGGATTATGTATTGTCCCGCTGCGATGTTTTCCCCACTTGAGCGCAGTGCCCACATCAATTACATTTAATCATTTAGCAGATACTTTTATCCAAAGCAACTTACAAATGAGGACAATAGAAGCAATCAAACCAACAAAATAGCAACAATATGTGCTGTGACAAGTTTCAGTTAGTCTAACTTGCTTCTTTTCTTTATTTTTGTTTCTTTCTTTATTTTGATGTGATAGTTGATTTTTTAGTTTTTGATACTTTACCATACACTGCAAAAAGACAACTGTGAAATTTACAGCAACTTGCTGTTTAATCAGTAACTACTGTAATTACTGTAATTTTTATTACAGTAAAAATCACAGTACCGTAATTGCAATCAGCGTATGAAACTCAACAATGGTAACATTCAGCAAAAGAACATTTTATGCAGAAATGCATGCTGGGTATCAACATAGTACAAAACTCATTCATGATTCCCAGCATGCATTGTAGTTTATCTGTTTATCTGAATTAGTTTGAGGATTGTCACCATTGTTGAGGTTTGTATGATAAGTGTTGATGTCTAAACCTTTCTGTGCAATGCCACGGAATTTTTGTATTTGTTATACAGGGCATTTACATCAATAATGAAATCATTAGTATTATTTTGTATTATTTTTCAACTTTATTGCAGCTTGACACCCATCACAAAAAGAAATATACTCCAACTTAAAACATCTTGGCTTTTCTTTAAGCATAAGTGTTTACATTGAAACACTATTGCAGCACTGAAAGAAAATTAACTTAATGAAAGTTAAGATTCAAGAGCCCAACTAAAGCAATCACTGATCACAATAATGGTGGTTTGTTGAAATTTCAACATTAATAGTGGGTGATATTAATTCAATGTCACTAACATTGACAAATCAACTATTTATTATTATTATGTATATATTTTTTACATTGATTCAATGGTTGCTTGCTATCAGGGTGGTCTCTATGTGGTTGACTGAAGGCTGAGATTAGGTAGCATTATTAAAACATGTTCTGGCCCAGCTGAGGGCTGGTTATAAATTACTATTTGGGCCAGTTATGGCTCATGTGTGGCTCATGTCTGTACTCCAGATTTGGGCCACACAAGGGCTGTAATTCTTAGCTGCATTTGGGCCAAGTGTAACTGCTTGCTTGGTCCAGAGCTGAGCCAGACGTCAATTGCTATGTGGGAACGGCCAATCCACAAACATACACAGACGCAATTCCAGATTAAATTTTATACAGCAGTGTCATGGAAATATATAAAAATTGCATGTGCTTTTTTTTTCCGCAATAATACGCAAACAGTTACCGGTTAATGTGGATATCCGTTTCCACCCCTCTCTCTCTCTCACGCTTTCGGAAAGTATAAAAAAAATATGTCCATTATGTCTGAGAGAAAAATACTGCTCAAAACTACTGTACTATGATTCACAGGAAAATATAATTTTACTGTAAAATTTCCAGCTATTGTAATTTTACCCATGATGCTTTGCAGATTTACAGCCACATGCTGTATACATATTCTACAGTATGGATTTGTTCATTTTACAGTAATAATGCTGTGAAAACTATAGAAATTTGTTACAGTGTAGTATAGCCACAGTATCAGGTTCTGCAATTAGAGCTGATAAACCCATCCTGTATTCACACATATTAATAAAATCAATTAAGATCAATATGTGTGAAATTCTTTTATTTTTGGCATTATGTTATGTTGTTATGTGCATGTTTTTTTTTTTGAGAGTGGGTTATCATGACTCTAAAACTGGCCCTTTTTCTTTTTGCAAAATATGTTTTTCCCCTCCTTTTGATTCTAAGAAATATGAGTATTTGTGAGACCATTATGGTTTAATGCTTTGACACTTAGGTTTCATACCCACTGGTTGGTTCACATTTCATTAGTAACCAGTGCATGTGTTTTCAGTTTGTCAGCGGTGCGCTCTGTGGTGAAGCTCAAGCAGATGGTGGAGGAGCTTTAGATGAGCAGTCAGCGTGTGGAGAGGGGCTTCCTTCAGAGCAACAAGGAGACTGTAAGACAAGGCTGGCATCTCTGATCACGCAGACCAGGATCTCCACACAAGATGTTCCCACCTCCATGAAGCCCCAGGAGACACACATCTGATGCTTACAAGAGAGCCTGATCTGATTGTAACTGTGACTACACATTAAAAAGGCTATTAAATGCAGCCCACATCAAGCATCTTAAAAATGACTCATTCCTCAATTAAGGATGTACAAAGTAATGTTTATCTACACAAATTAATAGTAGAATGATGCATTTATTTTCCAGAGAACAGCAATATCATCATGAACTTGTCATGGTCAGGTTTCACCTCAAAATCAAAATTAAGAAATAATAATAGTTTTATACAACAAACGGTTAGTCATGCTTTCTTGCTGATTTTGCCATTAGATGTGACCATTTCATAACTGTTTTCTTGCTATTCACCCAGTAAGAGCCTAGAATAGACATGTAATTACTTTTAATGCACTTTTATGTACAATCATTCAGTCAAATAGTAATTGCTCTGAAATTGGCCTTACTGTCTGCAGCGCATTCACACAGTCACAGTGCCTTTGATATGATGTGGCCTTTTCAGTTCACTCAATAATAAACATATGCCATGTCCAAGACACTTCTCTGTACTGATTGAACTCAAAAATGCAAATTTACCATATAAAAGTTTCAATATTAATATTCATGTCTAGATTCTGTGGGTTTTGACATCTATCTGATATGGGTTCTTTCTCAAAGCACTCAATACATGTCAAAGGTATTTCATTTGTGTGTGTGTGTGTGTGTGTGTGTTTTAGACCTCACAATCAATTTTCATTTTGATAAATAGGTCTGATATTTGATTGCTTAATAAGCTATTTACTGCAGATATGCAGTTCTGTCAAAAGCTGTATTAATGGTGCCTAAACAAAATCAATATTGTTTCAGTCAATACCTGTCTGTCTGATTTTGATACTCTGTTCCCAGGTTTACCAACTGGGCATTCACAATTTCAAAATATAATACATAATATAATATAATATAATATAATATAAGCATGCTGCTGCTAGAGAGAAGAAGATCCCCATAACAGATCTAGACAGGTGGTGCTAAGATGAGGACAACGCTCTTAAAAAAAAAAAAAAATAAAAAAAAAATAAAAAAAAATAAAGGTGCTTTAAAAGGTTCTTCATAGTGATGCCATAGAAGAACCATTTTTGGTTCCACAAAGAACCATTCACTCAAATCTCTTTCTTACAGAAACAGAAAGGTTCTTCAGATGTAAAAGGTTCTTTATGGAACCATTTAGACAAAAAAGTTTCTTCTATGGCATTGTGAAGCACCTTTATTTTTAAGAGTGAAACATAGTGTGCAAAGATACCATTTGTTTAATATAGGGAGACCACCCGTCCCACTTTGCATTGTACCGTTCAACATTTTCACCCCTTGTCCCGCACGTCACATATTGAGAAAATGTCACAGTTTTTCATCAGTCTGTTGGTTTTTAATTGGCATATTAAAAAAACATACCAGTTTAAAACATACAAGTTATTTTGTCTTTTTAAGAAAGCTTTTTATTTATTCTTTTTGAACAAATTTGACAATAACCAGTCCTTGTGTTTTATTATTTAAATAGCAGACCATCTGTGCGACCTACACTTCCAATCTCATTTTTCTACCTGACTCCAATTAGCTTTTGGAGAAGTCGTAACCCAGAGGTTCAGCCTGTGCTGTCAATGATCATTCAACATGTTCAATAAATTGTCACATCTATCCTGTTTAACTCCTGGACAATGACCTCCTAAAATGTATTGATATTTGAAGGTCAGGAAGACCTTAACACAACATTTTATCACTTTGATAAGAAAATATATATTTTTTTCAGATTGTTACTGACATGCTTCTTTTGGTACCTGATCAACCAGACTTGCTGTAACATTATATCTTCGGTCATCGGATGCAAAATGTAGTTTGAACATTAATGTGTGTGTCAGGGTTTCTAAGAGAGGACTCAAATGCAGAACGTAAGTGATGGTTATTTATTGAACAGCAGTCAAAGACAAGAGATAGTGAGGAGGGGGGTGAACAAAGTCCAAACAATAGGCTGGGAGATACTTCAAGACAGGCAGACGGTGAGGATGACAACTGTGTCCAGGCAACAGTCCAGAAGTGAGTAGAACTGGCAAGAAGCTGGTAGCCAGCAGCTGGGCCAGACAGGAACCTCAGTGGAAGCGACTCCACAGTAGAGATCTCACAGTTAATGCTCACATCTAGCAGAAAGGGCGGACCAGGAGCACCGTCTGCAGGACAGGACAGGACTGAACCGGACTGGACAAAAGACAACTTGACAGAGTATTAACGGTATATAAGCAGCAAACTTGATAGTCACACACAGAGGTAGAATACACAATGAACTGACAAAGACAAGAGGGAAGGTGCACGCTTATAAAGGGGATAGAATACATGAGGAACAGCTGGGGACACTCATACAAACGAGAGGGACAGGTGGTAACACTCAGAACAACGAGGACTAAACAAGGGGGTGTGGTAACGGGAAACAAGGAGGCAGGACAAGGGGAGCACATGGCAGACAACAACAAAGACAAAGCCATGTGCTCAAACACAATACAAACAAAGACACATTAAACAAAGACAGAACAGACATGACTGTCAGAGGTGATCCCTGACAGTGTGTTGGCAGTTTGTGTACACAACCACCCTACAATAACAAAAATCCACCCAGTGGTATTTTTTTAATCTTTAAAAGTAATATGCCCTTTTTAAAATTAGGTCATTCTCAGCTTTTTGTCGTTGTGACGAAAAAGTTGTGTACCTTAGACCCGCCCTCACCAAGCTGAAACAGTCCAAATACGATCGCCATTGTGACGACTCAGGTGCAGAGGAAGACTCTAATTGAGCGATTGAGGTGTTCTGTTGTTGGATGTAATAATGAACATAGCAGTAGTCATTTACTCCTGACATCTGAGCTGCTTAAGAGGCAGAAGACAACGTTACTTTCATTTTTAAATGGAAAGCGCCGATCCCGATCTACATATGCATCTATGTTCGTGTGAATCATTCGTGATGCAGCTTCACCCACAGCAGAAGTGAGTATAAGGGTTTTTTATGCATCTTTGCAAATGACCTTTCTTAATAATGTGCTAAAGTAAATATTACAGCTCATAATCCCTCAGCAGAGAGGGGCGGGACGAGCAGAGCTCATTTGCATTTAAAGGGCCCATGCGATAAAATGAGCTGATATTTTGCGGAGCTGATTTTTACAAGGTAAAAGATTGTTTTTTTTTACACTACTATTGAGAATTTTTAACCAAAGTATATTAGAGACTTTTCATTAAGACCCTAAATAATCATATGAACCTGTGGAAAATGGGCATCAGATGACCCCTTTAAGGAATGTCTCAGGTTATAACTGTTACTATGGTTCCCTGAGAAGGAAGTGAGATGTTGCGTCCATTGATAATGCTATGAGGAACACCTCAACAATAATGCATCTGAAGCAAGTGTGTAACTATTTCAATCCTGATTAGGGCTGCATGACCATGATATGTTTCAACTTGCCAACAAGAGGCTATAAAAGACACTCTGAAATGTTAGCTTCTGATTGGCTGAAACAAGGCACTCACACGTAATTAGGGAGCATGGTAACGCAAAGCAGCATCTCATTTCGTTCTCTGGAAATCCTAACACTAACCCCAACCCTAACATGATATGTTCCCTTTCAAGTAACTCAGCACTGTATCCAATGGCGACACTATGGGGCATAAAATGATGTCTAAACCCAGGCTGTAAAAACCCAATAAATGTGTGCAGCGAAGACCAAACTATCTTGCTCTTAGGTGGAGAATAGCCTTTGACATTACCTGAGCAAATTCTAGGCCCGAGGAGGCATCTGAAAGGACCTGCCGATCTAAAGGTAGTTGCAAATGACAAGGCAGAAGCAGAAGTAGAAGCAGAAAAGCTACTTTTAGTGTGAGGAACTTTTCCAAAACTGTCCATAGGCTCGAAGGATGCCAGGGACAACCTCACTAAAACCACAGCTGGGACAGCTTTAACTGAACAGCAGGCCTCATCCTCTATGTACCATAAAGGAAACAGAATGCATGGAAGCAGATTTAACAACCACATAGATTTTAAGCATGGAGGAAGATAGACCCAAAAAGGAAACAATGCTGAAGGAAATCAGTCCAACCAGTGTTCTCTGTCCACTTTAGGGTTTATGGTTTGTTTGTGGAGGGAACTATAGAGTTTAGGATGGTCTCAACAAACTCAGATGAGAAACCAGTTGTGCTTGGTTAGCAGTCCCACTGTGTTGTAATTGGCAAACAGCTTAGACAGCGTTTCAGTCCTGCCAAGCAGCAAGTTCCATGTACAGCTGTGCAAGCTAGATTAAATAGATTCTTACATTTTAAATATGGATATTTAAAACCATATGACTTTTACCTTAATGAAACCAGCTCCAGCATAAGGCTAGTAAAGCTATCTACTCTGTATGATGAATAAATCTCTTACCACACACTGCACATCTACGCTGCCCTCCAAAGGCAAAGTGCAGTAACTACGCCAACACTGGAACTGAGAAAAATGCCTTTAAAGTTTTTATGCCAGCTAGTCAAACATGTTGACACTCTTGTTTCTCTGGGGCAAAACTGAACCAGGAGACTTTGCCACAAGACAAAACAGTTGTCACAAAGTCCATTTTAAGCCTTAACTCAATTTTGACCAAATTCGTAGTTACTGCGCTTTGCCTTTGGAGGGCAGTACGGCGCAGTCACCAATGATACTCAAGTCAATGCTTGTGTTTACATCAGCCGCAGCTCCGTGTTCCTACCCTCTATACTGCACACGTCAATGGCGCGGCTCCAGCACGACAACCGGAGCAGTTTACGGACACTTTATTCAATGTTTGCATTTATACCATCCCAGAAGCGGCTGTCCATGCTACGTCTCTAAAGTTAGGCGAATCCCCCACCTGTCCCACCTGAATATTAATATTGAAATTAATTTCTGTCATTACATCTACAATTGACAGGATGCTGACTTATGGCACACTCACACGCTGGAAACTAGGATCAATAGACTTCGACAGACTTGACTGGAATAGAGCATACAGGTAAGTAAGCACAGGTAAGTATTTCAGTTAAGGCATTCGTGAACTGACTGGAGTCACACGAAGAGTCCGCTTTCGAATGAACGAGCCTGGACCATGAGCTGTGTGTTGTGAGGGTTCTTATTGTGCTTGAGTGATAGCTTGCAGGTGCGTGGCTGATTGACTCCAGGTGACAGTGATCGGTGATAGATCGCTGGCTGAACCTGGCTAATCCATAACAATATATATATTGACGCTTCTAAAAGCCTCTCCTCTTTAACTGAAGACTATGTATTTAACTGCAACGCGCACATCGCGCAGCCTTTTACGCAGAAGTACATGCAGTGTAGGAATAGTTGGTTACACAAGTTTGTATGGTTAATTGTGTTGTAAATGCAATTGTCAAGCAGTTTGTGATTCATTTTGGAAACAGGAGATGAGCCCCTGGTCTAATGCGCCACCTGGCTTGAGAAACCCGTTCTCAAAGACTTACTTTTAGTCATTATTTGGGTAGCACACATATTCTGAATGCCTTCGGCAGAATTCAAATTAGCCATTTTAATCTACTAGATTAATTCCAAGATTACAGTGAGATTAATCTAGATTAAAAAAAATTATCTATGCCCACCACTAATAAATTATATATATATATATATATATATATATATATTCCAGAGCAAATGGTTTTGGCATTTCTCATCATATGTAAATTCAAAATAAAATCTATATCAGAGCGCTGCCTGTGTACATATTACTGAATTGCCTAGCTACTTTTATGATGGCTGTTGTTGTTGTTTATTAAAAATTATTATTTAATAAATAATATTTTATATAAATAATAGTAGTATTTATTAATAGTGTTTAGTGTTGAGAAACAGTGCTTGTGTTCCTGATAGTGATTTTAGTTACATTGTTCTGCCTTTAGATGGCAACAAGAGACTGCTTTTACAGTCAGCAGTACAGACATTTATACTGAAAAATAAACACTTTTGGAATAACGGAAGTTATTTTTACTTTCAACAACAGCTTGATGCAGCGAACAAATGCACTGCTCAGCACTGTCATCAGAAATCACCCTTAACAGATGAAAGGATATTAACGTTATGACAAAGATAATGCTTTCCTCAGTGCATATTTAAACTAATGTTTTAATAAAGGGGTCATCGGATACAAAACTCACTTTTACATGTGGTTTGAACATTAATGTGTGTTGGCAGTTTTTGTACACAACCACCCTACAATGATAAAAATCCACAGTGGTATTTTTTTAATCTTTAAAAGTAATATCCCCTTTTTAAAATCAGGTCATTCTCAGCTTCTTTTCGGTGTGACAACACACCGACAGAGGCCGCTCCTATGATAGTTGATTGACATTAGTGCCTTACCTTAGACCCGCCCTCACCGAGTGGAAACAGTCCGACTCCAATCTCCATTGTGACGATTTAGGTGCAGGTGAAGACGAGAATGTCTCCGATTGAGGTGTTCTTTTGTTGGATGTAATAATGAACATAGCAGTCATCATTTACTCCTGACATCTGAGCTGCTGAAGACGCAGAGGATACAACATTTATTGTTATTTTGTTTATGTATTTACACACTTGTACCATCAAACTGTTGTATAAATGCAGTGTCACACTCTTAGGCATGAGATATAGCTGTATATCGGCACGCTGTGTTTACTTATGTTTACTGTAGGTACTGGGTAAGTTTAAGGGATCTAGAATATGGTCATGCAATAATATGTGCTTTAGAAATACTAATAATAAACTGATAAACAATATGCTATTAATATACATGCTAATAAGCAACTAGTTAATAGTCTTCCCTAATCTAATGTGTTGATCCAAAAAATGCAAAGAATGTTTTCTAATATTAAAAGTCAATGATAACCCGGTAACAATATTTTATTTGTTCACAGAAGACATTAAGGTAAGGTAAGTCATCTAGGTAATTTAATTTTTTTCCCTCTCATCTTTAATTGCATATCTGGCCTTGTGTTAATCCAAAGAAATTAATTTCCTTTCATATTGTGATATTTCAATTAGGTCACATATTTTTAGTAAGTGATAAGTAATTAGTACTGGAATTTATTGGAAAGTATGACCGTTTTATATTGGTGGAGCTTTTCAAACACTCTCTATAGGGTCAAATCTTACTGGTTTCATAAACCTCTTAGTCATTATGAAGCTTATAAACAAGCGAGGTGCACAGCTGATCAGGCTGGTGATTGCCTAGCCAAGCAATAAGTACCCAGGCGGGACTAAATCCCACACCTGCCTGACCAAATTAAAGACCAATAGTTCCTGGCACCACTTCAGTGCACACTGAGGTGTGACGCCTCCAATACTTACAGCAACTGACTTTTAAAATCTACACCTTAGGTCTTTATAGACTGAACTATGGACTGGCGCCAAACCTATAATCATGCTGCTGTGCTGTTTTAACCAATGCTAAAAGACACTGGCTGGTTTTTGCTAATTACGGGCTGGCCATAAGAGTCCCAAAACCAGTTTGAAGCTCAAAGATCTGAGATTTGTTTTTGAAAATGACCTGACTATTTGCTTGCAACAGTAAGCTCTTTAAATTTCTAGCCTGTGAGTCAATTTATGCATGTAAGCCCTAGATATATGGCACACAATCTTGAGACATGGAACAAAACAGTCTGATTGTGGAGAGTTTATTTATCAAGTAATTATTGTAAACTATTCTATGAATCAGAGGTATTCAACTATATTTTGGTCTAATCCTTTTCTTACAAAATGTTTTTTTTTCTTTGTCTATCACAGATGGTAAGTCAAAAGCTTTCCTGGTCACGTGATGCTTTAAGAGCGGTAAGATGTGTCTGACCGAGCTCCTCGCTGTATAGCTGATATTCTTATGAAACAGTCATCCTAATTGTTTAAAGAGTGCACAGAATTGAGGATAAAGTGATCAGGATGTCCCTCGATGCCTTTTGGTTACACTCAGATTTGACTAGCAAACAAGCTAGAAGAAATACACGCCAGAGCAAGAGCGCTATCACCGAGCAAGATGGCGATAACCCAGGCCCAACTGCTTCTAACGAAGCTACGTTATCGGGAGATGCAGTTAACTGTATCGTCGAAAAGGTGTTGATTGTTCTTGAAAAGAAGTTACAGGCGATACACGATCCAATTTCCGAGATATCAGGCAAGCTGGACAGTATGATCAAGAGAGTAATAGAGGCTGAGCAGAAAATATCTGACCTCGAGGATAATCAAGTTAACAGCTCAACGCACTGGATCTATCGGGTCATCCCTGCAAAAAGCACTTGAACGTATAGAAGGGGGCAGCCATGGCCTAATGGTTAGAGAGTCAGACTTGTAACCCAAAGGTTGCGGGTTCGAGTCTCAGGTCTGGCAGGGATTGTCGGTGGGGAAGGTGAATAACCAGCACTCTCTCCACCCTCAATACCACGACTGAGGTGAGTCCCTTGAGCAAGGCACCGACCGGGTGTGTCCGGGTGTGTGTTCACTACTGTGTGTCTGCACTTGGATGGGTTAAATGCAGAGCACAAATTCCTAGTATGGGTCACCATACTTGGCCTCACTTCACATCCTTTCCTTTCCTAGAAGACCTTGAAAATAGAAGTTGGCGGCAGAATATCAGAATTGTTGGTCTCAAACACTGAGGGGGGCGACCCGATAGCTTTTTTTAAAACTTGGATCCCGACCACATTGAACGTGAACGCAAAGGACGGATGGATCAAACTGGATAGAGCGCACCGTACCGGACCACTGAGAAACGAAGGTGAGCATACATGATCGAAACCCGTAATCGTTCGACTGCACAATTGTAAAGACAAAAGACTGATCCTAGAAGCGGCGAGACGTTTGAGTGACCTCTGTATTGAGGGGAAAAAAGTGTTGTTTTTTCAAGATTTCTCGGCTGGCGTGCAGAAGAAGAGAGTGGAGACCACGAAGGCCTGACAAAGATTGCAGGAAGCAGGATTCAAATATGCCTTCATTTACCCTGCCACTATAAGAGCAGCCGGTATCCAAGAGCGGTCGGGATCCAAGTCTCAAAAAAAGCTATCGGGTCGCCCCCCCGCAGTGTTTGAGACCAACAATTCTGATATTCTGATGCCGACTTCTATGGACAAATCACCAGCAGTTGACATTGCTCCTAAAAGAGCTAATATTATTAAAACTTCATGTCAGGAGCTTGGTCTGATTGATAAATGGAGATTTTTCAATCCCACTGTTAAGGCTTACACATTTTATTCCTTCCCCCATCAAACCGCCTCATTGTGGATTTGTGAGGATTTGATTATATATTCTCAAATCAGACGGTAAGTTTGGCTGAGAAATCTAAAATAGGCCTGATAACTCTATCAGATCATGCACCTGTAACTGATACTATGTCACCACCTCGAACTAATTATCATATTATATTAGATGGGAAATTTGTTGATGTCAGGTTTTCCTTGTGTTTTTCCCCTATTGGACTATATGTTTTGGTTTCTCCCCTTTTCTCCCCCCATTGTTTGGTTTACCCCTTGCCCATGTTTGGACTTCCTGCTTGTTTACATAATTCCCTCCACCTGTCCTAGTTAATTAGCACCCCCTTATAAGTTTGTTGGATTCTTGTGTTCCTTTGTCCGTTGAACGTGAACGCAAAGGACGAATGGATCAAACTGTATAGAACGCGCCGTACCAGACCACTGAGAAACAAAGGTGAACATCCGAGAGCAAGACCAGTGATCGTTCGCCTGCACAATTATAAAGACAAAAGACTGATCCTAGAAGCAGCGAGACGTTTGGGTGACCTCTGTATTGAGAGGAAAAAGTGTTGTTTTTTCAAGATTTCTCGGCTGGCGTGCAGAAAAAGAGAGCAGAGACGATGGAGGCCTGACGAAGATTGCGGGAAGCAGGATTCAAAGATGCCTTCATGCCTACCACTATAAGGACACATACCTGTCTACGACCGCGGAAGTGAACACCTTGTTGGAATCGACTCAACAGACATAACATCCCCTGGCAGGTAGTTATGATGTACGGAACGCGCAAAGTACTATTACAGTATGTAATTAATTCATAGAATGACTGTAATAAACATTAGCCTGTTTGGCTTGGAGCACTGTCCACATAACTTTAATTCATGACATGCAAGGAAAATATCTTTGTGTCATGAAATTTTGAGCAAGAGACCCCCACGCTGTTACCTGTCTGTTTTGTGTTTCTCTGTCTATCTCTGAGAAGATCAGTCAGCGAATGTGAGAGGTTCACAAATGCGGTATTTTTTTTTTTTTTTGCTGCCATATCCCCCGTTGTGTTTGGGGTTGAAAGCTTATTGTACACCTGCACAGTTCTGTTTTCACGCAGTTTTCTTGGTTTTGTTAGTTTTTGTGTTTCAAGCGGTTGTGGTTTACCTTCTTACTCACTTACTGTTTTGCTTTTACTTTTTTTTTTCAGTGTGTACATTTTAAAACAAATTATACATACTCATCTAATTGGTAATATAATTATCAATGAGTAGTACTTATAACTCCAACATAACGATACATACTTGGAATGTAAAAGGTGTCAACAATGTTGTTAAATGGAAGAAGATTTTAAATATTTTGAAAAGGGATACAATTAATATTGCTTTATTACAAGAAACCCATTTGAATGACCTTGAACATCAAAAATTCGGGAGAGACTGGGTTGGCCAACTTTATTATTCATCTTTTTCATCCAAAAAGCGTGGGGTAATAATATTGATTAACAAAAAATTACCATTTCAATTAGAAACAAGTTATTCTGATAAAGAAGGTAGAACGGTCATAATAAAGGGCCTATTGTATGGAGAGGAGGTTGTGATAGCAAACATATATGCCCCAAACATATATGATGAAGATTACTTTGCTCAGGTTTATAATAAAATAGTGTATCTTGACTGTAACAATGTAATTCTGGGAGGGGAAGGGGGTGACTTTAATTGTTACCTTAATCCAGATATGGACAAATCACCGGCAGTACACATTTTATTCCTTCCCCCATCAAACCGCCTCACGTATTGATTATATATTCTTCTTAAATCAGATGATAAGTTTGTCTGAGAAATCTAAAATAGGCCTGATAACTCTATCAGATCATGCACCTGTAACTGTTACTATGTCACCACCTCGACCTCATTATCATATTATATTAGATGGGAAATTTGTTGTTGTCAGGTTTTCCTTGTGTTTTCCCCCTATTGGACTATATGTTTTGGTTTCTCCCCTTGTCTCCCCAAATTGTTTGGTTTACCCCTTGCCCATGTTTGGACTTCCTGCTTGTTTACATAATTCCTGCCACCTGTCCTAGTTAATTAGACTAGTTTGTATGTTTTAGGTTTATCCAATAAAATCTTATTTTTATTAGAAAAGATAAGTATCTTGGGTTTCATGCTTACAAGTTAATGTCTTAAATTGTCGATCTTGCTACTGTGCTGATATATAGTGTTAACACTATATTCTGGATAGTAATATCCATTGCAGAGTTACTCGGCTCGTTCTATGAATCGCGCGCTGACTCTGAATAGCCGTAAAACAGCGACTCTGTTCAAATTCCCTATTGAATCGTATTCGATTCCCTTTGAGCTAAATTTAAAATGTAATAACCCTACAACATTAAAAAAAATCATTCCTCAAATTCAGTCCAACTCCTTGCTGAACTTAAATCTCTGAGAGTCCAGTTAAACCAATTGCTCATCAGATAACTCCTAGAAGCTCCTATCACCCTGTTGGAAATTAAAACTTTACAGTCAGGAAAATCTCCAGGGCCTAATGGGTACCCAGTGGAATTTTTTAAGATTATGAATGATAAAATAAGTCCATACGTCTTGAAAGCTATCAACACCTCTTTTCATGCATCTAAACTTCCTATGAATATAGCTAATATTACCGTAATACACACAAAAGAAAAGGAAAAAGAGGAATGTGGAAAATTTTGGCTAAACGCCTTGAGCATGTAATTCCTGACATCATAGAGCCAGACCAGACAGGGTTAATAAAAGGCTGCCACTCCAACTGCAGCACTAAAAGATTATTTAATATAATATATCACCTTGTTCGTAATCTTGTACCTGGAATTTTAGTAGCGATGGATGCCGAAAAAGCATTCGATAGGGTGGAGTGGAGTTATATGTTTGATGTTATGTCTAGATTTGGTATTGGTGAAAACTTTATAAAATGGATCCGCTTGCTCAATACATCACCTAAAGCTGCTGTATTAACTAACAGCGTTCTCTCTGACTTGTTTGCACTTCATAGGGGGACCTTTCAGGGTTGCCCCTTGTCCCCACTTTTATTTGCCGTAACGATAGAGCCCCTAGCAATTTACATTCGAAATAATCCAAAAATCTATGGTGTTAGTAATGGTAATAGATTTAGTTTGGGACAGAACACCCTCTTATCAAGCACTGGATAATCTTGATTAAAGAAAATGAAAGCTCTAGCATTAAGTTCTGCCGGGAAGACTTAATTGTCACGTCACTCAATTTTCATCTATCCAATCACATTCCAACACTTGTGGTATATCAGATCGGTACTTACTCATGTTTGAGTTCGCAGATGCTGACGCTTCAATTCAGTTGCTCGCGTCAGTTGCAAAAAAAAAAAAAAAAATGTCCAAAGACAAGCAATTTGTTTGCGACTACTCTGACTCTGACGATGAAATCGTCGCACCATCTCCCCCCGCTGCACGCCGCAGCTCACGCATTCAGAGCCGTATTTCTCCGTGGGCACAATGGTCTTCTGAGGATACAATCAAAGCCCTCGAGGAAGCCGGCATACAAACTAGCCAAGGTCTCTCCAAAGAAGATCTACACCTTCTGGCCCAGAACACCTTGGGCACTCCACCTGTCTCTATTTCATCAAAAGCTTCAACTTCGGCAGCTCAACCTAAACAAACCGGCAAGAAAAGATCAGCTAAATCATCCTCACCTCATCCAGCAAAAAGATCAGCAATACCTGCTCGGCTACCATCTTCTCCGCAGATCGTTGAAACTCCAGACACGAATTATCAGCTCATTTCTGCAGTGCAAAGCCTTGCTCAAACGGTCAAAGGATTGGAATCCAAAATGTCATCTCTTGAACATTCTTTCACGATTTCTAACGTCAGCACAAACCCGGACACGATCCCTTCAGTGATTCCACAGTTCTATCCCCTCTCTTCAGGATTAAGCAACCCCTCCAACGAGCCTTCTACATCTTCTACTTTGCCTACTCTTCTACATTCGATTCAGACGCCTTTTCAAGACGTTTCCGCACCAACGGTTTCCTCAAACTTCAACTTATCCACAGCGGCTCCTGCTCAAAATTTTGGTAGGCGTTTTGCTTCACCAGCCGCTGTTACGGTGTCACCTCACCTAAGAAACAACATCATCCAAGGTAAGGATGTTAATTTGGCTACTTTACTGCTTCCTTCACCCGCTGCCGACAGGAAAATGGTTGACTGTGGTGACGTGGCAATTCTCCTTCAACGCAATCTCTCATTTGGAGAATTTGTAATCGCTTTTAGCATCTATAGAGACATTTTGTGCCAAAGTTATCCAGAGAGAAGGGAAGAGCTAGATCTATACTTGTCAATGATCGCGGATTTCAGCCAAAGATATGGGGGCACATTGTTCTATGAATATCAGAAGTCCTTTTCTGCTAAATCTGCTTCCTTCATCGCGCTCTTTAATTCAAGACTAGACTGGTCAGTTACAGACACTGAACTGCTCGTCCGACATTTCGGCGGCCAAAAAATCTTGGCTTGCGCTATTTGCAGCGCGCACGGCCATTCGGCTTCATTTTGCCCCAAAGCATTCACAAACAACGATCCGGCCGCTGGCCGTGGTGCCGAAAACGTAAGAACCCCTTCAAGCAACATAGGTCGCCATATTACACTTTTCAATGGTGTCCCTGTATGTTCTCGATTTAATGAATCTGTTTGTACATAACCTAATTGTAAATTTGTTCACATTTGTAGTTCTTGCAAGGATCCGCACCCGAAATCTGTCTGTCCACGCCGGTACAGACCTGCATCCAAAGGGAAAGCCCCAATACAGAAAAAATTCTGAATAGTCACCCATCTACTCCTATCAATATCCCGAACCTTTCAAGTTACCTCTCTTCTCACCCTGATCCGGTTTTCGTGGATTATTTAATCACCCGGCTTGTCCCAAGGGTTTCGGGTGGGAATTCTTTCACACCTCTCTGCCTCTTTTGTAGCAAAAAATCTGCAATCAGCCAGAAATGAACCCGACGTGGTTTCAGCACTATTAGAGAAAGAGGTTAATAAAAGATATATCATTGGCCCTTTCGCTTCTCCTCCTTTCTCTCCTTTTTGGATCAATTCTATCGGGATAGCAACGCGTAAATATTCCAGCAAAAAATGGCTCATATTTGACATGTCATCTCCTCATTCCTCTAACGTTGCAAGCGTTAATGAATGCATTCCTCTAACTCCCTTCTCTCTACACTATGCCTCGGTTGACAATGCAATTCAGTTAATCAAGTTAGCTGGCCAAGGCGCTTGGTTAGCTAAGGCTGATATTACAGACGCTTTCAAAACTATGCCAATCCACCCTTCCGACTGGCATCTTTTTGGAGTTAAATGTGATTCAAAATTCTATTTCGCTGTAAGGCTCACGTTCGGGTGTAGAAGTAGCCCTCACATATTCAACAGTCTCTCCGAAGCTTTGTGCTGGATCCTGCTGAACGTCTGTAAACTCCCTTTCGTTTTGCATTTACTGGACGATTTTTTGTTGATCGATTTTCCAAACTCTCAATCTCCCACTCTTGACATACTTAAACACGTTTTTAGTGATGTCGGCGTTCCCCTCTCTGCAGAAAAAACCCTTGGCCCCTCTACTTCGCTCGAATTTCTAGGCATTTCTCTCGATACGGTCAAAATGCAAGCTTCTCTTCCTCACGAAAAACTCCAAAGGATCAGATCCTTTCTGGAACTTTTTTCCTCCTTACGTGTCGTTTCGAAACGTGACATACTTTCCCTGCTCGGCCACTTAAATTTCGCCATGAGTATAATTCCACAAGGAAGGGCTTTTATTTCTCGCTTGCTAACACTGGCTCATTCTACGCAAAACCTAAGTGATTCGATTCAGTTAGATGAAGGATGTTTGTCTGATATAAAATTTTGGACTCGTTTGATAAATGATTGGAACGGCATTTCTTTTTTTTATAATGATGCTTTCGAACCATCAGCAGATTTACATCTATTTACTGACGCTGCTCCGTCCATCGGATTCGGGGGTTTCTTTCAAGGTCAGTGGTTCGCAGAGAAATGGCCAATCGCATTTCCCGCATCTTCTTCTGGCTCAGTGTCTTCCGCGCTCTACGAGCTTTATCCACTCGTTATAGCAAGCGTAATTTGGGGTCCAGCGTGGTCAAGGAAACGCATTATGATGTTCTGCGATAATGAAGCCGTCGTTGCCATCATTAATAAAGGCAGATCATCTTGCCAGTCGATCATGCCTTTTGTGAGACGCCTCATCTGGCAATCAGTCGTTTTCAATTTCATAATTAAGGCTGTTCATATACCCGGACATTGCAATGTTATTGCTGACGCACTTTCTGGTTTTCGTTTTCAGACCTTCAGACGGCTTTGCCCTTCAGCCAATACGGACCCCACACCTTGCCCTCACCTATCGGCAGCAATGTTAATTTAGACGACTTAGTTACATCAGCGAGACAATATATGTCTAAAGGAGTAGCTCCTTCTACTTTTAAAGCTTATACTTCCGCTTGGTCTTCTTTTTTAATGTTTTGCTTTTCTTTTCAGATTCCTTTATTTCCCATTTTGCTTACAACTGTCTGTTCCTTTCTCGTTTTTAATTTCGAAAAACGCAATCTTAAACCTTCTTCTATTCGCAGATTACTCGCAGGCATTCAATTCTACGCAAAATATTTCAATCCCGATTATCCAAGTCTTTTCTCTGCTACTTCCATTCGGCTTTTGCTCAAAGGTATAAGTAAATCCTCTAGTAATTCTCCAGACAAACGATTGCCAATTACTTTGCCCTTATTGCAAAGATTAATCACTTCATTACGTAACGGACTGTTTTCTACATATGCTAATATTTTATTAGAAGCCGTGTTTCTAACTGCTTTCTACGGATTCATGCGTCCGGGGGAATTTACTTCAGCAACCAATCATTTCAATCCTGCACATGGTCTTTCTTTTTCTGATTTACGCTTTTCACCTAATTTCTTTACACTTTTTCTCAAGCACTCTAAGAGTGATTCCGAAGGTTCTGGTGTTACTCTAACAATTTCTAAAATTAATAACAATTTCTGCCCCTTCTCATCCATGCTTAAATTTCTTAAAATTCGCCAGAGATCTTCAGAACTTTCCCCTCTATTTATCCTTCTCAACGGAGCACCCCTTTCTAAAGCCTGGTTTAGGAATCACCTAGTTCTTGTCCTTAAAAGCTGCAGCCTATCTCCCTCCCAGTATACTGGGCATTCCTTCAGAATCGGGGCAGCCACTACTGCAGCTGAACGTGGCATATCTACTGCAGCCATCAAGATCCTGGGCAGGTGGTCTTCCTCTGCATTCAAGTTTTATATTAGACCTGATCCAAGAATCATCCTCGAAGCTCAGCAAGCTCTCCAGTAATAGTCCAGGTAAATTCCTACGCAACTACTGGTGGTGGGTTAATAAAAAAAAAAAAAAAAGCTTTTATATGTGGTCTTTCAATCTGTGTGGCCCTGCGGCCTTGTCTTGATGGTCTAGCAGACCGTGTGGCCCTGCGTCCTCGTCTCTGTGGTCTAAAAGGCCGGTGGCCCTGCGGCCTTGTCTCTGTGGTCTAACAGACCGTATGGCCCTGCGGCCTTGTCTCTGTGGTCTAACAGACCGTTTGGCCCTGCGGCCTCGTCTCCGTGGTCTAACAGACCGTGTGGCCCTGCGGCCTCGTCTCCGTGGTCTAACAGACCGTGTGGCCCTGCGGCCTCGTCTCCGTGGTCTAACAGACCGTGTGGCCCTGCGGCCTCGTCTCTGTGGTCTAACAGACCATGTGGCCCTGCGGCCTTGTCTCTGTGGTCTAACAGACCGTGTGGCCCTGCGGCCTTGTCTCTGTGGTCTAACAGACCGTGTGGCCCTGCGGCCTTGTCTCTGTGGTCTAACAGACCGTGTGGCCCTGCGGCCTTGTCTCTGTGGTCTAACAGACCGTGTGGCCCTGCGGCCTTGTCTCTGTGGTCTAACAGACCGTGTGGCCCTGCGGCCTCGTCTCTGTGGTCTAACAGACCGTGTGGCCCTGCGGCCTCGTCTCTGTGGTCTAACAGACCGTGTGGCCCTGCGGCCTCGTCTCTGTGGTCTAACAGACCGTGTGGCCCTGCGGCCTTGTCTCTGTGGTCTAACAGACCGTGTGGCCCTGCGGCCTTGTCTCTGTGGTCTAACAGACCGTGTGGCCCTGCGGCCTCGTCTTTGTGGTCATAAAGGCCGTGTGGCCCTGCGGCTTTGTCTCTGTTCTTAAAAAATAGCTATCAGCCATGCGGTGTTCTGTGTTCATGCTTATCACATTAACTCTCGCTTTTCTACTTTCTAGGAACTTCAGGACACAAGACTGGTGGGTATACTTTATTTTTCGTTTTGGGGGTTTGGTAGGCTCCGTCCAGGGGAAGCATTCTTCCACTTATTCTTTGGGGGTCGGCTGCGCCCCTGCCTCGATCTTCAGGCAGGATATACAGAGTCCGGACCCTCAGATTGCGAGTTACGGACATGGCCTACGCCAAAGATCATTATTGCTTGCTGGGTTGCTAATAAATGGATAATTGTCACAGTATTCATTCTCCTGAGTCTTTCTGGTAGAAATGAAAGCTCTAGCATTAAGTTCTGCCGGGAAGACTTAATTGTCACGTCACTCAATTTTCATCTATCCAATCACATTCCAACACTTGTGGTATATAAGATCGGTACTTACTCATGTTTGAGTTCGCAGATGCTGACGCTTCAATTCACCACCATCCTCCCCACCTCCTCCAAATTGAATCCTTCCCTCCATCCCCCTCACCACCACCACCAGGAGGGTCCCTTACATACCTCACGGGGGTCGGCTGCGCCCCTGCCTCGATCTTCAGGCAGGATATGCAGAGTCCGGACCCTCAGATTGCGAGTTACGGACGGGGCCTACGCCAAAGATCATTATTGCTTGCTGGGTTGCTAATAAATGGATAATTGTCACAGTATTCATTCTCCTGAGTCTTTCTGGTAGAACCATACTTATGGAAAAGATTGAACATGTATTAAAAGATAAATCTAAATAATTTCAGAAGCTGTGGGAAATTCCTTTGAACTGTGTTGGCATTGATTATAAGTCTACTATGTATCCATAACTGTCTACATGATGGTACTGTAATATTGTTTTGAATTAGACCACACTGTCGTTTTTTTTTCCTTTCTTCTCTTTGTTTCCTTAAATATTGTACACTGTTTATGCTTTACCCATTACTGTGTATGCAGATTATTCTGAAAAACTCAAAAAAATAAATGGTAACACTTCATAACTACACACTATGAACCTGTCACGAATTGAGTCGTCCTGTCATCATAAACTCTTGCACTACACATCATGGACTTCATTCCCCACAAGCCACTGCACTAATCACTGCATTCACCTGCTCCTTGTTTCTCACTGCACTGATTACCACTCACACCTGCACCTCATTTCTAGGACTGCATTTAAGCCACTCTCACACTCAGCTTCTTCGCGAAGTCTTGTATTGCCCCGGCTGCATTTCTAAGCGTTTCTTCCCGTGTTTGTTTTCCTGTGTTTGATTCCTGGACTCCCTCCCGTGTTTGATTCTCGCTGCCAGCCCAACCTTTCTGCCTGTGTTTTGACTACGATTTCTGCCTGCCCCTGTGTGTTTGTCTGCTCCAATAAAATGCTGCGAATGGATCCGCTCGTCTCAGACCGTCCTTGTGACAGAACTATTAGCTAGGTATTAGTAAATAGTCAATTCATCATTTATAAAGCATTATCCCCACATTAATAGGCAGTAGTAAGCAGTTTATAAATGCAGCTATAAATGTTTTGTTCCTAATTTAAAAGCATATCTATAATGTTTTTAATAATTGTATTTTCATAATGTATTCATGATCAATGTATCATTTCTAAATTAGGAATTTTATTATTAACAGACCAGTTATTTAGGAGTTGTCAGAGGTTCATTATATCATTAAGAAAGTGTAACTAAATGATTAATAAACTTTAAATGCACATTTATAGATATTATTTAGACATATAATAATAGTTACTCAGTGTGTTAATAAATGCTTTATTAACACATATTCTTACTGTAATTCAGGTGGGTATAAAATATTTAGTAGTTGTCAGTTATCTATTTTTGTGAGCTCATCTAAAGTGAAGACTATTTATGCCTCATAAAACTCATAAAAGGGGTTTTAAAGTGAAACAGAACAGAAATATTTATTTCAAGATGCAAAAAAAAATTGTACACTTGTTATAAAATGAAAAAAAAAAAAAAACTCTGCAATGTCATAAATTAACAATTCCTAAATACCAAAATATCTTCATATTTGTTCATTTTTTTGTTGCTTATTTTGTTGATGTATATTCATTTTTATTGCTTTTTTATTTATATTTACATTCTTGCTTGTTTTTTTTATTTTTGGTACATTTTGTTGCAGATGTTTATTTTTTCATTATTATAAAAAGTGCACAGTTGTACAGTTTCATTTTTTGCATCTTCATATATATTTATGTGTGTGTGTGTGTGTGTGTGTGTGTGTGTGTGTTCTGTGTTGTTTGTTTCCTTTTTCTCTTTAAATCTCCTTTGTAAAAGCTTTACGAGGTATAAATAGTCTTCACTTCAGATGAGCTCACAAAAAGCGTTAACTGACAACTACTAAATGTTTTATAACTACTTGAATTAATAATCCATTACAGTAGTAATAAAGCATTTACTAACACACTATTACTATATTTCTAAATAATATGTATAAATGTACATTTAAATAGTTGATTAATCATTTACTTACACTTTCTAAATGATATTATGAACCACTGATGACAACTAAATAACTGATTTTTAAATAATGTAACACTTAATTTAGAAATGATAAATCGATCATTAATAAAGTATGAAAATACAGTTATTGAACACATTATAGATATGTTCAAAAATCAAGAACAAAGCATTTATAGCTGCTTACTACTGTCTATTAATGTAGAGATGATTTATAAATGATGAATTTACTATTTACTAATGCTTAACTAATGGTTCATAGTGTGTAGTTATTATAAAGTGTTACCAAATAAAAAAGAAACTGAAGTTTGTTACTGTGACTGGCATTTTTTTCCTGTAAAAATCATAAACATTAATATTGATCGTGATTTATTATAACAACCACAGACATAATAAATGTTTTCATTTAAAAAAAAAGGTCCCCAAGCAAAGCATGTACAAAATACAATGGCCTATAAGCAGATTTCCTTGGATGTAATTTGGACCTAATTACTGGAAGTGTTGATTGAGCGGATGTGAATCTCCAGTGCTTCTCAGTTCTCATTAGCCATCACAAACTGTCTGGATCATAACAAACACTTTAGACACAGAAGCAGGTCGTCGGCTTAAGTGCTTGAAAAGACCAGATTAACAACATAAAAGTCTCCATAGTGCCATAACAAAAATGTCATTGATATTTAAAATGTCTCATTGTAAGTAAATATTTTTTCTAATGGATAAAGGTGAGCATTTCAGGTAGCGAGACCTTCTTTAATGAGCTTCTATTCACTTCAAGGGATAGTTCACCCAAAAATGAAAATTTGATGTTTATCTGCTTACCCCCAATGCATCCAAGATGTAGGTTACTTTGTTTCCTCAGAAAAACACAAACGAAGATTTTTAACGAAAACCGGTGCAGTCTGCCAGCCTTATCATTGACCTGGATGGGCACCAGACCTTTAAAAGTAAACAAAAACATGCACAGACAAATCCAAATTACACCCCGCGGCTCGTGATGATACATTGATGTCCTAAGACACGAAACGATCGGTTTTTGTGAGAAACTGAACAGTATTTATATCATTTTTTACCTTTGATACACAGCCACGTCCATCTGTCATGTGCACGAGTTTGGCATCAGTCACGTCAAATGAGCACGCGCTCTGGCGTAGAATACGCAAATGCCGGAAGCGATCTGTCGCATGAATACGACACTCATTGTTTACACAGTGCACAGAGATTGTGTGTATAGCGGCTATTCAAAATGGTAATTACTTGCGCGTATCCTGATTGTTTAAACCGATTTAAAGCTAAAAGATTACGTTAGTTTGCGCAAACTCATCCGGGACTTTTCACTGATTTCCCCTTACGACGTTTGCGTATTCTACGCCAGAGCGCGTGCTAATGTGACGTGACTGATGCACATGACAGATGGACGTGGCTGTGTATCAAAGGTAAAAAAATGATATAAATACTGTTCAGTTTCTCACAAAAACCGATCGTTTCGTGTCTTAGGACATCAATGTATCATCACGAGCCGCGGGGTGTAATTTGGATTTGTCTGTGCATGTTTTTGTTTACTTTTAAAGGTCTGGTGCCCATCCACGTCAATGATAAGGCTGGCAGACTGCACCGGTTTTCGTTAAAAATCTTCGTTTGTGTTTTTCTGAGGAAACAAAGTAACCTACATCTTGGATGCATTGGGGTAAGCAGATAAACATCAAATTTTCATTTTTGGGTGAACTATCCCTTTCATCTCATTTATTATCCCCTGAAAAGAAATTTAGCTTTAAACTCACAGTTTCTCTGTGGAATATCGAAGCAGGGGCGGACTTTGCCATTAGGCAAAGGTAGGCAGTTGCCTTGGGCCCCGAGCTGCAAGGGGGCCCCCTCAAAAAAAATTGGTCGAGGTGATTTTTTTTTAACTTTATGGCAAATGTCAAAGATTCTCTGAAAAGTCATCAGAATACTATAGAATATATTTTACGGGCACTGGCGCCTCCCTTGAACACCACACTGTTGGACTATTCCATTATTTCACGTCGCATCTGCTGCAGAACTGCGGAAGTGATTGAAGAAATATTCTATATTCCGTGCTACAGCGTACATTCTGTCTCAATATACTGTACAACGCGGCATACATCCACATCAAATGATAACTCAGCGGCAGAGTTCCACTCACGCAGGGGCGTATAATTTCCATTGAGGACGCACTTTTCAAAATCCCGTTTGTGTCCTCTCATTTTCAAATGGCTTTGTTAAAGTAGCCTAATCTCTTGTATTGTAGAATGCATGCTCAGCGCCGTCGAGAGTTTCGCGCGATTGTTAAAACGAAACCAAAAGTAAAACGCGCACGCACATTCAAAAGCAATTTTAATACCTCAAGTTTAGAGAGCGACTTCCCAATGCACATAAATTAGGCTACATAAAATATCTAGGCTGTTATGTGTGCAGATAATAAGATGATAATGTTGTCTATAGCTCTGTATCATGCTTGAAAATTTCGGTCTCTATTTGCACTTTGAATATTAACAGAGTAGCCTACTTTGATTATGGCTACATTTGTCAACACCACTAAGAAAGAACTGTGTCATTTATTTTTTGTCATTTCTACTGTATATTGTTTAAAAATGCAGTGGCTGCCTCTAATTTAAATGTCTCTACCTATAATAGAGAAATTAACCATCTTGTTCATGTACTCATGTTTTCATTCATTCTTGTCCCTTGCTTAAGGTGTAAAATAAATATATATAAAAAAAGGCTTTCAGAATTAGCCCATTTGCTTGTAAAACATCGACAATCAGAATCGGCCATGAATAATCAAGATCAGTGCATCGTGCATTACTAAAAAGAAATTGGGTGCTCCTAATTTTTTTTTGGGGTGCTCCTAACTTTTTGAACGTGGGGGCACCAGTGCTACCAAGTAAAAAAGTTAACTTCAAGCCCTGTGCAGGTAACAGCACTTCCGTGTTCACTTTTGGCGATTATAGCAATGATGAAGACTGTAATACAGCATTTTACATTTATGTGTCCATATTGATAATTTACATGATTTATGGCGTGTGTTTCTTCTCGCTTTAGTAAAACAAGATAGAAGACTATAAACAACTTTTCCCATTTAGGCAGCAGCAAACAGATCTAGTTAGGAGATTCTTCTTGGAAACTAAGGTAAATAGAACAAATAGCAACTCTTCCTTGTGAATAGACGATAAATATTATTGCACTGGTAATATATTATGAGAATATGATTTTACAGTTTTACAAGGAGGAACAAAAGATGTAGAGGGCCCCATGTCTGTGTTTGCCTTGGGCCCCAAAATGGCTAAATCCGCCCCTGTATCGAAGATCTGTAAATTAAGGAACAGTCTCTCAAATACACGGGCCAGTCAATAGAGGTGTTAAGACTGAAATGTTGCTGCAAGCCAGTCGGCAGATAAAGAGCGAGATGCCGAGCGTGATGAACCTGGATGAGCCAAATTTAGAGCTTAAATCTGAGCTCAGACAGATCTTTACATTTCCTCTTATGTAGATTAGAACAACAGAAGCTCTGCAATTTCAAAACAGCCAAGTTAGTTTAGATTAAACTCTCACATACTAATTCATTATGATTCATATTAAATGCTGTTAATGTGATTACAGAAAGTAACAAATACTGGTGACTGATGACTGAGACTACACAATTACACAACGTGTACAAATAGGTTGGAGACACCCATATTTAAAGGAGACTTTAAATCGTTTTCACTTTTTAGATCACAGCAAGCTCTCAAAAACTTTGTTTTGAAGCAACAAACAAACAATTGATCTACAATCAATGATTACACTGAGTATTATTAGCGTCATTTTATATAAAGTATATTAAGTATCATGGGAACTGCAGAATATTTAGATTTGCAATTACATAAGCTGATTATGTCATTCTGATTCATGAGAGTGGATGGTTCTGGTACTATAGCAAAGGCAAATTATGGTTGACTTGGTTAATTGGTGGCTCTCTCTTAAGAATTGTGACTTCGATATGGACTTCTGTAAACCATCTGTTTTTTTTATCAATAATAAAATGTTAAAAGAAAAAAAAAGTTACAGTTTATAATACTGGATTTTGTGAAGTTGTATTATAAATTTATGAGAACAATTGAATACATTTGAGTAAAATTGTAGCTTTGCTTCAAGCTTTGTCAATAAAACGAGGTTTACCTGGCAAAGGTTTTGGCTGCTCTGTTATGAAAAGAAAAGGGGGATAGGATCCAGTATAATTAATTCATTGTATTTTACATGAGAAAAAAAAAAAAATCACAGATCATGCTCTACATGCAGTTTTAATGTTTTCTATTCATGGTCCCTCTCCAAATAAATAATTTGATCCTCCACTCTGCTGCACATTCTAACCCTGAACAGATGAGAGAGGTTCACATGGTGAGCGAGTCACTGCAAAAATTGAAATGCTCACCATAAGAGAAGTAGTATAGGGAATGGGTCCAGAAGCTGTGATGACACATAATGTATAACCAAATTCTTTTAAGGCCATGGACTTGTTATATAGGTGAGGATTTGAGAATTGAAATCAGGGTGACCACCCACCAAGCAGTATGTCAGAGACAGTGTGTTTCAAACCAATGAGAAAATTCCCATTTACCAGATATAAGCATTCAAAACTTTGTTTCTAACTTCTGTCAATATGGATCAACAATTTTGATGATATCAACTTACACGTCAGCTTCTCATTTTACTTTATAACAAATAAACCATTGACAGATATGGCACAAAACTATTTTTGTTTAATTATTCAACACTCTGGTTATGTGAAACATGCCTTAAACAAGTGAAATTAAAATAGTTGTATTAATGGAAAATTATTTTCCATATCAAGTAGAGGAAAAAATTATGGAATCAGCTTGTAATTTGAATTTCTAAAACAAATATCTAAACATATCTAAAAGGCTAATTAGTCAGCAGTTAAAAGAGAGTACTTACAGATGTTAACGAGCTGTTGAACTTGGCTAATTGTAAGGAAGTATGGCCCTAACAAGAAAGTTGTCAGTTGAAATGATGGAAAGGATAATAAAACTCTTTCAAGTTGGAAATCCATCATGGAGTGTGTGAATTTTTTTTTCTTCAGTCAGCAGTTTCTAAAATTTGGTGCAAGTATAAACAAAATGGAAAGATTATAAAACGAAAACATACAGGCAGACCAAGAAAGACATCTAAGCATCAAGATAGAAAACTGAAAGCAATTTGCAATTTGCCTTGAAAATAGAAAATGCACAAAAAAAAGAACAAAAAAAAAAAAGAACAAATGAGTCGATGTGTGTGACATAACTGTAAGAAACTGTCTGAATGAAGTGAGATGTTCATATAGAAAGCCCCCCCCCCCAAAAAAAAAAAACAAAACAAAACAAAAACAAACAACCCAAACAGCGTTAACACAAGAGAAAACAAGATTAGAGTGGGCTGAAGAGAAGAAGTCATGGAGTGTGGGTGATTGGATGAAAGTGGTATTCAGTGATGAATCACAAATCTGCAATGGACAAGGAGATGATGCTGGAATTTTTGTCTTGTGCTGTTCTGAAATATATAAAGATGACTGCCTGAAGAAAACTATAAATTTTTCCAAATCATTTCTAATATGGGGTTGCATGTCAGGTAAAAGACCTGGGGCCTCATTTATAAAGACTTGCGTAGAAACCATCCTTGATTTTATCTAAGAACTTTTCTGATTTGATCGTAAGAGCGATTCAGAGAAAACGAACGTACCATGAAATCCATGCGTCCGCCAGTCATTCAGTTATAAATCACAAATGATCGTGGAATTGTGTGCAGCTGAATGTTCCGCCGTCGAAACGCCCCTGCTTAATTAATTAACATATAAAATGAGCTCATTCCTAAAGCAAAAACTCTGTGACAATGGCAAGAAAAAAGGAGCGCAAGAAATCAAATTATAGTGAGGCTGAACTATCTGCAATACCAGGCATTACCACAAGGAAACGGTCGTACGCCAAGCTGGAATCTGACGTGGAGATAAGTACTTTTCCACGTCAAAGACGGTTTTTATAAATCTGTACTTTGACGTGGATTTGATCGTACGAACACTCTAAGATCAAATCAGTGCGTAAGAAAGTTTTATAAATGAGGCCCCAGGAGAAATGGCTATCCTTACATCAACAGTCAATTCACAGGTTTACATCGAAACTTTGGACACTTTTCTCATTCCATCAATAGAAAAGAAGTTTGATGATGATGTTAGTATGTTAATGCACCTTGACACAGAGCAAAGAGTGTTAAAGCTTTTCTTCAGGAAAGACACATCAACTCAATGACATGGCCTGCAAACAGTCCAAATCTCAATCCGATTGAAAATGTACGGTGGAAATTGAAAAAAGTTGTCCATGACAAGGCTCCATCTTGCAAAGCTGATCTGTCAACCGCTATTCAAGAAAGTTGGAACCAGCTTGATGAAGAATATTGTTTTTCATTAGTGAAGTCTATGCCCCAAAGAATTCAGGCCGTCATAAATGCCAGAGGAGGAGCAACAAAGTACTAATTGTGTTTTTTGATTGATGATTCCATAATTTTTTCCTGTACTTGATATGGAAAATATTTTTTTGTTGATTAAAAGAGTTTAATTCCAACTGTTTGAGGTATGTTTCACATAACCAGGGCTGCGTTTTCCGATAACGTTGTCTCTTAGCGTGCTACGAAGACTCAAAAGGTACACCTTAACTACAGGTATACCTTTCCTACGTGTGTTCTCCAAACTATACCTTAGGATATTGCGTAAGGTAAACCTTCTTAAGTGCGACCTTAGCAGGTGCTGTCCATGGTGGAGGTGCTGAATAGGTTGATATCGATGCCTCGGTGATCGATTGTGCGCTCTATCCTTCACAGCGGTATAGGTAAAGTATTGAGAAAACAATGGTTTTTTTTTTTTTTTTTTTTTTTTTTTTTTATGAAGAAGCGTTTTAGAAATAGTACAAACTGCATTTATCGGGGCTCATATGTACATGCAGAAATACATTTGTATGTGTTTCAACTTATTCTCATCATTTTACGTACGAATAACACGACTTTGCAATAGCGTGTAATGCATAAGCCAAAGTCCAATTTTGCGTGCATATGATACGCCAATCCTTCCAATCAGGGCCGTGCAGAGACCTTTAAAGGGGCAGGTGCTCAAAGTATAAAAAGGGCATCTGAAAGAAGGCATTAAAGAGCCCCTCGGGTCCATCACCTAATTGTAGGCATCCAGTTACTTATGTAACAAGTAACAATGTCATTAATAAGACAAATTATGCATTATGTGAAGTTTTAATTGCGTTTCAGGACTTAAACAACAGAATCAGTAATATTTTTTTTCACTATAAAAGGGGCTCCATAAATAGGGCTGTGCTCAAAACATAAGTACAGCAATACTGTACTGTATATTGTGACACATTCCTTGCTGATATGTGACCATGTACCATAAAACCAGTCATAAGTGTATTTTTTTTTTTTTTTTCAAAATTGAGTAAATAAGCTTTTCATTGATGTATGGTTTGTTATAGGACAATGCTTGTCTTTGATACAACTATTTGAATACCTGGAAGCTGAGGGTGCAAAACAATCTAAATATTGTGAAAATCGCCTTAAAAGTTTTCCAAATGAAGTTCTCAGCAATACATATTACTGGTTTATGGTATATTTATGGTAGGAAATTAAAAAAAATTATCTTCATGGAACATGATCTTTACTTAATATCCTAATGATTTTTGGCATAAAAGAAAAATATATAATTTTGACCCATACAATGTATTTTTGGCTATTGCTACAAATATTCCTCTGCTACTCTAGACTGGTTTTGTGGACCAGGGTCACAGTATTATTACAGTGGCCTCTAGCAGCCAATGCTGTGAAGCAGTTTTGAGAAAGAAACGGAACATAAAAGACCATTTTAATGTTTAAAAGATAAAAAATATTTTCCTTGGACCTATTCATTTTGATTAGAAATTGTTGTGTATTAAATTGTCAAACCTAAAAATTTTCTTCTCTCTGTTAAACACAATAATAAAGAACTGCTGTTATATAAAACTCTGAGTGGTCACTATTGAAACTACAGTATATGTGGCCCCTGATGTATTGTATTGTAAGATTTCAGACAACAGGCTTTACTGCAGAGTATAGAAATAAAACAAACATATTAAGGAAGGAATTTTATTTCACTATTTAAAATATTTTAAATATCAATTTAAGGCAATTTGTGACCCTTTTTAAGAGCCGCAGAAGTAAAATGAAAAGTATGAGTAGGATTTGACAATGTACGGTAGAATATTAAGGCATAAAATGGCATGATTTATTCAGATACAGCTTCACACAAAACAAAACAAAATTTCTTATACAATGGAATTTCAGCCTTTATACCATTAAAAGGGATAAATCAAGTATATCATTTATTATATTTATTTAAAACATAAATATTACTGTCTTATTTGTTTAGATTTTTAGAAGGCACATCAACTTCTTTCACATTTACAGCTCTGTGTTTGCTGCATAACAACGTAGGTCGATAATTGCAATAATTTGACCATAAAGAGCTGAAAAAATGTGGAAAAGAAAAAGTCATTCTCTGTCACAAGGGGGCGCTTTAAGAGCGCTGAAATATTAAGGTTTCCCTAGTAACGGCTGTATACAAATCAGCATTAACGCTGTTTATCAGGCAATAAATGAAAGTGACAACGACATGTTTCTGAGGACAGTCGGTTCCCTTCAGATACATTCATATAAAGACATCGCTGCCGCGTTTTGACTTTGAAACCTACAGCGTGCATATTTATTCAATGACATAATTGCCTTTTGAAGTTTAATCCAGCCCTATTACGATTCTCGTTTTTCCATCCCCAAATGTACAACCTCCTAATGTATAATTAAGTATTTTCTTATACTATTTAACATATTTAAAACTTTTTGGCCTTAAATTTGATACAACTAAATTGAGGAGTTTTTAAGGACCTGCAGGGGCCCTCTACTTTACGATAGCCCGTCGGGCAGCCGGTGAAACATTCTGGTAGCCCGACTGGAAAACACAACAGTCCCAGGACGTCGGGCTAGCGATTTTGCGAGCCCTGCATTAAATTTGATCTGAAAATCTGCATTAAATTAAATTTGATGCGTGGTATTTGTATGCATCCTCTCTCCATTGAAGTTAATGGGAAGGATTGGCGTATCATATGCACGCAAAATTGGACTTTGGCGTATGCATTACACACTACTCTCCGCGCACGGCGCCGTCTTTGATTTAAAACAAGTACTCACTGTCTCGCTGCCATAGCTATAAAGTTTGTGTAAACTCATCTTTCTTTATATAGACTCATAGCCTTTTCTGTCAAATGGTTCGCCCGCTGATGTGCCTCGAGATAGTAATTAAAAAAAGCTAACAACCATGGAAACTTGATTAATGAAAACACTTCCATACACTGGCCAGAGGAAAACTGGTCCCCCGACTGAGCCTGGTTTCTTCCAAGGTTTTTTCTCCATTTCTGTCACCTGTGGAGTTTTGGTTCCTTGCCTCTGTCGCCTCTGGCTTGCTTAGTTGGGGACACTTTCCAGCGATATCGTATACTATTTGAACTGAACTGGATGATGATATCACTGAATTCATTGATGAACTGCCTTTTACTGAAAATTGATTGTTTACAATGCGTTACTTACACACTATTGTTCTGTTTAAATACTGTGCAGTTGCTTTGACACAATCTGTATTGTTAAAAGCGCTATATAAATAAAGGTGACTTGACTTGACACTGGGTGTAGGCTATAACAACTTAAGTATTTTGTGTGTAAAATTTTAAAGTAAAGTAAAAAATGCAATTTTAATACTAAATCAGATTTTATATTAAATGTTCATATAAAATTTTCTATTTGTAATTAAACTGCGATGTAAAAAAAGCTTTTTGCGTAGTGGTGGCCACTAGCGATATGAACCGTCAGCAGCTATAAGGTATAGCTAAGAGTGCTCCAGACCAACCTTACGAACGTATGACTTACAGAAAGTATACTTAACTAAGAAGGTTTCGGGAAACATGTATTAACGATAAGGTACTTCTTAAGGTACAACTTAAGAACGAAGTAGCGTTAAGGTGGTTTCGGAGAACCCAGCCCAGAATGTTAAATAATTAAACAAATTGTTTTGTGCCATATCTGTGATTCGTTTATTTGCTATGAAGTAAAAAAGTTGGGTGAACAACATCGATGTTCTGCCCTTTGGGTATTATCTTGTTAGAGTAATTGGGACCTCTAGCGGTCAACTATAGTACTGCAGACTGAATCAGGAAGTTATTGTACGAGTCAAAGCTCATAGGGAAGATCGTTCCAGCTGCAATAATCGTTGCATTCTGAATTCTCATTAGCAAGAACTGCCTGTAAGTGATTTATATTTTCTGTTAAAATATTTCTAATAGACCTGTGGCAAATTCAGGCTGACTTAAAGTCACGAAATATTTGTGTTCAATTCACAATTGGTGTTATGTATATGGTATACTTAATTGTAATTAAGTAATGTTATTATTGTACAAGCTACAACTTTCCCTTAGTGTATTTTTTGTGTTTATTTTCAGTTTCACTCCTTTGTTCATGTCTACATGCTGAACAAGAGTCTCTAATAAACGGAGCAGAAAGGCTAAATCCTGACTCTCATGTTATTCATGACGGGAGTTTGGCTGGCTGTCTAAGATGGGTTAAGAACACCAATTGGAGGACAGTACAGTGAAAAGGCAACCTTGGACAGAGAATTAGGGTGTTGATTTTGTGCATGGTATGAATGAGCACCATGGAAGAATATAAGGATGACGACAGAGCTTCTCAGAAGAGCGCTGGCAGCAGTCACACGTCAGTATCAACAGCCAGCGCAGCGACAAAGGCCCGTGCAAAGGCAGAAGCAGCGCGCGTTCGTGCCTCCTTTGCTGAAAAAGAAGTCAAGTTAAAAATTGAGCAAGCAGAAAGGGAAGCCAAAGCACTCCTTGAAAAGGCCAGACTTGATGCTGAATTGAGTGCTTTAACCCTTCACAGGGAGGCGGCAGCGGCCGTAGCGCAGGCAGAGATATTAGAAGCAGCCGAGGGACAGTCTAAGGTATCAGGTGAAAAAAGTGATAAAAAATCCTTGAAAGAAGAAAGTATGCAGCGTATAAGTGACTATGTTACACAGCAAGCTGAGTTAAAAAATTATTCACACTGTGATGACCTCGTACCCGTAAAGCAAGAGGAAAGCTTTGTTACATGGGACAAGCTTGTTGAATCATCACCACAGACAAGGAATGCAGACAAGGAATGCACGGCCTTGTCCGATTCCTACTTTTCACCATTGAAAATGGGCCCTAACACACCAGAAACTAACCAAAACTTGTCACATCATCAGTCAGGTGCTTGCATCGGTCTGAATGCCACAGCTCAACCCTATGCTCCTCTGCACTATACTTCCCAGGTTGAACCAATCAAGGAGCCTCCCATGACAGAGTTCGTTAAGTTTCTGGCACGCCGTGAATTGGTGACTTCCGGGCTCAATCAGTTCAACGACAGACCTGAAAGTTTCAGAGCATGGCAGTCCTCATTCTTAAATGCTATTAAAGATCTCGACATATCTCCTAGCGAGGAATTGGACCTTCTAACTAAGTGGCTAGGAAAGGAATCAGGACATTATGTCAACAGAATACGTCTCATGCATGTTAACAATCCCCAGCTTGCTCTTAAGAAAGCCTGGGACAGGCTGGTCGAGTGTTATGCTTCACCAGAGGTACTCGAAGATGCGCTGTTCAAGAAACTCGACATGTTTACTAAAATTTCCAACAACGACTCTGTGAGACTAAGGGAACTAGGAGATCTTCTTATGGAGATCTTATCGGCAAAGCAAGATGGATACTTGCCCGGCTTGGCGTTTTTGGATACTGCTCGAGGGGTCAGTCCTATAGTAGCAAAGCTCTCACATGCGCTTCAAGAAAAATGGGTAGCCCAAGGATCTAAGTTTAAAGCAGAACATAACGGGCTTTTTCCCCCTTTCTCATTCTTTGTGGAGTTTGTTGGCTATGAGGCACGTATCAGGAACGATCCCAGTTTTTCACTTATTCGTTCCAGCGATTTCCACCCAAAGGAAAGAACAATTCCTAGGATGACAGGAGTTTCATTGTCAGCCCATAAAACAGACGTCAGGGACAGGAGATCAGAAAATCTAGAAAGGTACTGTCCAATACACAACAGGCCACACCCTTTGAAAAGGTGTCGTACCTTTCGAGCCAAACCAATTGAGGAAAGAAAAGCTTTCCTTCGTGAAAAAGGAATATGCTACAGGTGTTGCACATCCACTACTCACTTAGCCAAAGATTGCAAAGTAGCTGTCATGTGTTATGAATGTGAGAGTAAACTCCATGTCACAGCAATGCACCCAGGCCCACCTTCTCAAGTGCCTAAGTCTCTTAAACCACAAGAGGGCCTTGTAGCAGAAGAAGATGACAATGAATTGTCAACATCCACAGTAACGTCTCACTGTACTCAGATCTGCGGCAAGGGGCAACTAGGGAAATCATGCTCTAAGATTTGTTTGGTGCGTGTATCCCCTCAGAATAAGCCAGAAAAGGTCGTCAAAATGTATGCTGTACTCGACGATCAGAGCAATCGCTCCTTGGCTAAATCTGATTTCTTTGAGTTGTTTGGTATTGACAGCGAACCATCCTCCTATTCCCTTCGAACATGTGCTGGAGTTATGAATATGTCCGCCAGGAAAGCGGAAGGTTTTGTTATCTCACCAGCTGAAGGAGGGTCTCCTTTTGCTCTACCACCACTCATAGAGTGCACTCAAATACTCGCCAGCAGATCCGAAATACCTACCCCAAGCGTAGCTTTAAATCACTCTCACTTGAGGTCAATTGCATGCCAAATTCCCAAACTCGACCCCGATGCCCAGATACTTCTCTTACTAGGGAGAGACATCATAAGGCTGCACAAGGTCAGGAAACAAATTAATGGTCCACCTGATGCACCCTTTGCCCAAAAGTTAGACTTGGGTTGGGTCGTGGTTGGGGAAGTCTGTTTGGGTAACGCCCATATACCAAGTGTGAGCACCTTCAAGACCAATATCTTAGAGAATGGTCGCACCACTTACCTTTCACCCTGCAACAGTTACATGAATCTAAAAGAGGAGGTTCTCTATAGCGGGGAGCCTAAGCGTGCTACTTTTGGAGCATGCAAAAACAGTATGTACAGAACATCAGTAAACAGTCTCGATTGTGACGTGTTCCAGAATACGGATATCGATAATGAACTTGCCCCATCCATTGAGGACACAGCTTTCTTAAGGATCATGGATTCTGATGTTTACAGGGATGAAGGAAACAGTTGGGTAGCCCCATTGCCTTTCAGAGCACCCAGACATATACTCCCCAACAATCGCGAACAAGCTCTTAATAGATTCCGTTCTCTGCAGCGTACTCTTAAAAAGAAACCAGAGATGGAAAAGCAGTTTGTCGCCTTCATGAAGAAACTTCTGGAGAATGACCACGCCGAACCCGCACCACCGTTAAAGGAGGGAGAGGAGTGTTGGTTCTTGCCAATCTTTGCGGTTTACCACCCAAAAAAGCCGGACCAAATCAGGGTGGTATTCGACTCAAGCGCCCAACATCATGGTATCTCCCTCAACAACGTTTTGTTAACAGGCCCCGATCTGAACAATAACTTGCTGGGAGTCCTCCTTCGATTCCGTAAGGAGCTCATAGCAATCACAGCCGACATCCAACAAATGTTCCATTGTTTCAAAGTCAGAGAGGACCATCGTAACTTTCTTAGATTCCTCTGGTTCAGAGACAGCGACCCGACAAAGGATGTCATAGAGTACCGCATGAAGGTACATGTATTTGGCAATAGCCCTTCCCCAGCAGTTGCCATTTATGGACTAAGGCAAGCTGCTAGCGAGGGCGAGAAGGTACATGGCTCAGATACCAAACAGTTTGTTGGAAGACATTTCTATGTGGATGATGGACTCATCTCCCTACCTACTGATGAGCAGGCAATCAGTCTTCTACAGAGAACACGAGCATCCTTAGCTGAATCGAATCTTCGTTTGCATAAGATTGCTTCAAACAGCTCAGTTGTTATGCAAGCCTTTCCTCAAGAGGAACATGCTAAAATCGTAAAGGATCTAGACCTTAGTAGCTCGGTTCCTCCTATTCAACGGACCCTTGGATTGTGTTGGGAGATAACAGGAGACACTTTCACCTATGAGGTGTCATCAGTTAACAAACCGTTCACAAAACGTGGTGTGCTGTCCACAGTGAACAGCATCTTCGATCCACTTGGCATGGTCTCTCCAGTCACCATACAAGGCCGTGCCTTACTGCGGGAACTCTCGAACTACACTTCTGACTGGGATGCTTTACTTCCTGAAGAAAAAAGGAAAGAATGGGAAACATGGCAAGACTCTTTGCAGGACCTAAAGCAACTGCATATTCCTCGAACTTATATTCCGGTCTCCCTCTCAGAGGCCAAGCTTGTAGAGCTATGCGTGTTTTCTGACGCCTCCACTAAAGCAATCAGTGCAGTAGCTTACCTCAGGGCCACTGACAGTGATGGAAATTGTAATGTCGGATTCGTCTTAGGTAAAGCCAAACTAGCACCACAACACAAACCAACAATTCCGCGACTTGAGCTCTGTGCGGCGGTATTGGCGGTTGAAATTGCTGATCTGATTCGTCATGAGATGGATCTTAGACTGGATGCCATAAGATTTTACTGCGATAGCAAAGTGGTCTTAGGGTACATACACAATGAGACAAAGCGCTTTTATGTGTATGTGCACAACAGGGTTCTACGAATTCGCCAATCTTCAAGACCAGTGCAATGGTCCTATGTCCCAACCGAGCTCAACCCAGCTGATCATGCCTCTAGAGGAGTCGCTGCATCTCAGCTTAATGATTCGTTCTGGCTCAAGGGACCACCATTCCTTTCCAAACCTTCCACATTCTTGCAGGAAGAGCAGGAATCCTATGAACTTGTCTGTCCAGAACGTGACATTGAGGTAAGGCATGACATCCTCAACTATCGCACTCAAATTGGACTAAACGGTTTAGGGACAGAAAGATTCAAGAGATTCTCTACATGGAAAAGCCTTGAAAGAGCTATTTCCCTTTTGATCCACATTGCTCAGACAATTAAATCCAAGAATGGTTGCGGAGAGCACGTAGGGTGGCATCAGTGCAGTAAACCCCGAACCCCACAAGAGCATTCACTAGCCTGGAATGCAATTTTGGGAGCAGCTCAACAGGAGAGCTTTCCTATGGAATACGCAGCACTTTCGGAAGGGAAAGCCCTTTCAAAGAGCAGCCCTCTCTTAAAACTTCATCCCATTCTCAATGAAGGTCTGATCCAAATTGGAGGAAGGTTAAAAAACTCTCCATTAGGGTCTAAAGAAAAGAACCCCTTGATTCTACACAAGCACAACCATATTTCCATTCTGTTAGTGCGTCACTACCATGAGAAAATAGAACATCAAGGTCGTCATTTTACCGAGGGAGCCTTGAGAATGGCCGGGTTTTGGATTATAGGGGGGAAGAGGCTGATTAATTCAGTCCTACACCACTGTGTAACTTGTCGTAAGCTCCGCGGAAAAATGGAGGAACAAATTATGGCAGACTTACCACCAGAGCGCTTAAACATAAGTCCCCCATTTACCTACGTTGGGTTGGACGTTTTTGGACCTTGGACGGTCAGAGCGAGGCGCACTAGAGGTGGACATGCAGAGAGTAAGCGTTGGGCTATATTGTTCACTTGCATGAGCGTAAGAGCAGTGCATATCGAGGTCATCGAATCAATGGATGCCTCCAGCTGCATTAACGCGTTGAGACGATTCTTTGCCATACGAGGACCCGCAAAGCAGCTGAGGTCCGATTGTGGCACAAACTTCGTAGGAGCAAGCAAAGAACTCGGGCTGAATAGGGTTCAACAGGAAGGAAAGGTTCTCAAGTATTTAAGCGAGCAGAACTGTTCCTGGGAGTTCAATCCTCCCCATTCTTCGCACAGAGGAGGTTCTTGGGAACGTATGATCGGAGTGGCCCGCAGAATTCTAAATTGCATCTTACTAAGAGAGCATGCCCCTTTCTCCCACGAAGTCTTGTGCACGCTTATGGCCGAAGTTTCGGCCATCATTAACGCTAGACCTCTCATTCCTGTATCGACCGATCCACAGTCTCCATTTATCTTGACACCAGCGATGCTGCTTACGCAGAAAGGAGCAGTCTCACCTCCACCAGGGGAGTTTAGTGACAGGGACCTTCTTCTCAATCAGTGGAGGCAAGTACAAGCCCTCGCCAACGAGTTCTGGTTCAGATGGAAAAGGGAGTACCTACCAACTCTCCAGTGTCGCAGGAAATGGAATGAAATGCGTCGCAACTTGCAAGAAGGCGACATTGTCTTATTGAAAGACAACCAAGCCGCTCGTAATACGTGGCCAATGGCAGTGGTCACTTCTGCTATTCACAGCCAAGATGGAAAAGTGCGAACAGTTAATCTAAGGACCACCGCTCAAGGCACTCCAAAAAACTTTTCCAGGCCTATTACAGAGGTCATCCTACTTTTACCCTCAACGGATTAAAGGTCTATGCTAAATCGTAGCAATATACAGTGGTGTCATAAACACCAAGCGGGGAGTGTTCTGCCCTTTGGGTATTATCTTGTTAGAGTAATTGGGACCTCTAGCGGTCAACTATAGTACTGCAGACTGAATCAGGAAGTTATTGTACGAGTCAAAGCTCATAGGGAAGATCGTTCCAGCTGCAATAATCGTTGCATTCTGAATTCTCATTAGCAAGAACTGCCTGTAAGTGATTTATATTTTCTGTTAAAATATTTCTAATAGACCTGTGGCAAATTCAGGCTGACTTAAAGTCACGAAATATTTGTGTTCAATTCACAATTGGTGTTATGTATATGGTATACTTAATTGTAATTAAGTAATGTTATTATTGTACAAGCTACAACTTTCCCTTAGTGTATTTTTTGTGTTTATTTTCAGTTTCACTCCTTTGTTCATGTCTACATGCTGAACAAGAGTCTCTAATAAACGGAGCAGAAAGGCTAAATCCTGACTCTCATGTTATTCATGACGGGAGTTTGGCTGGCTGTCTAAGATGGGTTAAGAACACCAATTGGAGGACAGTACAATCGAAGTGTGGTGATTCCATTACTCTTTGCCAGGGGTTGTATATAGGGGCTAGAGAATCATTCAGACAGTGTAAATATGATTTTCATTGGGGTGAAAGAAGTCTGGTTTCGCCCTGTTTCACGTGAACCAAACGCTCCCGTTATTTTCATTTCATCAGAGAAAAGGATAAGAATGCATAGTCAGGTGCAATCTATGTGTGACACCAAACTCTCAACATGGAGAAATAGCACGAGTAATTAACTCCAGGAAACACCTTGTCACGATGTGCGGGGAAGACGAGGAGCCAGGAGAACAAAACGCAGGAGAAGGAAATCCAATAAACACTTATTTATTAACTAAACTATAAACAAAACAAACAGGGAACAAAACCATGACAAAACTACAAAACAAAACCCGAGGAGCAGAACAAACACCATGAGACGTTATCGACTGACATTGAAACTGAGGAAACAAACAACTTAAATAGGAGTGGCAGGGGGTGTAGTAAATTACAGACAGGTGAACTAAATCAAAGCTAATAGGGACAAACCAAATGACACAGAGTAACAGGGGAAGACAAAGGGAAAAACCAACTGAAGTTCAAGTGAGGGGGGAAACACTAGGAAACACTGAACAGAACAGGCACAATCCTGACATTACCCACCCCTCCCCCGAAGGCGCGTCTCACGCCTAATAACATCCATAGGGGAGGGAGGGTGGGCGCCCGCCCTGGAGACCACTAGGTAGGGACTCAGGGGACACAGGATATTGGGGTGGTCTCCAGGGCGGATCAGGGAGCTCCGGAGGCCATGGCCGGGTAACCAGTCCAGGAGGCCATGGTGGGTCTGGGAGCTCAGGGGGCCATGGCCGGGTAGACAGTCCGGGAGGCCATGGGGGATCTGGGTGCTCAGGAAGCCATGGCCGAGTAAACAGTCCAGATGGCCATGGCGGATCTAGGGGCTCAGGGGGCCATGGCCGGGTAAACAGTCCGGGAGGCCATGGTGGATCTGGGTGCTCAGGAAGCCATGGCGGAGTAAACAGTCCAGATGGCCATGGTGGATCTAGGGGCTCAGGGGGCCATGGCCGGGTAAACAGTCCGGGAGGCCATGGTGGATCTGGGTGCTCAGGAAGCCATGGCCGAGTAAACAGTCCAGATGGCCATGGCGGATCTAGGGGCTCAGGGGGCCATGGCCGGGTAAACAGTCCGGGAGGCCATGGTGGATCTGGGTGCTCAGGAAGCCATGGTCGAGTAAACAGTCCAGATGGCCATGGCGGATCTAGGGGCTCAGGGGGCCATGGCCGGGTAAACAGTCCGGGAGGCCATGGTGGATCTGGGTGCTCAGGAAGCCATGGTCGAGTAAACAGTACAGGTGGCCATGGCCGAGTATACAGTCCAGGTGGCCATGGCCGAGTATACAGTCCAGGTGGCCATGGCTGATCAGGGGAGTAGCCCCCCCCAAAAAATTTTCTTGGGGGAACCTAGGGTATAGTCCACCCAGGAGAGCACAGAAGGGCACGTAGGAGAGAGCTCCGGCTCTGGAGGGCGCGCAGGAGAGAGCTCCGGCTCTGGAGGGCATGCAGGCTCTTGAGGAGCGGGCTCTGGACGGCGCTCTTGAGGAGCGGGTTCTGGACGGCGCTCTTGAGGAGCGGGCTCTGGAGGACTGGACGACCCCAGCGGAGACTCTGGAGGGCTGGGCGTCTCCAGCGGAGACTCTGGAAGAGCAGGCTCTGGGCGAGCGGTCACTGGAGGGCGCTCTGGCGGCGCGGCCACTGGAGGGCGCTCTGGCGGCGCAGTCACTGGAGGGCGCTCTGGCGGCGCAGTCACTGGAGGGCGCTCGGGCATCACAGTCACTGGAGGGCTGGGCGGAACCAGCGGAGACTCTGGAAGGCTGGGCGGAACCAGCGGAGACTCTGGAAGGCTGGGCGGAACCAGCGGAGACTCTGGAAGGCTGGGCGGAACCAGCGGAGACTTTGACTTGGCGGTCGCCATCTTGGGTGCAGACTCAGGCTTGGTGGCCATCTTGGCCGGGGACTCAGGCTTGGCGGCCATCTTGGCCGAGGATTCAGGAACGGCGGCCATCTTGGCCGGGAACTCAGGAACAACGGCCATCTTGGCCAGGGATTCAGGCTTGACGGCCTTCTTGGCCGGGAACTCAGGCTTGGCGGCCATCTTGGCCAGGAACTCGGAAATGTCGGCCATCTTGGCCGAGGATTCAGGAACGGAGGCCGTCTTGCGTGCAGACTCTGGCGTTGCAGCCATCTTGCTGGCTGGCGTGGCGGCCATTTTGTGAGCTGACGCGGCGGCCATCTTATGAGCTGACGCTGGCTTAGCGGCTGACGGGCTTGAGTGCGGAGAGGAAGCCTGAGGTACTGGGCTGAGGACCATCGTGGGGCTTAGGAGGACTTGGGGACACGTGGGGGACAAGGGAGTGAGGTCGCTAGAGTGATATGCGGAGGGCTTTGGCTTTTGGTGAGATGGGGTGACTGCATGTTTCCAGATGGGAGGAGGATTACCATCCTCCACCATGACTTGGAATGGGGAATCACATAAATCGAGAACAAAGTTGACAAAATCTGCTACGGGACGATAGCAATCATTAGGAGTAATCTTTTGAAACAAAAAATCATCTTTGAGTCCCATCTGGAAGCATGCGTTTATCATTTTGTCACTCCATCTCACCAGATGGTAAACACTCAAAAACTCCTCCACATATTCCTCCAGCGAACGTTCACCTTGTTGAATGTTCAGGAGGAGGTCCTCAGCCCAGGTCATGTTGTTCAGGTCAGTCGATCTGTCACGATGTGCGGGGAAGACGAGGAGCCAGGAGAACAAACGCAGGAGAAGGAAATCCAATAAACACTTATTTATTAACTAAACTATAAACAAAACAAACAGGGAACAAAACCATGACAAAACTACAAAACAAAACCCGAGGAGCAGAACAAACACCATGAGACGTTATCAACTGACATTGAAACTGAGGAAACAAACAACTTAAATAGGAGTGGCATGCAGGGGGTGTAGCAAATTACAGACAGGTGAACAAAATCAAAGCTAATAGGGACAAACCAAATGACACAGAGTAACAGGGGAAGACAAAGGGAAAAAAACAACTGAAGTTCAAGTGAGGGGGGAAACACTAGGAAACACTGAACAGAACAGGCACAATCCTGACACACCTGGACTGGTTCCACTAACACTAAACTAACGGAGAGAGCTGCGGAGTCGGAGAGGGGAAAAAGCGGACAAGCGCAGACATGCAACAAAAATATGTTTAACTAAAAATGACACAATCTGTTTTTATCATAGTCTATATATAAAATAAATGAATATACAAAATATATTTGATTTAAATAGCCTAATCTAACAGATTTTCAAAACGAAAGGAAAAGACTGAGTAACATACGCTGCTGAGTTTGGTTCATTTTTGTGTGGAGCAGCGCTAAACTTAACGGAATGGAAACCGAGATGCCAGAAATAAAAGTAAACACATTGCAGTTTTAAATGATCTGTATGACCAACAATGACAGAGTTATTCCGCTGTTTGATCGCGTCGGCGCCTCATGCACACACATACAGCACATACAGGAGTTGACACAGACCATAAAAATGTACATACTGTAGCTATTTACTAAACTACACTAAACAAAACTAAACTAAATGGTATTTGGCTATTTTAAAAAAGGGATGGGACCGCTAGATATGTCCCACCTTGTCTTTGTCAGGTTTATCTTCTGTTTTGTAGTGTTTTCCTAGTGTTTTTCCCCCTGTTCCCATTGATTAATGATCCAATTGTATAAATGGTATGAAAAAGACGAGCTAGCTCTCAAACATGCATATCTTCATTTGATGTTGCTTTAAAATGTTGAAATTTATAATGTATTTTATAATTTTGTACTTGTTAATTTTTTTCTCTTTTGTTTTGTTAGTTTATTATTCATTCAGAAAAATATATTTCACATATGGGCATATTTATTTCTTTTATATACAGCTTTATTAGGTTTTTCTCTGTGCACAAGCTCTGCGCATGGTGTTCTGATGTGTATGCTGCTTTTTGCTTGTGTGAAATTAATCCCTGAAAACGAATTTAGCTGTTTTTAATGTGTCACCGCCACCAATCAGTTCAAATTTAAATGTAATTTAACACAATCTTGTCGGTTAATAATAACTTAACGACGTCGGTTGTCGGTTGGGGAAAAAACGAACTTAACATTTCTATTTCCAATGCAGTCTAATAAAAGTTCATCAGGAAAAAAGAAAAGAAAATAATAATGAAACTGCTCCTGCTTATGAATAACTTTTTATTTGATGTTGAAGTATCTATAGGCTGTAACAAAGTGCTTTTAGTCCCGCTCACACGAGGTTTTATTCCGCATCCACCCGCTCCCGCTATACTATATACACCCTTAGAATAAACTATATATATACCCGCTTAGAATAATTTTCTTCCCGACCCGACCGTTCACGCTAAATTTAATTCTCGCTTCCAGAATCTCAAATTTAACCATTTGGAAACAATATCGAGTATAAAACTTTTTTCGCAGTACATCCATTATATTTCCATGTTCCACTTTTAAGACGTATTATAGCCCTGCATTTTAGTCCGTCATAGATCAAATGCGGGTTAAAATTATATTTTAGACATTCAGTGGTGATTAAATTGCAGCGCTGGGGGAAACACGAGACCAGGCTACCATGACTGTCAAGAGTGGCTCGGACGGTCCTGTCAGCAGCATTGAGTGCACGTTCAGCACAGCTTGGAAGGGTTCCGTGTTTAAAGCTTGCCACAAAACACTGGCAAAAGTAAATACCATGACTGTCAAATAGTAAGGAGATATTTTAATTATATATTTAGAAACTACTGTTTTCTGAGTTAGTGATGATGCAGTTAACAATCCTCCTCATATCGTTGGACGCGCCTTTAGAGAGAAATGCATATTTAGGGACTAGCTACATAATAAATCAGTTTTTTGTTTTCTATTTGTTTTATTTCGTTAAGTAGTAATTTAAGTCTTTCTACATATTTATTTATCATGTCTGACAAAAAATAACGGTTAAATATTTTCCACTGAAAAAAAATTAACTGATCGCGCTTGAGCCTTCATGTCCTAAAAATGCGTTTTACTATGGAGCTCATATTATGACAATACTTTTTGAATTTGAATTGTACAAATTTGAATTATTGACAAGTGTCATTTAACAAAACTGAATATATGGCATTTAACATAGTTCTGAACACAACTGAATTTTCAAATCGCAGATTTACTAATAGACGTGTTTTTAAACAGCAGAGTTTGGTTCTGATTTCTAAGACTTCAAATATTCAGTTTTTAAAAATTACAACTTCAGGTTTTCAAGATAAAAAAAAATTCGGAACATCAAATTCAGGGTTCAAAATTCAAAGCGCAGAATTTCGGATCTTACAGAAAGTAGGTCAGAGGTTATGCACAGGGCAGAGTAGATGATCTACGAAAAGTCGAAGGAAGCATATACTGTGACCGAGAGGGGATCTAGTTTTGCCGTGGTCACAACATATTAACTCATGGGAACGTCATATTAACTCGTGGGAGTATGATAAGTGTGGCCACGAGATCATTTTGTGGAGATAATGACATGCAGGAATCGCAGCGTTTTGTGCAGTTGAGGCGGTGTTCGCGACGCGGTCTCGGTGCGGACACGGCTGCTCAGTGCTCACAAAAAGATAAAAAAAAAAAAAGATCTTTGGCTGCGCCTGCTTCTGTGAAGCGCCGTGTTTGTGGAAGCGGCAGGGTTTTGGGTGCAGGAGCACGAGCACCACTTGCGCTTCGCCTCCGCGCTGCTCCCATTGAAAATGAAGACACTCGCGATTGCCGCGTCCCGTGTGAAAAGGCCTGAAGTGATGTGTGCTGTTTTGGGAAAGATATTGCTATAATTGCAAACAACAAGGTCACATTTGATTCCATAAAAAATAAACAAAACATAACAGAAATGTATTATATGTGTTCTTCTATTTATAATTCATAGTCCCTATTCATGGGACTATGACTTCATGTCAGGCACACCTCTGTAATTTTTTTTTTTTGATTGATCACACTAGGGGAATTCCATTACATGATCGTCGTTTTCAACACATACATAGTTATACGGCATATACCCACTTCTTTAGGCTATCAGTCGGCTTTGCGTAAAACGAAACTGAAAGCAAAACGCGCACGCGCTCAAAGGCGATTTTAATACCCGAAGTTTAGAGAGCGACTCCTCAAAGCGCGCAAATTAGACTGTTGTGAATTCTTTACTTTTAATGTCTCTTATACTTTTATATTTGGTAAGAGCTTGTATTATGTAAATATGCAAGATGCAACTTTTATTATGATACGTGTTCGGCGTAAGTGTTGCGCTATTGGTTACGCATGCAGAGCTATCAGAATGTGACGCAGTTTTCCACCTGTGCAGCACCGTCAAGTGCAGGTCAAAAGTTATTGACGAAAAACTACCTCCAATGCATCAGTGTGTATATGGTGAAACCCTGCACATAAATAAATGGTGGAAAGAAATTTGATGACTCCGACTCCCTGATCAGAGTACTGAAGTGGTTAATACCCTCAAAAAACCGGCATTATTGGGGCAGTCCCCAACAAATGGTCCTTCGAGCCGGAGCCTTAACTGCTTCAGAATGTCATCAGATGGCAAACCAACATCTCCTCCTCAAGCTAGACCATCACGGCAATGCCAAGCCCCAAGGCACCTTGAGGATTACATCCTTGACTTCCATCACCGACCTGCCCTTTCCTCCAGTCCTGTTCATAGGGAGTCAGAGGAGCAGAGAGGAGCAGCAGCCGCAGTGTATACAAGTCAAGCAGATGCAGACTCCAGTCAAGGTGGGCGTCGAACCATGCCCAGTCCAAGTCAGGCAGACTTATTGAGTATGGACTCATTAAATAAATTAATGGAATCCATGAACGAGAAGGAGAAAGAGGAGACAGCTGAAATGGACAATCTTCTCAGGAAATTAGATCAACTTAAGAAACGAAAGCATCGCCGAGACAAGATGATGGAACACATCAAATCATTCTTGAGGGAGGAACAGGAAAACGAGGACACTGAACAGGTACAGGCGGTTGCATCATCGCTACAATCTTCACCTGCGCCTTCTAGTTATGTAAGTCCTCCACCCTTACTCTCACGAGGCACAGTGCTACATGTTGAGAAACAAGCTACAGTAGGAGCATTGGTGCAGCATGAAGAAAGGTCACATACTGTTCCTGAACCAGTGGTGAAAAGTGGCAACCGTGGATTTGCTCCAGTCCAACCAAGTCATCCACAAACTACAGGTTTACAGTATTCCCCTATCTCTTCTGGCATGGCTTCTCCTGTCTCGCATCACTCACAATCACCGCAACTATATGAGGTTGCTCCTTCTCATTCGTCCAGAGTTCCGCCCAGTCGAGAACGAGCTGTAACTTACGAAGCTGAACGAACATTCCTGCCCCTTGAGACACAACAGCTAATTTCGCCGGCACCTGTCTATCCGCATTCCATGGCACCTTACAGCTATCTTGCAACACCGTATTCGCAGATACCGCCTGTAAACGCACCCACTTCATTCAGCTATCTACCCTCTCAAAATGTGGTCTCTGGTTTAGTCCCTTCGGTGAGCACTGCAGCAGCCGCACCACAGCTCATGCCAGCCCAGATTGCAGTTCCACCAGGTGGTAGTATACCTCAACGGACATTGCATAGTCCCCCAAAACCTAAAATTCCTGACTTCATGAGTGACAGCGAAAGGGAATTTGCTAATATGAAGCTGGCGTTGGACAATTTGCTTGAGCCTTATCCAGAGTTAACTGAGAAGTACAAATACCATGTACTGTTAGAGCATCTTAAACTGCCTGAAGCTCAAATGATAGGGCAGTCTTGCCGGCATCATCCATATCCGTATTCAGCAGCTATGCAAGCCCTTCAGCTACAGTACGGTCAGCCACATCAACTGGCTCAAAGTGAGATAGCAGCCATCCTTACATCACCAGATGTAAAGCCCAATGATAGCCACAGCTTTCAAAGCTTTGCTTTACGAGTTCATCTCCTGGTCAGTATGCTGCTGTCATTGGAGGGACCCAGAGGGATGGAGCTTAACTGCTGCTCACACGTGGACCGCCTACTTAGCAAGCTGCCGAAGTATCTACGAGATGGCTTCATTGAGTTCCTTCAACTGCAGGGGAAGCTCAACTCTATAAGTCTTAACCCCTACAATCTGCAGGACTTTGCCGGATGGCTACAAGTCAAAGCACAGCAGCAGAGACTGTCGATTCGATTAGTACAGCGTTACCAGCATGAGAAGCTTCCAGGGGTTGGGAAAGAGAGACCCTCAGCTAGAACAAAGGGGCCAAGTGTAGTTCTTTATCATGGTGCCTCATCCGCTGAGACTGTGCCCTCTACTCATCCCAAAGAGTCCAAACAAAAGAAACCACTCAAGGTACACTGCCTCTTTTGCAATAGTAAAGAGCACTACATCACACGTTGTGACAACATCAAAGAGCAGGCGGTTGCAGACCTACTAAAGTGGATTTCTGATGGAAAGAGATGCTGGCGATGTGCGCGACTACATGAACCAGAGATGTGTAACCTCAAAAAGCCATGCAGTGACTGTGGGGGAATCCATCTACAAGTGCTTCACCGCATAGCACGTGATGATCCATCAAACACAGCAGGTACGTCAGAGAGTCGCATTTACCTCACACCTGCTAGTGCGACCTGCAGAGTGCTTCTCAAAGTGGTTCCAGTGTTGCTACACAGCAAGTCCAAGTCAGTGGAGACTTACGCTGTACTAGACGACGGAGCACAGCGAACCATGATCTTACCAATGGCAGTACAAATGCTTCAGTTGAAGGGTGAACCTGAAACACTGGCTCTACGCACGGTACGATCTGACATCACTCACCTTTCTGGGTCCAAGATCAACTTGGAAATCTCTCCAAAAAGTGAACCAAAGAGCCGCTTCCAGATACTTGGGGCCTTCACAGCTTCAGGTCTGGACTTAGTAGAGCAATCATATCCAGTGCAGAGACTTCAGAGACGGTATGCTCACCTCAGAGGGCTCCCATTACAGTCCTTCCACAATGTACGTCCACTGGTACTGATAGGATCAGACAATGTCCATCTTATCACAGCCGATAAGCCAGTCCGTCAAGGAACCAAAGGTGGTCCAGCTGCAGTGCACACAGCCCTTGGGTGGGCCCTACAAGGGGCCGAGGAGAGCACCACAAGCCATAGCTCAGTGCAACAGTGTCTTTTCGTGACAACCACCTGTCCAAATGACTTGCTCTACCGTAATGTTGAGAAGTTATGGCAACTTGACATCTTGCCTTATCGAAATGAGAAACTGGTGGTTCGATCAAGGGAAGACCAAGAAGCAGTTAAACTTCTCGAATGCAAAACACAGAGAATTCAGGTAGACAATGTTCAGCGTTATGCCACCCCCCTTCTGCGCAAACCTGGTGTTACAAAACTAACAAGCACAATCCAGTCTGTCATGCCTAGTCTGAGGAGTACTGAGAGGAGACTTCAGAAAAACCCAGACAAAGCTGCTGTCTACTCTGGTGAGATTAATAAGCTTGTTAAGGCAGGCTATGTGACCAAGCTTCAACCGGAAGAAGTCACCAAGTCAGAGGAGTCCTGGTATATTCCCCACCACCTGGTGTGTCACAACGATAAACCAAGATTGGTCTTTAATTGCTCATTCAAGTATCAAGGCATATCCCTGAATGATCAGCTGCTTCCAGGGCCTGCACTTGGCCCATCATTGTTGGGCGTTCTTTTAAGATTCCGTCAACACCCAGTGGCTGTAAGTGCAGATATCCGAGGAATGTTCCATCAGGTCCGCTTGCTGCCTGAGGACAGACCGCTCCTCCGCTTCATCTGGCGAGATCTGCACTCTGAGAACTGTCCAGATGTCTATGAATGGCAAGTCTTGCCATTTGGTACAACCAGCAGCCCATGTTGTGCCATTTTTGCTGTGCAACAACATGCTCGCAATAACCAAGAGAGTTACCCAGGAGCTCTACAGGTAGTGCAACAGAGTTTTTATGTGGACAACTATCTGGCTAGCTTTCCAACCACATCTGAGGCCAAGTTAACAGTCGATCAACTGCGCAGTCTGCTTGCAACAGGTGGTTTTGACCTCAGACAATGGGCTAGCAACCAGCCATCAGTTATCTCACATCTGCCCACAGAAGCAAGGTCTTCAGCTGCAGAACAGTGGCTTGAACAGAACAGGACTGATCCAATGGAACCAACTTTGAGTCTCAGGTGGAACTGTGCTGCTGATACACTGGGATACCAATATCGTCCCATTGAACATGCTGCATTAACAATGAGAACAGCTTATCAAGTGTTAGCAACGCAGTATGACCCCTTGGGGTTCATTGTGCCTTTTACCACACGAGCAAAAGTGCTCATTCAACAGCTATGGTCCAAAAGAAGAGATTGGGATGACCCGAATCTGCCACAAGATCTTCACACTGCCTGGGACACATGGGAACGTGAGTTAAAGTATCTCAGCACCATAACAATTCCCCGCTGTTACTCTTCAGTGCCCAATGATGTCCAACGGAAATACGACCTCCATGTGTTTTGTGACGCATCAGAACGAGCATATGGGGCTGTGGCTTACATGGTAGAGTACACAGAAGAGGCCGTTCATACCACTTTCGTCATGGCCAGATCCCGAGTTGCTCCCAGGAGGCAACAGTCCATGCCTCGCTTGGAGCTCTGCGCAGCATTAGCAGGAGCACAGCTAGCGAAGCTTCTGAAAGATGAGATCACTCTCACAATTCAACAGACAATTCTGTGGACAGATTCTACGACGGTGTTGGAGTGGCTTCAGTCCGACTCCTGTAGATTCAAAGTCTTGTTGGAACACGAGTCTCAGAAATCCAGGAGTTGACAGAGCACACTGCTTGGCGGTATGTGGACACACAGCAAAACCCAGCAGATGACATCACTAGAGGAAAACCTCTCTTAAGTTTTACTGTTCCTGGGCGCTGGAGTCAGGGGCCGTCATTTCTGAAACTGAGTTCTGAGCACTGGCCAAAGAGACCTGAACTGGCAAGGTCAGAAGAGTTACCTGAGCTGAAAGGTGTCACTATTTGCTGCTTAACCAGTGTTAAATCAGATCATACCCTTCCTGATGCCACTCAGTTCAGCACCTGGAAAGAGTTAGTGGAAGCAACTCGGCAGGTATGTCAACAAGTGACAGATGATTCTGCAAACACCCCGCTCATTGATCCTCGTGAAGCAGAGTTGATCCTACTGAGGAAGTGTCAGGCTCAGAGCTTCCCTGAGGAGACAATAGCCCTCAAAACACACAAACCAATATCAAACCACAGTCGACTAATATGTCTTGCTCCAGAGTGGGATCCAGTAACTAATGTAATCAGAGTTGGAGGACGATTACGGAGGCTGGAAAGCCCAAGTGTTGAACAGATTCACCCCATAGTGCTAGATTCACGGCATCCAGCAACAAAGCTCCTCATTAAAGACTTTGATGAACGCTTATTGCACCCAGGCACAGAAAGAGTGTATGCGGAACTACGGAGACAATACTGGATCTTGAGGGGGCGGCAAGCTGTTAAACAACATCAGCTTAACTGTTCATCATGTCAGCGGTGGAGAGCTAAGCCTAAGATACCACAGATGGCAGACTTGCCTCCAGAGAGGCTCAGACTTCTCTGTCCACCGTTTTATTCCACTGGAGTGGACTGTTTCGGCCCTTACCATGTTAAAATAGGCAGGAGGGTTGAGAAACGTTGGGGCGTCATTTTCAAATGCCTCACCACAAGAGCTGTTCACATAGAGCTTCTCAACTCCTTGGATGTGGATGCCTTCCTGCTTGCTCTTCGTAGATTCATAGCCAGACGTGGCAGACCAAAGGAGATCAGGTCAGACTGTGGCACAAACTTTCGTGGTGCTGATCGGGAACTGCGTGAATCCTTTGCCGCTATGGAATCCCAATTAAAAGAGCAGCTAGCTGATTACCAGATCCTCTTCAAGTTCAATCCGCCTAATGCTCCTCATTTTGGTGGCGTTTGGGAGCGAGAGGTCCGCTCCATCAAAGCTGCTCTACAGGTGGCAGTTGGAAGTCAGTCCGTCTCAGAAGATGTCCTGTCTACAGTATTAGTAGAGGTAGAGGGCATTTTGAATTCAAAACCCCTTGGATACGTCTCTGCAGATGTTGCAGATCTAGACGCCATTACACCAAACCTTCTCCTTATGGGGCGGCGGGATGCCTCACTTCCGCAGGTGGCGTATGCTTCAGGAGAAATGGGGCGGCGCAGATGGCGCCATTGCCAAAATCTTGTGGACCAGTTCTGGACTCAATTTACAAGGAATTACTTGCCCACACTACAGACACGCCAGAAATGGCACAAGCCATCAGACTCTCTGACAGTAGGATCAGTGGTTTTGATAATTGATCCACAACTTCCCAGGGCTCAGTGGCCCATTGGCAAAGTTACCAAGACTGTGGTCAGCAGTGATGGATGTGTCAGAACAGTGGATGTCACTGTTCAAGGCAAAGTGTACACTAGGCCAGTAGCCCGCCTCATTCCATTGCCAGCCTTTAAGGATGAAACCAAAGACTCTTAAAGAATTCCCTTAACTTGCACATTTGCTGCTCAAATGTGGGGGCGGCTGTTGTGAATTCTTTACTTTTAATGTCTCTTATACTTTTATATTTGGTAAGAGCTTGTATTATGTAAATATGCAAGATGCAACTTTTATTATGATACGTGTTCGGCGTAAGTGTTGCGCTATTGGTTACGCATGCAGAGCTATCAGAATGTGACGCAGTTTTCCACCTGTGCAGCACCGTCAAGTGCAGGTCAAAAGTTATTGACGAAAAACTACCTCCAATGCATCAGTGTGTATATGGTGAAACCCTGCACATAAATAAATGGTGGAAAGAAATTTGATGACTCCGACTCCCTGATCAGAGTACTGAAGTGGTTAATACCCTTAAAAAACCGGCATTATTGGGGCAGTCCCCAACATAGACCTCATAACATATTTAGGCTGTTATTAGTATGTGGGCTTTGTGTTAGTTGTATATAGCTTTGTATCACACTTGAGATCTCTTGACTTCAGGTTCTGAATAGTTTTGCCGACAAGGAATTTTTACTGGAAGTGCAGATTAAAGGGTGAATATAATATTTCATTTAGGCTTATTGATAAACTATTACATTTTATAGTTAAGGAATAAATCATTCACGCAGTTTCATTTGAAACACAATGAACACAACATGCTCATTTATCGTCACAAACTGGGGTAAATACATTAATAAAGTAAAAACTTCATTGGCATAATTGTCAGGCGATTACAGTATTTGCAAAATATTTTTGCATATTAATAATACTAGTATAATTATACAGAGAGTTAATTAAAGCACTACACGAACTGAAAGGGATAAGCATATAAAACATTAAATATAGCCCAAAATATAGCCCTAACCAGTTAATATAATTATTATAAAATTAGGCCTATTGTATTAGCCTACTGTTTAATAATAATAATAATAATAATAAACAAATATGAAATATAAAGAACGGATCCGTTAACGGACAAGCGGTGCTCCTGCAGCCAAAATACTGCCACTTACGTCTCTTTGCGTCAGGCGGCGCCAGAGATAACAAATATGTTATGTTCTTTAACCAGATTTTTAACAACAAATAGAACATTTTTGGTAGTGTTGAAAACGACGACCATGCAATGGAATTCCCCTAGTGTGATCAATCATACAGAGATGTGTCTGACATGAAGTCATAGTCCCATGAATAGGGACTATGAATTATAAATAGAAGAACACATACATTTCTGTTATGTTTTGTTTATTTTTTATGAAATCAAATGTGACCTTGTTGTTTGCAATTATAGCAATATCTTTCCCAAAACAGCACAAATCACTTCAGGCCTTTTCACACGGGACGCGGCAGTCGCGAGTGTCTTCATTTTCAATGGGAGCGGCGCTAGTAATAGTGTGTAATGCATACGCCAAAGTCCAATTTTGCGTGCATATGATACGCCAATCCTTCCAATTAACTTCAATGGAGAGAGGATGCGTATAAATTCCACGCATCATCTTTTATATATCTTTTTATATATCTTTTATATCACTGTCTCGCTGCCATAGCTATAAAGTTTGTGTAAACTCATCTTTCTTTATATAGACTCATAGCCTTTTCTGTCAAATGGTTCGCCCGCTGATGTGCCTCGAGATAGTAATTAAAAAAGCTAACAACCATGGAAACTTTATTAATGAAAACACTTCCATACACTGGCCAGAGGAGAACTGGTCCCCCGACTGAGCCTGGTTTCTTCCAAGGTTTTTTCTCCATTTCTGTCACCTGTGGAGTTTTGGTTCCTTGCCTCTGTCGCCTCTGGCTTGCTTAGTTGGGGACACTTTCCAGCGATATCATATACTATTTGAACTGAACTGGATGATGATATCACTGAATTCATTGATGAACTGCCTTTTACTGAAAATTGATTGTTTACAATGCGTTACTTACACACTATTGTTCTGTTTAAATACTGTGCAGTTGCTTTGACACAATCTGTATTGTTAAAAGCGCTATATAAATAAAGGTGACTTGACTTGCCACTGGGTGTAGGCTATAACAACTTAAGTATTTTATGTGTAAAATTTTAAAGTAAAGTAAAAAAAATGCAATTTTAATACTAAATCAGATTTTATATTAAATGTTCATATAAAATTTTCTATTTGTAATTAAACTGCGATGTAAAAAAGCTTTTTGCGTGGTGCCCACTAGCGGTATGAACCGTCAGCAGCGGTAAGGTATAGCTAAGAGCGCTCCAGACCAACCTTACGATCATATGACTTACAGAAGGTATACTTAACTAAGAAGGTTTCGGAAAACACATATTAACGATAAGGTACTTCTTAAGGTACAACTTAAGAACGACGTAGCGTTAAGGTGGTTTCGGAGAACCCAGCCCAGATCTGTACAAAGATGAACTGGGCTGTGGAATTTCTGTGGGATCTCCAACAAGGTTAACGGCCATTGGAGAAGTTTGTGGAGGATTTCCTGAGCGTGTTACATCTGGTGAGCTGGAGAGATTCCATGTTAAATGCTTGCTTTCGGATGGGACTCAAAGATTATCATTTGTTTTGTTTGATTACTCCTGACGATTGCCGCAAATCTCCCGCGGAATTTATTAATTTTGTACTTCTACATTGATGTGGAGGATTCCAATTCTCCTCCCATCCGAAAGCATACAGACACTCCAGCTCACCACAAGCCAGTGTCCTCCACCTACTGCTCCAATGACCTCACTCCCTCCATGCCTCCCACGTGTCCCCAAGTCCTCCGTAGCTCCATGATGGTCCTCAGCCCAGTACCTCAGGCCGCCCTTCCAGAGTCTGCTCACAAGATGGCCGCCCTTCCAGAGTCTGCTCACAAGATGGCCGCCATTCCAGAGTCAGCTCACAAGATGACCACCTTTTCAGAGTCAGTTCACAAGATGGCTGCCACGCCAGAGTCTGCACCCAAGATGGCCGCCAAGCCTGAGTCCCCGACCAAGATGGTCACCAAGCCTGAATCCCCGGTCAAGATGGTGTTCTCTCCCGAGTCCCCGGACAAGATGGCGGCCTCTCCCGAGTCCCCGGACAAGATGGCCACCACACCTGAGACTCCGCTGGTCTCGCCCAGCTCTCCAGTCTCCGCTGGTTTCGCCCAGCTCTCCAGAGTCTCCGCTGGTTTCGCCCAGCTTTCCAGAGTCTCTGCTGGTGCCGTCCACAGTCTCCGCTGGTGTCGTCCAGCCGTCCAGAGCCTGCTCGCCCCGAGAACCGTCCAGAGACTATTCTGGCCCCGCAATGGCCTCCCGAGCTCTCTGATCCGCCATGGCTTCCTGAACGGTCTGCCCCACCATGGCCTCCTGAGCTCTCTGACCCACCATGGCCTCCTGAACTGACTGCCCGGCCATGGCCTCCGGAGCTCCCTGATCCGCCATGGCCTCCTGAACGGTCTGCCTCGTCATGGCCTCCTGAGCTCTCTGACCCACCATGGCCTCCTGAACTGACTGCCCGGCCATGGCCTCCGGAGCTCCCTGATCCGCCATGGCCTCCTGAACGGTCTGCCTCGTCATGGCCTCCTGAGCTCTCTGACCCACCATGGCCTCCTGAACTGACTACCCGGCCATGGCCTCCGGAGATCCCTGACCCACCATGGCCTCCTGAACTGACTGCCCGGCCATGGCCTCCGGAGCTCCCTGATCCGTCATGGCCTCCTGAACGGTCTGCCCCGTCATGGCCTCCTGAGCTCTCTGACCAACCATGGCCTCCTGAACTGACTACCCGGCCATGGCCTCCGGAGATCCCTGATCCGCCATGGCCTCTTGAACTGTCTGCCCGGCCATGGCCTCCGGAGCTCCCTGATCCGTCATGGCCTCCTGAACGGTCTGCCCCGTCATGGCCTCCTGAGCTCTCTGACCAACCATGGCCTCCTGAACTGACTACCCGGCCATGGCCTCCGGAGATCCCTGATCCGCCATGGCCTCTTGAACTGTCTGCCCGGCCATGGCCTCCGGAGCTCCCTGATCCGTCATGGCCTCTTGAACGGTCTGCCCCGTCATGGCCTCCTGAGCTCTCTGACCCACCATGGCCTCCTGAACTGACTGCCTGGCCATGGCCTCCGGAGATCCCTGATCCGCCATGGCCTCTTGAACTGTCTGCCCGGCCATGGCCTCCGGAGATCCCTCATCCGTCATGGCCTCCTGAACTGTCTGCCAGGCCATGGCCCCCTGAGCTCCCTGATCCGCCCTGGAGGCCGTCCCTGTATCCTGTGTCTCCTGTGTCCCTGCCAAGCAGCCTCCAGGGTGCCCATCCTCCCTCCCCTTTTGATGGTTTACGGAGCGAGACGCGCCTTTTTGGAGGGGGGCGTTAATGTCAGGTGTTCCCATTGATTTGGTTTGTTCCTTTGTCTCCCCCTTTGGTTTTGTTTAGTTGGTTTTTCCTTGCCCATATTTGTACTTCCCCTTTTTATCTTGTTAAGTTGCCACTCCCCTATGTCTATATATTTATAGTCCCTTGTTCCTGTGAGTATCAAAAATTTACTTTCAAGCATATGATAAATAGTGTATTTCTGTAATTGTTATTCCTGAGGTGGCGCAGTACACGGTGAGTGCAAATAAATCTTAAAGACTGTATCGCAAAGATTTCATATGACCTCTATTTTTCTTCAGAGCCATTACCCTGAAAATTACACTTTATTTTGTCCAAAACTCAAGCTCAAGTTTCAAGCTTCAAGTCAAATTATAAGGCTATATCATAAAGACATGTACAGATCTAACCCTCAAATAGCAAATAGCGTGGGTTGCCGGAAAAAAATAAGGAAAATAAAATGCTGTGACTGTTATAGGCATCCTGCAAACACAACCCGCGATTCCATTGTGTGTGTTGCCATGACATGAAAAGAAATTTCATGAAATATTTAAGCCAGTATCTTTTGTGTGTGTGTGTGATACCAGTTCACATATAAACACTGTAGTGAATCTGTGGGCAGTGGTGGGTAGATTACTTACAAATTGTAAACCATTACTGATTCTAAATTATATGATGAAAATTGTAGTCATTAACATAATCTGTTGGATTAGATGTGTATTCTGTAAATGTGATCTGACTCATTTTTGATTATTTTCACATTGTCCTAACATGTTTATCACATAGATTTAAATAGGACTATCATGTGCAAAAAAACAATAGATAAATTATATAGCAAGAAAATATATTTCATTCTTTGTTATTATGAAGTGCATCAAACATTCCACTATGCCAGCATATCCCAAACTGGGGTTTGAGAAAGAACTTTATGGGATTCGTAGGTTGAAAAAAATAAAATAAAATAAAAAAATCACAGATCATGCTCTACCTGTACATGCAGTTTTAATGTTTTCCATTCATGGACCATCTGCAAATAAATAATTTGATCCTCCACTCTGCTCTGAACAGAAGAGAGAGTTTCACACAAAATTATGAAATCATAAAAATAGCAAACTAAAATGAACAAATAATTCCACAAAATTGGAAGACTTTCTGAATGCATACAGTATTATCATTTTTTATGGAGAAAATTATGAATAATAACCATTGTGTGAATAATATGAAATTATGCAATCCATAACAAATAACTGTAATCTGATTATGAGCATTTTATAACCTAATTACAAATAGTTCATTTTTGGAATCTGATTATATAATCTTGATGTAACTGATTATTACATGTAATTACATGTACATGTAATCAGTTATTGTGTAGCACTGTCTACAGGTATATTTTAGTTCTAAATATATTTTACTGACATATATACATTTTCTAGCTGACTAAACATTGTATTAGGTTGAATGGTAAATGAAAATGCACACACACACACACACACACACACACACACACACACACACACACACACACACACACACACACACACACACAGAAAAATGGCTTTTAAAAGCTTTATTCCAGGTTTTATGCTAATTGCCGTAAGTGCCATAGCTGAAGAAGCACCCATGCATTTATTGATTTAGAAGATGCTTTTATCCAAAGCAACAAAAAAATCTATACATATTGACCCACAGGAATATAATTGTTATTAACAGGGTGAGTGTTTGTACTGTCAATATTTTTCTGTTCTAAGGATTGTTTATCACATCGCATTACATTTGCCTTTTGAAATTGAATTAAATAATTGGTGCCGACTGACTACATTGTAAACAAAATTAAACTATAGTATGCCCACAGCTAATGCCTTGATTTTGACTTACTGAAATACAATGCTATTGCATCAAAAAATAATGAAATGTCATAATAAATGTCAAATTTTGTCAGCAAATATCATACTCTTTTTGCACACATATCAGTTCACTTTCTACCTAGACAAATTATAACACAGACAAACAACACTTAAAAAAATTATTTGTTGGATTTACTTAAAAAGGACTGTCAAGTGGTTCCACACAACTATATTGAGTAATTTGTACAAGTAACAATTTAGTTGTATGAACAAAATAAATTCAAGTAAAGCTGACAATTTTAGTTTTATGTAGAAACCACTGTGTGCTAAATGTCCATGACATTACATAGATTTTTTAAGAAATGTGAACAATGATGTATAGAGTGAAACTAACAACTGTGAAAGTTCTTTTTTTTTTAAATGTACATAAATATTTCACAATGACCAGAATCCCAGTTCAACCCTTGTGCAACATGCAATTCTAACATAACAGTTGTGACATTATTATTATTTTATTTTTTTTATCCCCTGTTCTCATTAGTTTCCTTTTGATTTCAGGGCGAAATATGAGTCAGACATGTTCTTAAAAAGCTTCAAGAAAAAAAAATCTTTACATTGTAATGTGAGAGCTAGACTTTTATGAGCCTGGATACAAACACATTCTTTCTCAGCTTTCCTTACATGTTATCCTGCCTGTTATTAATGATTGGAAATCTTGATTCTTCTTTAGGACCATGGGAACACACATAAACACTCCACAAACATTGAAATCATCTCATTTAGGCAGATGAGTAAGATTATATCCCGTCATCCACACCATTGAAGGGATGCTTGCTGGGACAAGCCCACACGTAACGCAATACTGTTCAGGTGACGTATATTACAGTGTGGGCTTCTTGCATTAAAATTCCCTTTCGGATAGCATTACTTAACTGTGATGCAGTTACCACAGACAGAAACCTGTTGTGAATGTGCTAATGTGGCCTGAAAGACTGCACCTGCTTCTAAAATCCTCAAGCCATAGCCAAACAATGCAGCCAAATGATATGCCTCTCTCTGCTTAGAAAGGCCTCTGGTGTGTTTGTGACATACACAAGACGTACCTGGGAGAAAGAAAGAATGCATTTCCTAAGCAAGAGGGGGTAATAACAGGGTTTTTCCCAGTCTGGCATGTCAAATAAAGACAGATGGTGTTTGCTGACAACTTCTGGGATTTTGCAGTGCTCAACCCTGGTCACATGAACAACCATTCAGTACGTAATTACACTGATTTAAGTTTCGCAAGTCTTAAGTACACCTACACCAATAGCACATGCGTTTGAGACCAGATTGTGAGCATTTCTGATCAAACTGTAAAAAAAAAAAAAAAAAAAAGTTGGTATTTCTTTATGGTCTTCGTCTTGCATTGTTTGTATTCTGGTCTTTCTCTTGCATCACATTTGATATTTTCAGCTGATCCCTCAAGACAAAAAAAAAAAAAAACAATTGTTTTTGCCATTGCGCCGGAGACTCGGAAGCGCCTTCGAGCTACACCACTGAACAGCAGTCGCATGAAACACCATCACACTACTATATGCTCTGTCCAAATTGAGAACAGAACAAAGCTTCACGAAAATCATTCAGTTACTTTCTTCAGAAATGAAATGGTTCTCAATTCTCAATCCTACAAATGAATCATCACAATGACAAGGATTATGAAATGCTCTCTTACAAAAGAGCATGTATGGGGGTAAGCTGACAAAACCGCCCACATGAAAACTCCCTGTGTTTCTTCCACATAAAGGACTGTTGAATAAGCAGCGTACCCCGCTGAAGTCGAGATGCGATCATTTATGGCAAGCACATGTGTCCCAGAAGCTTTTTTTGACAGTCTCCTTGATCTTTAGAGGCCTTTTATAAAAGTTGGCAATAGTGTCGGGATTGTTTTTGATAGATCAAAACATGCCTCCAAAAATAAACAAATTCATTCATAATGAACGATTCCTCTCAGTAAGACACCAACATTAGCATGCTTTGCCTTCCTACACACTGTGAAGGACTAGATTTAGTACAACAAGAAAGAAGTCATTGAAACATTGTACATGACACATCTCTTTGTCAGTGAGGAGATGATATAATCTGTCAGAAATAGAAACGGTCAACTATATCTAAGTGAACTATGAACTCTCTGAGAGGATAGAGGCACAGGACGTAAGATAGAGTGGAAGAGGCGTGTCTACGGTATGTCAGACAGGTTTACTGCCTCTGGCCAGTGAGACGCTCTCATTATTTGCATGTGAAAACTTGAGTCCCCACCCTTCACCAGGTTCTCAGCACTTCTCCTGTTCAGACACATTCAGGTTTTTTTTTTTAAGAGACTAACAAATCTCCTTGAGCTTGTGACATACCTCATCTGTCCTGATACAACACTCACAGGAATGCTCAAAGACACAGCATGATGATTTCCTCCTAAGTAAGTAACTTTTTACAAGTTGCAAAGACTTAAATGTCATACTTAGTGTTACTGAAGTAGGTACTAAACATTTTGGAGATAGTGAAAGAAAGCTGCAGAGTACAAATGACGGGTTACTACGGGTGCTATACGTCTGCTTAAACTGATTTTGAAAGTTTTGTTTTCGTATTTAAGCACAATGTCAGTACTTGACACTGACAGATCAGTTCTGAGAAGATGTACAGTGAACTAAATAGGGTTTTCGCAAACGAAAAGTCTTTTTCTATACATGGATTTTAGTTCTACTTCTATCTTTGGAATGTGCTGATGTCTTACGATCTCTAAGACGAACAAATATTTGAAAAGTTGCCTTGGAGCCTTTTCCTCTTTTTCTTTCTAAATGAAGTGTTTAGTGAACCTGCTTTTTGCAAGCAAGATAAATTTTCATGACCTTTTAAATACACTATATAAATCTGCAAAATCCTACACTAATGAAAATAATGTTATTGCAGTAACACATTTCTGTCACAGAACCACAAAATGAGTTGTTTTACCACCCCGCACTTAGTTTCTGTTGACTAAAACCAGCTTTGTTATTTAGTCAGTGTATTAATCAGCGTGTTAGAGCAGGTGGGGCTCCGAATGACTTTAAGTGTTGAATGCCAACCCCTAGTGAATGCTTTAGCCCTGTGGGGATCTTAGCACCTGCTGATCAAGTCAAGTCAAGTCGAATGAATTAATTATGCCTGATGGGATGAATCTGAAATAGGATGAACCTTGATGGATTTTGGTAAATTACTTTTTTAATGGCAACAAGGTTTTTTAGTGTGTTGTTTTCAACTGAATGCGTATGCTACAGTTTTGTTCGCCTGTGCTTGCTTGGTAACTTGTAGATAGCGCATCTATAACTAACTGACCAGCAAACAGAAAAAGCAAATATTAGTTTCCAAATGAATCAACTGGTTGCTTCTGAAGAACTCATTATATGCATTAGCAGGGTTGAGTAATTAATATTTATTTTTTAGATATACTCCATAATATACTATTAAATCCTTGATGTTGGAAAGACATCATTATAAAGGACTATTGCCTGTCTTAACTTGTTTCTATATAGGTGAAGTACATCATTTCTGTGCCACTAGATTATTTTTTCTCCTGAAAAGCCTCATGTGGGTTGTAAATATTGCATTACATTATAGTAAATGTTTTGAAATATACTTTTTTGTGAACTGGCAGTTACAGTTTATGCAATTGGTTCAAACAGCACTGCAAAAACTGCTTTTCTTACTTAGATTTTTTTTTGTCTTGTTTCACGCCAAAATATCTAAAAATTCTTAAATCAAGAAGGATTTTCTAGTAAAAAAATATTTTCTTGTTTTTTGTAAGTCAAAATTAAATGAGTTTTTGCTTGGAACAAGACAAACAATCTGCCAATGGGGTAAGAAAAAAAAAAAAAAAAACAGAAAACAAGATTATTTTTCTTACCCCACTGGTAGATTATTTTTGTTTCAAGCAAAAACACTTAATTTTGACTTGTTTTTTTCTGAAAACAAGACAATTATTTTTACTTGTCTAGAAAATCCTTCTTGATTTAAGAAATTTGTAGATATTTTGGCTGGAAACAAGACAAAACATCAAAGTAAGAAAAGCATTTTTGCAGGGTAACTTGCAGATATAGCTTTTATAACTAACTGACCAGCAAACAGAAAGAGCAAATATTAGTTTCCAAATTAATAAACTGGTTGCTTCTGAAGAACTATGAATATGCATTAGCAGAGTTGAGTAATTCGTATTTATTTTTTAGATTTACTCCATAATATACTATTAAGCTTATGCAATTGGTTCAAACAGTTGTGTCTGGGTGGCCATTAGCAGGCTTGAAGGGTCCTGCACCAGCCAAGCAACTACTGAGATGATTGGGATAACTTTATATTTCTTCAGGGCTTATAGACTTAGACAACATTTAAAGAGTGTCAGGTAACTAACCTAACTGTCCTAGACCCAGCAAACATTATTAAGGTGGAAGTGATTAAGTTGGAAATTAAATGTTCTGGTTGTTGCTGTAAGCCTGACTCAGTAACAAGGAAGCACAATGTCAACACTTTCTCACATTTTCAGTCTAAGAAAAATAATTACAGGGCAGTGAGTCACTCACAGTTTCATCAACAGCAGAACATGTTACATCTGGGGAGTTTTCTCGCTGCTGTTGCTTAAATGTGTACTCATTAAAAACTGTTTTCCACATAACGTATGAAATAGTAAGTGAAAAATCTGACAAAAATGATATGCACTTACATAAGATGAAGACTCTAGTCATTTCAGCAACCTAATACAAACAGTATCTTATGGGTGCTACACTCTTAAAAATAAAGGTGCTTTAAAAGGTTCTTCACAGCGATGCCATAGAAAATCCATTTTTAGTTCCACAAAGAACCATTCAGTCAAAGGTTCTTTAAAGAACCATCTCTTTCTTACCCTTTTAGAATCTGAAGAACTTTCTTTCTCCAAAAAGAATCTTTTGTAAAACAAAAAGGTTTTCAGATGTTAAAGGCTCTTCATGGAACCATTTAGACAAAAAGGTTCTTCTACGGCATTGTGAAGAACCTTTATTTTTAAATGTGCAAGATGTTGAGATCACACAACCAGTATGTCTGGCAATGCTATAGTAAT
>NC_133362.1:45498212-45515712 GCF_049309525.1 Garra rufa
AATTTATGTTATTTACTGGCAACAGTTTGTTCAAAGTTAAATGAACATTAAACATTAACAAGTCTTTGTCTTTACAGAATAAAACTATAAAATAACAACCTACTGCAAAGCATTCTGGGAACCAGAAACCTTCATCAACCTTTTTCTGTTTTTTTCCTTCAGATTTTGGTTCCCAGAATGCTTTGCATGAGGATGTTATTTTAGTTTTATTCTGTAAAGATAAAGACTTGTTAATGTTTAATGTTCAATTAACTTTGAACAAACTGTTGCCAGTAAATAGCATAAATTAAAATCTACAGTAAGTTACTGGCAACCAGCTGCCAGTAATACTGTAATTTCTACAGATTTTGTTTACAGTGCACGACAAACATAAGTGACCTTATGGTCACCGTAAAAACGTGATTGGTTGGAGCGAGAACGTGCAACGATTGGTCAGCCCCACGTGGCCGATATCTGATTGGCTTAAGTAGAAGGTGGGTGGAGTCCATCCATTTGTGGATTAGCTTGCGTCTTGACGCTTGAAATGTTTCAAAATTCACAAATATGAGCAGCGATCTACAAATGCACAGAGAGCAATCCACAAATACCCGCAGCGATCTACAAATGCACAGATAGCAATCCACAAATACCCGCAGCGATCTACAAATGCACAGAGAGCGATCTACAAATGCACAGATAGCAATCCACAAATACCCGCAGCGATCTACAAATGCACAGAGAGCAATCCACAAATACCCGCAGCGATCTACAAATGCACAGAGAGCAATCCACAAATACACGTCAAGCATTTTACAGTATAATTTCCATATAGAACGTTAAGAGATCAAAATTAAGGGGGGAAACGAATATAAACGAAAATAAAAATACATACAATAATAATATGTTAATAATAATAAATATAGCTGCAAGCAGCAATTACGGGGCCAAGCACTCAAAGGGGAAAATGAGGAGCTAAGGATGGCAGGAACAGCTGACCAACTGCAACAATATGTAAAAAGAAGCCATTTTAGGATGATTTTAGTCAAAACGACAGAAAAATGATGTAGAACGCCTACTGATATGATTTAATGGCTTCCCAGCTAACAAAATTACGTAACTGTTACGTAGCTGCAACGTAATCTGGTGACCAAAGTTTCGTCGTGGCGACGTAACTAGTTACGTCGTGGCAACCGGAAAAGTGCCTATACGTCGCCACAACGTAATGTTGTGACGTTGCCAGTTAGTTGTCACAGCCGGTGCAGGATTGACGAGGCGAAAGTCAAAGTCAAATAACGAATACTTTTAATCTTGATTTCCAAGGAAGAGACAGGGGATTTCCACACACACTGAACACATGAAATGACCGACAAAGGACTGAACTCAAAGACTGACTTATAAAGCAAACTAATCAAGAAAACACAGGTGAAACAGATAATGGGCAAACAAGGACTAATCACAGGACTAAACCAAATAATCACAAACAGACGGGGGAGGACAGAGGGAGAAACCAAATGACAAGCAAAAACAAAGGCAAATGACAAGAGACATAAGGAGACATGTGACATTATCTCCCCCTCCCGGTAGGCGCGTCTCGCGCCGTGATAGAAACACCAGGGAGGGGGGGCGGGCGCTCTGGAGGCCTTTACGGGGCAGGACCTTGCTGGGTTGGGAAGGCCTCCAGGGCGGAACAGGAAGCCATGGCGGGTCAGGCGGCCACGGCCGGACAGGCAGTTCCGGTGGCCCGGGCTCTGGACGGCGCTCTTGAGGAGCGGGCTCTGGACGGCGCTCTTGAGGAGCGGGCTCTGGACGGCGCTCTTGAGGAGCGGGCTCTGGACGGCGCTCTTGAGGAGCGGGCTCTGGACGGCGCTCTTGAGGAGCGGGCTCTGGACGGCTGGACGACCCCAGCGGAGATTCAGGAGGGCTGGGCGTCTCCAGCGGAGACACTGAAGGAGCTAGCTCTGGGCGAGCGGTCACTGGAGGGCGCTCTGGCGGCGCGGTCACTGGAGGGCGCTCTGGCGGCGCGGTCACTGGAGGGTCAGGAAGGCTGGGCGGAACCAGCGGGGATTCTGGACGACTGGATGAGACTGGTGGAGATTCAGGACGGCTGGGCGGAACCAGCGGGGATTCAGGAGGGTAGGAAATTATTTCTCCAAACCAGTCAATCAAATCCTCTTCAACATCGTCCATTTTGACAGGAATAACAGGAACATCGGCCATCCTGGCCGGAATATCAGGAACATCGGCCATCCTGGCCGGGAAATCAGGAACTGTGGCCATCTTGACAGGAATAACAGGAACATCGGCCGTCTTGACAGCCTTGGGCTTTGCCGCCCTCTTGCGTGCGGATTTGTGTGTAGCAGCCGTCTTGTGAGCTGGCGTGGCAGCAGTCAGCGGAACAATGCTGAGGAAGGCCACGGAGCTTTGGATTGTGACAGGGCGTTCGGGGCGTGGCAGGTGGTCTGAGCCGTTGACGAGGCATGTGGTGAGCACCGGCTTGGGATGAGCTGGAGCGACGCGGCGTGCATCTGAGGGGGCTGGACAAGGATCTATTTCTGAAAGCTCAATGTTAGAGCCATTCAAATGAAGAATGAAGTTGACAAAATCTACAAACGAAAGATCGTGAACGGACAGATCACTACGGATAATGTCCTTGTCCAGCCCCAACAGAAATACCACGCTGATTGATGCGTCGGGCCAGCTCACCAGATGATACAGCTCGGTAAACTCAGCCACATACCTCTCCAACTCCCGACCGCCCTGCCGCAAACTCCACAGCCGTTCCTCAGCACTTACTTTTTGGTCGGTCATTCTGTCACAGCCGGTGCAGGATTGACGAGGCGAAAGTCAAAGTCAAATAACGAATACTTTTAATCTTGATTTCCAAGGAAGAGACAGGGGATTTCCACACACACTGAACACATGAAATGACCGACAAAGGACTGAACTCAAAGACTGACTTATAAAGCAAACTAATCAAGAAAACACAGGTGAAACAGATAATGGGCAAACAAGGACTAATCACAGGACTAAACCAAATAATCACAAACAGACGGGGGAGGACAGAGGGAGAAACCAAATGACAAGCAAAAACAAAGGCAAATGACAAGAGACATAAGGAGACATGTGACATTAGTAACTGCGGACTCCTGGCAAGGTCGTGGATTAATAGTTGTGTACTGGTAATCAGTTGGTAATTTTGTATTATTATTTATTTTCTATGGGTGGACATGCAGTAGTTTAGTCTAATTAATGACCTAATTTGACCAAACTAATGTAAAGGTTGTTCCAACAGCTGTGAATGATGAATACACACTCGAAATAAATTCAGTTGATTTATTTAGAGAAAAACACAAATATAAACAGTAAAATACACTGAAATTATTAACGAAAACATAGGATATACAGCGAAATATGAATGAAAGCCTTCAAGACGTTCCGTGTTCACAATCATTATAAACAGATGTGCTATGCTAGCGTAACATTAGCTACCAAACATTTCAGATAATACCATAATCACAGAGGTATAAATATTAACAAATGTACTTTAAATAGACAGTGGATAATGTTACTTAACCAATCTGAGGCAGTTGTTTAACTTTTTTGGTATAACTGACAAGAAACGGAGAGAAATGTCGGACGCGTCCTCTTCTCTCAGCAGCTGTGTCCGCGGTTGCTATGGTAACTCTCAACCGCCACCAGTACTATTAACAACAACAATAATACAAAAAGGGTTTTAGCTATTTTACAGAGTTAAAGTACTTTATTTTATACATTTACAAACATATTTATTTGTTATAAATCGTAAGACTCACCTTAGAAAGACGAATTGTTCTGTCAGACACAGCTGAAGTAGCTAAAAAGAAGTGCCTCAGACAAACGCGCTGTCCTGATCCTGTATCTGCGGCAGAAGATATGGTGTTGCCCATTCTGTGTCATTATTTCAACGTTATCTTTAAAACTAGTTAAGAAATAAAAAGTTTCAAGTCTCAGAAAGTGTATTTTCCTTTCTTGTGAACATCCTGTGCGAGCGGAGTGTCAGTTGCGGTCATAGGTTGTGGTGGAGGCGCGCACGTATGTCACGTGATCGACGTCACTATAATTAGCTTTTTTAAAATCAGTAGCTGCGTCCCAATTCGCCTACTTATACTACGCCCTAAAAGTATGTACTCTTTTTGTGAAGAAAAAGTACATACTTTTGAGTATGTAGCAGAATAGTAGGCAAGCTTTGGGACATACTACTTCGTCATAACTGTGTCTGTAACGGACGCTCTGTTGCTTAGTTACCTTAATCCTGTCACTGTTTAAAATGCCCTGTCAATCATCACAGTTAACATTATCTACATTTCGTTTAATTTAATTTCCTACCGTATTAGAGAGAAATGAAGAGGCACGTTCTTTCAGGAGTCTTTCACACTGAGAACTCTGCTACTGTTTGCATAATTATGCATTTAAACGTTAATGACCAAACCTACCATTATAAAAGTTCATAATGTTGCTGCACATGAAATATAACGAGGATAACATTTAAAAAAATAGTTTTTTATTAGGTTACACACTGATTATTTATCACTCAAACCCCTTTCTTTACCTGTCCGTTGGTCGTGCATATCCTCCATGTTTGTAGTTTTTTAACACTTTTTATGCGTGTTTGTAGTTCTAATCGAATCCTCGTTCACCGCGCAATGTGTTGTGGGCAATATTAGCCGTTAAAGTGCGCATTGATCCGCACTTCGAATTCCGAAGTTAAGTAGTAGACCATCCGGGAATCTTTGGAATACTTTTTTAAACATACTACGATTTGGGACATACTAATTCTATTTTCGAATACTATTTAGGACGTATAGTATGCGAATTGGGACGCAGCAACTTTCTTTATTAAACCTTTTCATTGTTAAATACATTAACAATAAATTCAAGCAGCATATATAATAAACAAAATTATACTAATATAAATAAAAATAAAATAATAATTAAAATAATTAAAAAAGCAAATTATTAACACAAATGTAATTAGTTTTATATCGCTCTTCGTTTTCAAAATATTTTATGGATTGAAATAAAATTCTAAACAATACCATAAAACAAGCAGAAACGTTTACAAACATACATTTGTGTATAAAACAACATCATTATTGCACAGAAAATCTCGTACTGTATATTAAGCAATATTCCGACTTGGTGAATAGAACATTTTATCTTAAATAAGGGAACTTTCAGTCTTGTGTCTGACATTTATTTACACTTTTTAAATAGCAAATTATGGTAATCTGAGCATATAAAGAATGTGTAAATGATTGTCATGAAATTACGTGCATGCCACGTCGTAGTTACGTTGCCAGTAAGTCATGAAGTTACTAATATATTACTAATAGAATACGTATCTGGGACGTCCTAAGTAATATTACAACGTGAGGAGGATGTACTGACGACGTTGTGAGTTGGTAATTTGATGGTAATAAAGTTACGGGCATGCGACGTCGTAGTTACGTTGCCAGTAAGTCATAAAGTTACCAATATATTACCAATAGAGTACGTATCTGGGACGTCCTTGGTAATAACACAACGTTAGGAGGACGTACTGACGACGTTGTGAGTTGGTCATTTGATGGTAATAAATTTACGGGCATGCGACGTCATAGTTACGTTGTCAATTGGTAAGTCATGAAATGACCAAAAATGACCAACACATTACGTAACTGTTACATCGTGTGTTATTAGGTTTGACCAACAGGTGGCGCTGTTATCAAATCGATGTGGTGTGTTTAGTGTGAGGTGAAAAACGTGCACACAAAGTTTGGTGTCATTATGTCAAAGTTTTCCAAAGATATTGCCTTAGAGTCATTTTCACATCAAGCCTTAAATTTATAGAGGTGCTGTACAAAAACGGTTTCAACTATCAACATGAAATCCATAACTTTTTGTCAGCACAATCTGAAGATGATCTGACTCGATTTTGGTGAAAATCGGACAAACGGTCTAGGACTAGTTCGAAAAAGTAGGTTTTCAATATAAATCAAAATGGCGGACAGGGAGTTTGGCCAACTGTTGCATAATTGGTATCTATGTTGTCGGCATGACCCAAGGAATATTTTGAGACCAGCTTCATTACAATAGGCTAATGCTATCTACAGTTATTGGCATTTTTGTTCATTTAAAAACTAATGGTTAATGAATGCTTCATTACTCTTGACCAATAGGTGGCGCTGCTACCAAATTGATGTGGTGTCATCAGTGTGAGGTGATAACGCCACATACCAAATTTGGTGCAAATATCTCAAAGCTTTGCAGAGATACAGCTTCCGATTCGCTTTGGCATCTTACCTGCAAATTCGTTGATGCGTTAAATGAAAACGGTTTCGAATATCGACACGAAATCCATAACTTTTTGTCAGCATGGTCTGAAGATGATCCGAGTCAAATTTGGTGAAAATCCGACTAACGGTCTAGGAGGAGTTCGAAAAAGTAGGTTTTCTACATTCATCAAAATGGCGAACAGGAAGTTAGGCCAATTTTGGCATAATTGGTATCAATGTTCTCGGCCTAACTCAAGGAACATTAAGCCATTTTTTTCAGAAGTTATTAGCATTTTTTGACTTTTGACCACAAGGTGGCGCTGGCCCCAAAATTTGTATGTACATTCAGGGCATGGTGCCGAACATTTTTGTAATTATTGTCGAAACGATACGCTAATCCGTTCTCAAGATACAGCATTTTAAAGCTAAATTCAAAATGGCCGACACCCAAAATGGCTGACATGGAAAAATCGGATATGGTTCGACTCGGCATGCTCCTCCGAATCTAACGGGATGAGTTTCGAGATTTTTTGGCAAAGCACTGAGAAGTTATAAGCAAAAATAGCCATTTTTCATATCTCCTGACCACTAGGGGGCACTGTGACGAAACACTGCAGGTAGCCTCAGGTCATGCTTGTTATAACACACACCAAGTTTGGTCTCAATATACCAAAGCGTTGCGGAGATATGGTCTCACTTCCATTGAACGCTTTTCGTAGAATTAATTAGCGCGTTAATCGAGAACGGTTTGTCCAATCAACTTGAATTACATAACTTTTTGCCAGCATGGTCTGAAGATGATCTGAGCCAATTTTGGTGAAAATCAGACAAACCGTCTAGGACGAGTTCGAAAAAGTAGGTTTTACAAACAATTAATTATAGAAAAAAAACTAATCCTTACGAAATTTGGTGTTCATTCGACTCGGCATGACCCAAGGATTCAGAGAAAATTGGAATTTTAATTTTATGGCTTACGGTTCAAAAGTTATTAGCAAAAAGAAAGTGAAAGTTTGGACAAGTGGTGGCGCTAGAGAGTTTGAGTTAGAGACTCCAAACTTGCTATGGTTAATGTTGGGACTGTCCTCTATCACTGTGCCAAATTATACAACTTTCCCGCAAGCGGTTCTATGGGCTGCCATAGACTTGCGGCGGAATAATAATAATAAGAATCCTAACAGATACAATAGGTGCCATATCGCACCTTCGGTGCTTGGCCCCTAATTATAATAACGATGACGATAATACAAATACGGAAAAAAGACGCAGTTAATAGAAGGAATGTAGGCCTATTTTACTGTGTGATGATAAATGACTTCCTACGGTGCCCGCCAGGGGACACCTTCGGTTCACTTATGTTTGTCGTGGCCACGACATAATATGACGTTCCCACGAATTAATATCTCGTGGCCACGACATAATATCACGTTCCCACGAGTTTATATGTCGTCGCCACGACAAACATAAGTTTGAAAAAGTAGGTTTTCAAGCCTCAGGTCATGATTGTTATAACACACACCAAGTTTGGTCTCAATACTCCAAAGAGTTGCGGAGATATGGCCTCACATCCATTTTTGCGCACTTTTTTCGTAGAATTAATAAGCGCATTATTCGAGAACGGTTTGTACAAACAACTTGAATTCCATAACTTTTTGCCAGCATCGTCCGAAGATGATCTGAGCCAATTTTGGTGAAAATCAAACCGCCTAGGACGAGTTAGAAAAAGTAGGTTTTAAAAACAATTAATTATAGAAATTATAATTAAATGTTCCTTCGATTCGGCATGACCCAAGGATTCAGAGAAATTTTTCTTTTGATTTTGTGTCTTACGGTTCAAAAGTTATTAGCTAAAAGAAAGTGAAACTTTGGACAAGTGGTGGCGCTAGAGAGTTTGAGTTAGAGACTCCAAATTGGCTATGGTGACATTTCAGACTGCCCTCTATCAGTGTGCCAAATTATACAACTTTCCCCCAAGCGGTTCTATGGGCGGCCATAGACGCAAAGGCGGAAGAATAATAATAAGAAATCTAAGGATGCAATAGGTGCCATCGCACCTTCGGTGCTTGGCCCCTAATAATAATATAAAGGTAGGATTTTTACTTAAGATAAAACTAAAAACATTTTGAGAATCAGTGTTAGTTTACATACTATAAATACAACTTATTTTGAAAATATTGTAGCAAGAATAGTTGTGCTTGAACATGCCTATAAGTGTGTTCTTGGGTCCTTGTTCTTGCTGGTGGGTGGGGCCTATACTAATAAATTCTGCAGAGGAACGTGAGTCGTCTGCATTTTCTGAAAGCTACAGTAGCTTATCATCTTCTGTTATGTACAACATACACACACACATACATACATAAACAGTAACTAAATCTAGCCAGTATTTGTTCTGCACATCAATAATACAATTTAAATTAAATTGTAATTGTTATTATTATATGAAAAGTGTCATTTGGTTTTATTCAAACTGAATAAATCTATAAAAAACGCCCTTTTTATGAATGACAGGGTCCTTTCACCTTTTTAGCGTATAACAGGTATAACAGTGAGAGGCAATTAAAATCTAGTAGAGCACTAAGAAGATTAGATTATTTGACAGTGTATTGGCGTCATTTATTATGACAGCTATACTTGAATAAACGCGAATATACTCATGAGACATAAAGAACCGTGCAGCAAGCACTTGATGAATTCTGTAGGTTTGTACTCTGACTTCAAAACGTTTCTCAGTCTTGCTAACTAATTGGTTATAGGCTGAGAGGTCCACAGTGCGTCACGACGCCATCCAACTCTCAGTTTTATCCCCCTTCTCCCTCTCTCTCCCCTCACTCACGCGGTGTCAGTCATCCGCGATGCTGGAGAGAGAGCCCGGGTCCGCGCGAAACATGTCTGGGATCACCGCTAATGACGCTTGTAATGAGTGTTTAACATCAGCGCAGCATTTGAACTCCACGGAAATTTACTCCCACTCTCATGTTGATGAAGATGATGAACTTCTCAAGTACATCTGGAGGGAATATTTGCATCCTAAACAATATGAATGGGTGCTCATAGCTGGATATATCATAGTTTTCCTCGTATCTCTGGTCGGAAACACCTTGGGTAAGTAAGTTTGAAACGCGCAAGTAACTCTAAAATGTATTTCAGCAGTGCTTTAAAATGTTTTACTGTCAGACGAATACCAGTCTGTCCATCATATTTGCTACATTGTTTTGCACGTAGGATCATATTGTAATAGATAAAATATTACAGCAAGTACTTCCTCGTCTTTGCTTAAAAATCTGTGATATTCATTATGTGCATGGCATTCAGATTCAGATTTTTAAAATCATTAATGCTACTAATGAATTTTAACATTTTTAATTGACATGCACTTAGCTTATTTATTTGGATTTTTATGCATTTTTACAGTTTCTGCTAATTTAAGACTCACATGCACACATTATGGACCATACATGCATCTACGACTTTAACAAAATGTCAAGCCTCTAGCCTTCTTTCTTCCTTGATATTTAATCTTTTTCATCCCAGTCCTCTGGCAAATCAAATCAAGTGCTGCATTGCTCTTTCACCACATGCTACATGTGATGGATCTGTGGAATTTTGGTTTGAAGATAGTATGAATTTAATGCTGTGCTTTAAAATGTTTTGTATGCCACTGAGGATGGCACAGAATCATTGTGCTATCACTTTTCCCAATGCAAATTTTGACATCTGAAGTTTCTCAAGGAATTTAGAAATACGATGAACTAGGCTTACTAATTTTGGCATATTAATCGTGGGTCCCTTGAAATGTTACTTTACTTTGAATTTTTTTATATCTTTCATGTGCTATTCTCTTTAAAGGTGCAGTGAGTGTTTTGTGTTGCATCAAACAGAATTGCAATCTAGCTTAACCAATGCACTGCAAAACATGCTTTTCTTACTTAGCTTTTTGTCTTGTTTCCAGCCAAAACATCTAAAAATTCTTAAATCAAGAAAGATTTTCTAGACAAGTAAAAATTATTTTCTTGTTTTCAGAAAAACTCAAATAATCTGCCCAATGAGATAAGCAAAAAAAAATCTTATTTTAATCAGAAAACAAGATTATTTTTCTTACCCCATTGGCAGATTATTTTGCCTGTTTCAAACAAAAACACACTTAATTTTGACTTGTTTTTTTTTTTTTCTGAAAACAAGACAATAATTTTTACTCGTCCAGAAAATCCTTCTTGATTTAAGAATTTTTAGATTGGCTGGAAACAAGACAACAAATCTAAGTAAGAAAAACAGTTTTTGCAGTGTGAGTTTTTGAGCTGTTGTCTAACAAACAGGAAGAAGAGGAAAGCTTTGAAACGACACACTTTACTTTAAAGGACTATTTAGTACAAAAATGTCTTTATATATTCACCCTCATTTGGATTAAGACCTGTTGTTATTTTTTTCTGTTAAACATCTAAATTTTTTATTTATTTATTTTTGAAGAAGAAGAAGAAGACGAAAGTTCATCATGCCATTTAATTTTCAAAAAGTAAAAAAAACAAAAAACAAAAAACAAAAGGCACCATAACTATAGTGCAAGGTTGAATTCTGTTTAAAATTCAAGGTTAAAGTCTTCTGAAGCTGAGACTAGAAGTCATTATTTGGTGGCAAATGGTACCTATACAGCTAGTTTAATTTTTATTTATCCTGGTAATGATGGCAGCAACAGTTAAAAAATAAGATCATATTAATGCATGAATGCATTTATTGATGCATGCATGCATAAATGCAAACACACAAGCAACACAGGAGAAATAGGAAAAGAAGCAAGACATACAGGCCATAGCAGCGATACCCATAAAACATTTCCCCGAAGGTCGAGGATTATGAAAAAAAACAACAACAGCAGCATGTTTCCTGTTGGAAGTTTGTAAGGGTATTCAAAGAGGAGAGTGTTTGTAAAGTTGTAGTATGTTGCAGCTCATTTCATGTGCAGGAAGCATAATGAGACAGTTTTACCTTCCCCTATAGGGACATTTCAATGAATTGGGGTGTAGATGTAGTTTTATAATTGCTAGGGAAAAGGCAGGGCATATAAGTAGCTGCTTTATCTAATAATGTCTTGGCAATAAATAGTAACATGTTTTTCTCCTTTCATATAAAGAGGAGCAATGTATAGAGATTCATTTGCAGTGGTGAACACAGGCATTGGTTAGAAAGCATAATGCAACATTAATCCTTTTTTTTTGGAAAGATTTTGCATGTAGGAATGAATTTGCATGTAAATCATGTTAAACAGATAGAAATGTGCTGTGTACAATTTTCTTTCTGGCCCCAAATGTGTCACTGACATCAAATGTTGCTTTTTCTATTTGTGTCTTGTGACCATGCCATTGATGGCAAACTTAATGCAACATGTCTAGCTCCGTTATATTTGACTTCAACAGAATCTGCTTTCTTTGTCCTTATTAAAGCTTGACCAAAGTGTTCACTAACACTAAAAAATGTAAACTAAAAAATAGTTAAACTAAATATGAATGCAATGGTTTTATTAAAGTCAAACACATTATTTACTGCCAACTAAAATTTATGGGTTAGATCAGGTAAAAAAAAATAGTTCTTTAATGTAGAATTGCATATTACCACTTTTTACAGTGTAGAAAAACTACAGAGATTATTTTGTGTACAGTAGCATTGAGGAAATAACAGCATATGTGTACATAATGACGTGTGTGGGTTCATAATGAAAGATGTTTCATTCTGGGATTGTCATGACTCTGGGCTGTGCCTTTTCCCTCCTCCACCGGAGGTCGCTGTTTTCCCTTCCCTGCACTGTACTTCCCTGATTGTATCACCTGTCTTGATTATGTCACCCGTCTTCCCCAGCTGATCACACTTTCGATTTGTCCTTATAATCTCCACTCGTTCCCCACTCTGGGAGTCTGCATTGTTTTTACTTTCCTGTAACCTGTCTTCTTCGGTGTTTGTATCCCTGCCTTGATCTAGTCGTGTTTGTGCCGTGTTGGCCTTTTGTTTATTTGTTTATTTGTGTTTATTGTCATTAAAATACTCACCTGCATTTTGGACCCAGACCTCGTTCATCGCAAACGTGACAGAATGCAGACTCCTACTATGGGTCCAGCGGGGCGGTGACTGTGCCCGAGTGGATGGCGGCCATTTGCGCTCGTTGGGCGGCAGAGGCGGCAGCGTCCGCTATCTCGGTTCCTGACGCAGCGGTGACGCGCTCTCTGTTCCTGACGCGGCGGTGATCGCGCTCCCTGTTCCTGACGCGGCCGTGACCGCGCTCTCTGTTCCGGACGCGGCGGTGACCGCGCTCTCTGTTCCTGACGCGGCGGTGACCGCGCTCTGTGTTCCGGACGCGACGGTGACCGCTATCTCGGTTCCTGATGCAGCGGTGACCGCTATCTCTGTTCCTGACGTGGCGGTGATCGCGCTCCCTGTTCCTGACGCGGCCGTGACCGCGCTCTCTGTTCCGGACGCGGCGGTTATCGCGCTCCCTGTTCCTGACGCGGCGGTGACCGCGCTCTCTGTTCCTGACGCGGCGGTGATCGCGCTCCCTGTTCCTGATGCGGCCGTGACCGCTATCTCTGTTCCTGCGCGGCCGTGACTGCTATCTCTGTTCCTGACGCGGCCGTGACCGCGCTCTCTGTTCCGGACGCGGCAGTGACCGCGCTCTCTGTTCCTGACGCGGCGGTGACCGCGCTCTCTGTTCCGGACGTGGCGGTGACCGCTATCTCGGTTCCTGATGCAGCGGTGACCGCGCTCTCTGTTCCTGACGCGGCGGTGATCGCGCTCCCTGTTCCTGATGCGGCCGTGACCGCTATCTCTGTTCCTGCGCGGCCGTGACTGCTATCTCTGTTCCTGACGCGGCCGTGACTGCGCTCTCTGTTCCGGACGCGGCGGTGACCGCGCTCTCTGTTCCTGACGCGGCGGTGACCGCTATCTCTGTTCCTGCGCGGCCGTGACTGCTATCTCTGTTCCTGATGCGGCCGTGACCGCGCTCTCTGTTCCGGATGCGGAGGTGACCGCTATCTCTGTTCCTGACGCGGCGGTGATCGCGCTCCCTGTTCCTGCGCGGCCGTGACTGCTATTTCTGTTCCTGATGCGGCCGTGACCGCGCTCTCTGTTCCGGATGCGGCGGTGACCGCTATCTCTGTTCCTGACGCGGCCCTGACCGCGCTCTCTGTTCCGGACGCGGCGGTGACCGCTATCTCTGTTTCTGACGCGGCGGTGATCGCGCTCCCTGTTCCTGACGCGGCCGTGACCGCTATCTCTGTTCTGGACGCGGCGGTGACTGCTATCTCTGTTCCTGACGCGGCCGTGACCGCGCTCTCCGTTCCGGACGCGGCGGTGACCGCTATCTCTGTTCCTGACGCGGCCGTGACCACGCTCTCCGTTCCGGACGTGGCGGTGACCGCTATCTCCGTTCCGGACGCGGCGGTGACCGCGCTCTCTGTTCCGGACGCGGCGGTGATCGCGCTCCCTGTTCCTGACGCGGCGGTGACCGCTATCTCTGTTCCGGACGCGGTGGTGATCGCGCTCCCTGTTCCTGACGCGGCGGTGACCGCTATCTCTGTTCCTGACGCGGCGGTGACGCTATCTCTGTTCCTGACGCGGCGGTGACCGCTATCTCTGTTCCAGACGCGGCGGTGATCGCGCTCCCTGTTCCTGACGCGGCGGTGACCGCTATCTCTGTTCCTGACGCGGCGGTGACCGCTATCTCTGTTCCTGACGTGGCCGTGACCGCGCTCTCTGTTCCGGACGCGGCGGTGATCGCGCTCCCTGTTCCTGACGCGGCGGTGACCGCTATCTCTGTTCCTGACGCGGCGGTGACCGCTATCTCTGTTCCTGACGTGGCCGTGACCGCGCTCTCTGTTCCGGACGCGGCGGTGATCACGCTCCCTGTTCCTGACGCGGCGGTGAGCGCTATCTCCGTTCCTGACGCGCAAGTGACCGCAATCTCCGTTCCTGGCGCGGCGGTGACCGCTATCTCTGTTCCTGACGCGGCGGTGACCGCTATCTCTGTTCCTGACGTGGCCGTGACCGCGCTCTCTGTTCCGGACGCGGCGGTGATCGCGCTCCCTGTTCCTGACGCGGCGGTGACCGCTATCTCCGTTCCTGACGCGCAAGTGACCGCAATCTCCGTTCCTGCCGCGGCAGTGAACGCCATCTCCGTTCCTGATGCGGCGAAGTCCGCTATCTCCGTTCCGGACGCACAAGTGACCACTGTCTCTGTTCCTGACGCGACACTGACTGCTATCTCTGTTCCGGACGCGGCACTGACTGCTATCTCTGTTCCGGACGCGGCGGTGACCGCGCACGTTCCTCTGGCGGCGAGGCCAGCTCACGTTCCTCCGTGGCACGGGCCTGGCCCACCATCCCTCTCCCTGTATCACCAGTCCCCCGTTCCACCTCCCTCCAGACTTTTCGGCCTTAGGGAACGTCTGGAAGCCGTTCCGTGGGGGAGGGGTACTGTCATGACTCTGGGCTGTGCCTTTTCCCTCCTCCACCGGAGGTCGCTGTTTTCCCTTCCCTGCACTGCACTTCCCTGATTGTATCACCTGTCTTGATTATGTCACCCGTCTTCCCCAGCTGATCACACTTATGATTTGTCCTTATAATCTCCACTCGTTCCCCACTCTGGGAGTCTGCATTGTTTTCACTTTCCTGTAACCTGTCTTCTTCGGTGTTTGTATCCCTGCCTTGATCTAGTCGTGTTTGTGCCGTGTTGGCCTTTTGTTTATTTGTTTATTTGTGTTTATTGTCATTAAAATACTCACCTGCATTTTGGACCCAGACCTCGTTCATCGCAAACGTGATAGGGATAAGCTATTAGCTCCCTTATATTTGCTCTGATATTAGATGAGTCATATTCCTATGATAAAGCAGTTAAACTAATGCGTTTTCAGTATGGATACGTTGTTGTATGCAATATTACAATATCACTGATATAGCCATATCCACAGGTTATAACATTGATAAATGCACGGGGAAGAAACATAATGTCATTTCAGAAATATTCAGAGAAATTCAACTGAAAACACTACATTATTCAAATGAAATCACAATGAATCACAGTGAATGTTCTTTTTAGGTGGAGAAGACATTAAATTATATAAACTTGACAGTGCAAAGGCCATTTTCCTTTTAAACTGTTTTCCTTTACATTCTAAAGTTCTGTACTGTATGTATGTATGTATGTATATATACATATATATATGCTGGAGTTCAATACTCAGATAAAACCCCCATTGAATTTACGAATACAAATTATTGAAAATTTGTCTCAAAAAGACTGTTAATTGAATGATTAATTAATAATTATCAATTTTGTGAGTGCTGTCACAATAGTTCTTGCCAGTCTTAAGAAATCTCACATGAACCCTTTTATTGTCCTGTATAACTTCTTAAAAATAAAAAAAACAACCAACCAAACAAAATAAACTCTCATATAATCAGTTTTACAAATTATTTAAATCTTCCAATTGTACAAAAAATTGTGCCTCTAAACCGTGGGGGCAACCAAATGTTTAATAGTTTAATTATATGTGTGAATTAGAAATCTTGTACGGTAATTAGAAATCCAAATCTAGTTGTAGCCATCATGGCTTTTGTTCTGCCATAAAAAGGTGAGCGTGATTGATGGATGAATGTGTCAACATTACTGGTAATTCCATTCCTTAGCAGAATGATTTGGATTGAATTACTGTGCTTTGAGTTTTAAACATTAGCTCTTTTCATTCTCTGCCCTCTCTTCAATGGTTACTTATATCATCTTATAGCAATTGTGCAATTATGCAATGCTCTGACAGGTGAGAGTTCTGTCACAAAGCTGCTGCAGAGCTTTGATAAGTGTCTTTTTTTTTTTTTTTTCCCTGGAAGTGCTGGGGGGTTTTCATCAAACGACCAGAGTAGGGGTGGTCATGTGATGAGCACATGAAACAAGTGGAAAGACAGAAATAGAGCTAGATGTACTACCACTGTGAGTATGCTTTGAAAATGCACTATGTGCAGTAACAGTGCCTCTACTCTGCCGCTAAATCAAAGCATCTTTATGCGTCAACTGGAAATCCATAAACCTCAAGTCCAGATTTTTCTAGTGAGGAGATTCACTGTAATAGGAACGTAACCATGCTGTGAACATTGTGGGGTGGGGGTGTAATGGTCTTTTTATATAAGGGAATTAAATAATTAAAGGATTCAAATGGATTTAAAGAAATAAAGAAAAATAAAAAAGGAAACATAAAAGTACCAGTAACTATTTGCCAGTTAGATTTTTATTTTTCAATAGGCTTATAAACAAATGAAAGTGAATGTGTGCATAAAATGTTGAAAAGGCAAACCAGCAAAATCCAGTCATGATTTACATGAATCACATAATGGATTCATTGGAAACACTTTATAAAAACTGCAACCTATGACTCATTAGTTAAGCATTAGTAACTGGTCAATTCATTATTTATAAAGCATTATTCCCACATTTATAGACAGTAGTAGTGTTCCTGATTTATAAACATATCTATAATGTTTTTAATAATTGTACAACTTAAACAAATTTTCATAATGTGTAAATGATCAATTAATCATTTCTAAATTAAGTATTATATTATGAACAGACCAGTTATTTAGGAGTTGTCAGTAAATGATTAATGAACTATTTAAATGATTAATGAACTATTTAAATGTACATTTATGCGCTGTATTACTGTGTTGTGTTTGTATGGTTTTTCTCTTTATAACTGAGCCTTTAAATCTTCTTTATGAGGTGTCTATCATCTTCACTTCAGATAAGCTCACAAAAACAGATAACTGACAACCACTAAATGTTTTATAACTACCTGAATTAATCATGAATTACAATATGAATGTGTTAATAAAGCATTTATTAACACACTATTACAATATTTCTAAATACTATGTACAAATGTACATTTAAATAATTGATAAATCATTTACTTACACTTTCTAAATGATCTTATGAACCACTGATGACAACTAAATAACTGATTTGTAAATAATGTAACACTTAATTTAATGAAAAATTGATCATTAATAAAGTATGAAAATACAATTATTAAATACATTATAGATATGCTTAAAAATGAAGAACAAAGCATTTTGTTATGATTTGCGTGCTGGACGGACGAGACGAAACATGAGATACAATAAGAACAATATATTTAATAGAATCTTCTGATTGGAACAGGCAGGAACACGAAGAACTTCCACACACGTTGACATGAACATTT
>NC_133362.1:45523212-45561739 GCF_049309525.1 Garra rufa
TTAAAAAGAGGTTCATTCCCTGTCCAATGTCCAATGTTTGAGAGATCCCTCTTAACTTTAAAAACAGAAGTCCATGCCTTCAAAACAGTTCTGAAAAAAGGGGAAAAAACCCTCAAGTCCACATTATCCAGTTTGATTAAAAACAGTTGCACATCATACTGAAAATCGTTCATTTTTCTCAACACAGCACACGCTGTATCAGCCCAGCACGGATCTGCATACAGCAATCTTTGTGCCGCTTGCAGTCTGAAAGTCTTTATCCTGTTCTTGATGTCGATTAGTCCTTGTCCTCCCTCTTGAATGGGTAAAAAAATGATAGCAGGTTTTTTCCAGTGCTGTCCATCCCAGAAAAAGTTGATTAACTTTCTTTGCAGCTCTCTGACAAGACTCTCTGGGGGATCCAGGACACTCATTTTGTGCCATAAAGCAGCTGCAGCCAGATTATTCGTGACCAATACTCTGCCCCTGTAAGATAGCTGAGGTAGCACCCATGACCATCGAGACAACCGGTCACACATTTTCTCCACCATACCCTCCCAATTTTTTTCATTATACTGCTCTGTTCCTAAAAACACTCCCAACATCTTCAAACCCTCTCTTCCCCATTTAACTCCCCCTGGAAGCACAGGAGGAGTCCTTCCTTGCCAATCTCCTAATAAAAAACCTTCACTTTTGTCCCAATTAACACTTGCTGATGAAGCCTTTCCATAAATATTTAAAGCATTTGTTAAATTTAACACATCCCTATTACTTCTTATAAAAACAGTTATGTCGTCAGCATAGGCAGAAAAAAAAAACTGGCTTGTTAGCACCACCATCAACTAAAAACCCTTGCAATTTCTTTTGGAGTTTGTTTAATAAGGGTTCAATTGCCAATGAATATAATTGTCCTGATAACGGACAGCCTTGTCTTATGCCTCTTTCAACTAAAACAGGATAACTTAACCCCCCTCCAACTTTTAACATTGCAGAGGCTCCAGTGTATAAAAGTTTAATCCAAGAAATAAAATTCTGACCAAAACCAAAAGCTTTAAGAGTTTCAAATAAATAAAGATGATCAACTTTGTCGAAAGCTTTTTCTTGATCAATTGACAGAAAACCTATGTCCTCATTATTTGCATTTGCTAAAACCATCACATCTCCTACAAGAAAAAGGTTGTCCATTATTGTTCTTTTTGGCACACAATAGGTCTGACAATCATTAATAACATGCTCTAAAAAACAGTTTTAATCTATTTGCAAGACACTTAGAGAGAATCTTATAATCCGTGCACAGTAATGCCACCGGTCTCCAGTTCTTCATCAATCCAAGGTCACCCTTTTTTGGCAACAGTGACAAAACTGCTCTTCTACAGCTTGTCGGTAGTTCATTTTTTCTATGTGAAATTTTAAAAACGTCAAGAAGATCATCCTTTAATAAACTCCAAAATTGCTTATAAAACTCTGAAGGAATTCCGTCAATTCCAGGAGACCGACCGTTGGAGAGTGTCTTTACAGCGTCCGATATTTCTTGTAGTTTAATATCGGCATCAAGCCATTGTCTCTGATCCTCTGTGAGTTTTGGTAAGTCTTTTAGCAAATCGTCCTTACAATTAATATCACATCCTCTTGCTTTGAATAACTCAGTATAAAAGTCTTTTGCATGATTTCTCATTTCTTTTGGGTTGGTTGTTATAGTTCCATCTGGTAATTTTAAGTGAGTCATGAGTTTTCGATCTCCTTCTTGGAGCATCCATTTCTTGTAGTGAAGAAAAACGGGCTCTTATCAACGCCCCTTTTGCTCTTTCGTTGAACAAAGAAGCCAAAGTTGTCCTTTTTCTTTTAAGTTGTTCCACTTTTTCTAAATCCTGTTCAATAATTTCTCCTTCAGTTTCAGTGATTTCTCTCTCAAGTGTTCTGATAGTGTTCTGTACAAGTCTTTTTGAATGAGATGTGTAGTTCTGACAAAAAATTCTGATTTGTGCTTTTCCAACCTCCCACCATTGCACTAAATCTTCATAGTCACATTTTTTTCTCTCCATTTTGACCAAAACAACCCAAATTTTTCACAAAAATCTGAGTCGTACAACAATTTCTGATTGAAATGCCAATAATAACTAGAATGCTGTGTCTTTTTTAAAAATCATTTCAATCATACACAAATGATGATCAGTGAACCCATTTGGGAAAATACTAGCTTTTAAAACTCTATTAAAATTGTTTTTACTTATGTAAATCCTGTCCAACCTTGCAGCACTAATATGGTCATGCATGGTTTTGACATAAGTATACTGTTTTACAGTTGGGTGTTTTACTCTCCATGCATCAATTAAATTGTATTTTTTCACAATACTGTTTAAAGTGTTTGCTGATTGAGGGTAAGGTTCTTCACCATTTCGATCTAGTGTAAAATCCAAAGTACAGTTCCAGTCACCCCCAAGAACCATACATTCATTGTCAAAATTTCTTAAGTCACTAGATAATTTATTAAAAAGTTCTACTCTTTCTGCTCCATTATTAGGTGAGTATATATTTACAAACAGAAAAGAAAACCCCATTAGCTCCACCTTCACACCCAAGATTCTACCCTTAACTATCTCATAAGGAGAGATGTTATCTATATTCAGCTTCTGTGAAAATAAAATCGCAACTCCTCCACTTAAATTGGAACTATGGCTTAGAAATATTTTTCCCTCCCACCACATTTTCCATTCTATTTCATTTCTTGTATCACTATGGGTCTCTTGTAAAAAGATTATATCCATTTTCTTATTTTGAATCAACTCATACAAAGCTGCTCTTTTCCCATAATTCCTTCCTCCATTAATATTAATTGTCCCTATTTTTATACTCTCCATGATAAGATAAAAAACAGAAAGAAAGACAAACAAGTAGAAAGGAACGGAAAAAAAGAAATTCACCCTTTGTGACTTAATCATTATTTTTACTATTTTTTCCTTTTTTTTTCTTTTCGTAATTTTGTAACAATTTTTTTCAGTCTAAATCTTTTCCTTCTGCTCAATTCTCCCAGTCCTACAGTCTTCTGTATGTGAACTGCTGATCTCAGGAATCTTTCAACATCTGGAAAGAACATCTCAACCTCAAAAGTCTTTCCAAAAGTTTCATCCAAAAAATCGTTTATATCTTTTACGGGATACAACTGATCGTCACCAATCTGAGAAATGACGTCAGACATTTCTGAAAGACTATCGTCCTCGCCAATCTCCTCCGTTTCATCGTCAACAACTTCCGCAGTAACATTACAATCATTACCGTTTCCAGTTTAATTTTCACTTTGAACAATGTTTGCCTCAGCTTCCTCAAATCTCTCATTACCAGTATCGCCATTTTTTTCATTTACGTCTTCACAGCTTTCATTCCGTTTATTCCGTTTTTCGCCCCGTTCTAATTCATCTCCCTTCCTTTTAGTTTCATCTATTTTTTTTCCTTTGCTTTCCTTCCCTCCTTCATTCTCACTTGGCCTTCCCATTCCACTCGGCCCGGCGGTTTCATTTACCAACTCAATGTTCGGAGTACTAGTTTTTTTAGGACACGCATTCTTTTTGTGACCTATTTCTCCACATTCAAAACATTTTAAACTCCCAGTACTATGAAGGTAAAACAGTAGCAAAACTCGAGAGCTTGTTGATTTGAATGTGAGAACTTGTCATATTAATATTCGTATTTGTAAGCTGAAATTTGAACTCACAGCTCTGATGTGAAAAGCTGAATCTGTTGATTTGCACACACAGACAATGATCCAAACACCCGTGTTTTGAATTTTAAGTTGCAAATTAATAGCTACAAATGTGTAAAATGCCATTCACATAAACAAAATGAAAGATACAAGTGTGTACGACATATTTGCTTTCGCACTTTACTTCAGTATTACTGTACAACCTCAAGTCGGCACTTACAACCTCTCACATCTGGTAGTGCAACGTCAGATTTTAGCGCTTTGACTTTTGCTACTGTTCTTGCGATATTCCTGTTGCAAAACTCACTCGTGCACTTGTAAATGCAGACGTGAGAGCGCAGAGTCGGGGGCGGGGCTAGGGTGGGAATTAAGTCATTTTATTGGTCGACAAGCAAATAAGGAATTTAAAGAAGTTTAAATTATATTAAAAAATAAGTTATATGGCAACTCTGGTACAGCGATATTCATTGGTCAGGCATCGACCAATAAAATGACTTAATTCCCACCCTAGCCCCGCCCCCGACTCTGCGCTCTCACGTCTGCATTTACAAGTGCACGAGTGAGTTTTGCAACAGGAATATCGCAAGAACAGTAGCAAAAGTCAAAGCGCTAAAATCTGAAGTTGTACTGCTAGATGTGAGAGGCTGTAAGTGCTGACTTGAGGTTGTACAGTAAAACTGAAGTACATTGCGAAAGCAAATATGTCGTACACACTTGTATCTTTCATTTTGTTTATGTGATTGTCATTTTGCACATTTGTAGCTATTAATTTGCAACTTCAAATTCAAAACACGGGTGTTTGGATCATTGTCTGTGTGTGCAAATCAACAGATTCAGCTTTTCACATCAGAGCTGTGAGTTCAAATTTCAGCTTACAAATACGAATATTAATATGACAAGTTCTCACATTCAAATCAACAAGCTCTCGAGTTTTGCTACTGTTTTACCTTCATACAGTACTGGCATAAATCATGTAGGACTTGCCTTCATACATGACTCGAAAAGAAATGTCAAGAACATCTGAATCAAGAAACATAAACACTTGGCGTCTAAAAGACGTGACATGTTTCAGTGACTCATTTTTGCATCCTAATGGCACCTGCTTAATACCACTAGCGATTTTTCCAAATCTTAACAATTCTTTTTCAATGTCATGGTTAGCTATGAATGGAGGACAATTTGAAATTGTTACACGGCTTGATTGAGCCACCAGCGGATAAATCACAGTATAAACGCCACTCACCCAAATGCCGCTCTCAACCAAACGACTGGTTAAATTCCGTTCCTTTAAAAAGATCACGACAGCCTTGTTCATCCGTGAAGCTGAAACTATATTAATATACCCTACCTGTTCGCCTATTGCTACGAGCACATCCTCCACTGAGACACCTGCCTCAGGTGCGCATCTAACTCCGTGACGGAGTGAAAGAGAGGAGTCACACCTGCTCGGGTGATCGTCCATCTCAAACACCCGCCACGCGTTCACACAAAAGCACAAACACTAAACTAATACTATCCTCAAAACTAAGAAAAATAACACTCACAAACAAAAAAGAAAAAGTAACATATATCAGAAAGATTTAAAACAAAGTTGGAAGAGAACATTAAAGCACATTTAAATTACTTCTATCACCCGTGAGCAACTCACACCACCTAACCTCCCAGGAAAGAGAGATAGATAGATAGATAGATAGATAGATAGATAGATAGATAGATAGATAGATAGATAGATAGATAGATAGATAGATAGATAGATAGATAGATAGATAGATAGATAGATAGATAGATAGATAATGGTTTGAAGATAGATAGATAGATAGATAGATAGATAGATAGATAGATAGATAGATAGATAGATAGATAGATAGATAGATAGATAGATAGATAGATAGATAGATAGATAATGGTTTGAAGATAGATAGATAGATAGATAGATAGATAGATAGATAGATAGATAGATAGATAGATAGATTAGTTATTAGTTAGAAAGAACATAGATAGCTTAAAGCTTAATTGAGTATCAATGGCTTCTAGCAGTTTACATTAAACATAGTTCAAACAGACATGGACTTTTGGTCAATGAAAGTCTATGGGATTTTTATGATTTTTAATATTAATTTTTAAGAAAACCGTAACTCAAACCAGTCTGAAAAGATATAGTACACTAAGTCAGAACAGTATGAAGATCTGACCCGAGTTTGGAGTATGTAGCTTGAACGGTCTAGGAGGAGTTAGTGTCCAAAAATTTGCGGTCAGAAAAATAAGAAGAAGAAGAAGAAGAAGAAGAAGAAGAAGAAGAAGAAGAAGAAGAAGAAGAAGAAGTTTAAATAGGATTTCAGTAAGTTGGCTTAAAAAGCTGTCAGATATTATATGGTCTTTAAAGCTTACCTCACACTATTTTCATTGAAGCATTGCAGTAAATCTTGCCTTCATTGAATTGATTGGCCATCTCAGTCATTTTGGCATTGATGAGTTTCGAGCATGTCCAACTATCGGAGGTAGTAATTTCTATTGTGGTTACAGCCCTGTGTTATAGTGTTGTCCATAAAATCTGTCATCTGGGATTCACTGACCCTTGGGAATGAGGAAAGTTGGCAGCAAAACTGGGAAATGTTCCAACACTAATATTGCCTGGGGCTTCAGGTCATTACATCACCCCCATCTTCTGCTCTGCCCTCTAGGCTCATTCGACAGCTGTGTCTTCATTCATTCTCAGGTTCCTTCACAAGCCCCAGTTCTGGGAGCAAAACATCCAGTTGTTTAACCTTGCAAATCTCTCTTGCATGGGATTCACAAAAGAAACAGTGAAAAGAAAAGAGCCTTGAGAGACCAACTGTTCTGATAAACAAAGGAAAAAGGAACATTTGCCACATATCTTACCTAATATACATTAGGTAAGAATGGCTTATCAGTACATTTCAGTGTACAGCAATATTCAGGAGTCACAATACAAACCATTAAAAATGAAAGCAGACAAAAATGTGTTAGTGTGGGCTTTGGTGAAAGATGTATAATCTTCAGTTTCTCGATTGTTTAGAAGCAATCCAGCATCAGATGTGAACAGTCTTCTGATATGTCACCTGTGCAATGTAGAGAGAGGCTAGGCTTAGTCGTCACTTAGCCCAGTGATTATTTTTGAAGGAAAGACTCAGTTTTCTGTGACAATTTTACAGTATAACCACTCACCCTAGTCTTTCCTATGACCTTGTGTGACCTTGTATTTTTAGTTCATTCCTAATCATAGACAAATGTTGTGTTTGTTAATATTTCTTATTCAGAACACACATCGTGTTTGTATCTGAAATCTGTGTTGACTGTGTTGTGTAGAGTTTGCATCAAAACATAATAAATATAAACATTCACTGCAAATATGCTTTCCTTACTTAGATTTTTTGCCTTGTTTCCAGCCAAAATATCTAAAATAAATTTTCTAGTAAAAATGAATTTCTTGTTTTCAGAAAAAAATAGTCAAAATTAAGTGAGTTTTTGCTTAGAACAGGCAAAATAATCTGCCAATGGGGTAAGAAAACAAGATCAAACAGAAAACAAGATTATTTTTCTTACCCCATTGGCAGATTATTTTGCTTTTTTCATGCAAAAATGCACTTAATTTTGACTTGTTTTTTTCTGAAAACAAGGCAATTTTTACTTGTCTAGATCATTGTGTTAAATCCTTCTTGATTCAAGAATTGTTAGATATTTAGGCTGGGAAAAAAATCCAAGTAAGAAAACCATTTTTTGCAGTGTGCTTAACAGCTAAATCCATTTTCTTTGTAATCTGTGATACATAAACGTTTATTAGCCTGTCTATTTTGTCCAGTGTTTCAATGCTATTTATTGCATTTCTATTCAGCACTGTGTGACACAAAGCAGATTTCTTTTTTTACAGTGACCTCTGAATTATTGATTTCATTAAATGCCTCACTAAATATGCTAAATAAAATCAACATTAATCAGCTGATGTCCATTAGCTGCTTATCTGTGCCTGTGTCAAGGCAGTTGGTAATCCACAGCTATTTCATGTGTTATTCATGAGCCACTCAGTCTTATATTTATATTTACATTTATTTTCTGCATAAATGCTTTCTAAACAAACCCATTTAGAGGAATGTGCATACAACGTCATAACAATTACTCATCATCAGACTAGAACAACATACAAATCAAGGTAGCAGAGATAGTCGTTGATGATATAGATGATAAGTATTTTGAATCGTGTCTCATTTTAATAGTCTTTAGAATGTCAAATCTCAAATCCAAATACAATTCATAGAAATCAAGCTGTTCAAATCAAGTAAAGATTCACGTATTAATCAAAGTCCTTGCAGCATTTTAAAATGAAATGTCCAGTGAATGGTACTGAAACAGATTTATATTTGTTTTTTAATGTACAGTCAAGCTCTAAATTATTCATACTCCTGGCAAATTCTGACTTAAATTTACTTTTATTCAACAAGCATTTTTTTTTTTTGGACCGGAAATGACACAGGCTTCTCCCAAAGATAATAAGACGAGGTACAAGAGGCATCATTGTGGAAAAAATATTTCTCAGTTTTTATTTACATTTGAACAAAAAGTGGCATGTCCAAAATTATTTATACCCTTTGCAAACTATCACAGTCTATGGGAAAATCCAAAGTTTTATACCATTCCAAATAGCCCAAGCTGTTCTAAAGCATCCTAATTACCCTGATTCATTGGGGACAGCCGTTTTAATCAACTCAACAGGTGAAAAACAAGCTCTCTGCTGTTGGTTTTTGGACAGTCATGGCTAAGACAAAGGAGCTCACTAAGGACCTGCGGCTGCGCATTGTGGCTGTTCACAAGTGTAACAAATAGTCCACTGAGAGGCGAGATGTAATGATGAACCCAAGTGAAGTTTATTGAAACGGTGAAGTAATCCAGAGAAACAAATGATCATCCAAACAATGACTTGACAAACTTGACTTGAACAGATTTGACTTGACATAAACAGGCTTAACTATCAAAAACACAACTCACCAACAGCAAGTTACAACATCAACACACGACAGGGGACAACTGAAACACAAGGCCCATTTATACCAGACAATGAGGGTCACAAGACACAAACAACCAATGAGAATCAAGGAACAAGACATAGCAACCAAAGACAACCAATCAGAACATGTCACATGGAACTAAGGGACCAATGGCAGGAACACACAAGGGCAAGGAAAGCAAGAAACAACAGCATGAAACAACTACATAATAAAAGACATGAAAACATGAACATGAACCAAAACAAAACCAAATCCCAAACCCCACGTTACATATCCCCCCTCTAAGGGCAGCTCCAGACGCCCAAAACACACCACCCAAAACAAAACAAAAACCCAAAAAGTCCAGGAGGGTGGTGGAGCAGAGACAGTATATGGGGGAGGGCTGGAGGGCCAGGCCTATGCAGGGGAACAGGACTTGGATCATGGCATGGAGCATGAAAGACAGGGCAATGGCATGGATCATGGGAAGTTGGTGGACCTGGACCCTGGGGCAAGGGCAGGTCTAAACAATGGAGCACAGGTGGGCCTAGGCCGTGAAGCAGTGGCACACAGTGGAAAAGTGGAGGTCCTGGGCTGTGGAGCAGTGGAAGATGGTGTAACACTGGAGGACCTGGGCCATGGAGCAGTGGCAGACTGTGGAACAGTGGAGGACCTGGGCCATGAAACAGTGGCAGACTGGGAAACAGTGGAGGGCCTGGGGCATGGAGTAATGACATACCTGGATCATGGAGCAGAGGTGGGCCTGGACCGTGGATCAATGGCAGACAGTGACGCTCTGGAGGACCTGGGTTATGGAGCAGTGGCAGACCGTGGAGCAGTGGAAGCCATGGCGGTAGAAGCAGAGCAGGAAGCCTTGGCGGAGCAGGCAGAGCAGGAAGCCTTGGCAGTGCAGGAAGAGCGTGAAGCCTTGGCAGTGCAGGCAGAGCAGGAAGCCTTGGCGGTGCAGACAGAGCGTGAAGCCTTGGCGGTGCAGACAGAGCAGAAAGTTCTTAAAAGTGTGCCACCCTCTTGGGAGGTTCTGCCGTGAACGCCGCCTCCTTGGAAGGTTCTGCAGCTGGTGCTGCCACCTCTGGAGGCACTGGCACAGCAGACTCATGGTCAGACGAGGCCTCTGGAGCAGACTCGTGGACAGACGAGGCCTCTGGAGCAGACTCGTGAACAGACGAAGCCTCTCGGATGCATTGGGCAGCCCACACACTTAAAATGGCGATGGCCATCACAGGCAGCACAGTGGACAGAGGGAGACACACCGGGCTAGTGGGTGTAGGGACCACTGGGATGCCAGCAGCTCTCACTGACATCATTGGTGGGTCCATCACACTTGCAATCATGACGTGACGAGGCACTGAAGGATACGGTGAGGCATGGCATGGCTCTGGCAGATCAGACGAGACATGACGTGGCTCAGGCAGATCAGATGAGGCATGGCGTGGCTCTGGCAGATCAGACGAGACATGGCGTGGCTCTGGTATAGGGACGTGGATTGGCTTGGCTCTGGCGTGGCGGCCATCTTGGCCGGGGATTCTGGCGTGGCGGCCATGACAGGTGTAGACTCTGGAGCAGCATCCATCTTGTGAACAGGCTTTGGGATGGTGGCCATCTTGTGAACAGACTCTGGAAGGGCAGCCATCTTGTGAGCAGACTTTGGAAGGGCGGCCAGGACAGGTGCAGATGATGATGAACCCAAGTGCAGTTTATTGAAACAGTAAAGTAATCCAGAGAACCAAACATACAAATGATATTCCAAACAATGACTTGACAAACTTGACTTGAACAGACTTGACATGAACAGACTTGACTTGACATAAACAGGTTTAACTTTCAAAAACACAACTCACCAACAGCAAGTTACAACATCAACACACGACAGGGGACAACTGAAACACAAGGCCCATTTATACCAGACAATGAGGGTCACAAGACACAAACAACCAATGAGAATCAAGGAACAAGACATAGCAACCAAAGACAACCAATCAGAACATGACACATGGAACTAAGGGACCAATTGCAGGAACACACAAGGGCAAGGGAAGCAATAAACAACAGCATTAAACAACTACATAATAAAAGATATGAAAACATGAAAATGAACCAAAACAAAACCAAATCTCAAACCCCACATTACAAGTCAGGAAAGTGCTATAAGACCATATCTAAATGTTTCGAAGTTCTAGTGTCTACAGTGCAAAGTATTATTAAAAAATAAGACGAAACACAAAAATCTCAGAGGACGTGGTCGGAAGGCGAAAGTAGCCTTTATTTGGCGTAAAAAAAGAGAAGCCTTCAACCCTAAAAACACAATTTCCACTGTCAAACATGGTGGTGGGAACCTAATGTTTTAAGGGTGTTTTTTAGCCGGTGGACCAGGAAACTAATCACCGTAAACGGCACCATGAAAAAGGAGCAAAATTCTCAACAACAAAACAGGCAGTCTGCAGAGAAACTTGGCCTTGGGCACCAGTGGACATTTTAGCATGACAACGACCCAAAACACACAGCAAAAGAGTCCTGACTTAAATCCAACTGAGAATCTGTGGAGGGAGCTAAAGATCAGGGTGATGGCAAGGAGACCCCCCAACCTGGAAGAGTTGGAACTCATTGCTAAAGATAAATGGACAAAAATACCAATACGTTTGATAGCTGTAATAGCCAAAAAAAGGCTTTTCTATTGATTATTGAGAAGGGTATGAATAATTTTGGACATGACACTTTTTGTTCAAATGTAAATAAAAGATGAGTAATATTTTTTTTCCACAATGATGCCTCTTGTACATCGTCTTATTATCTTCTGGGAGACGTCTGTGTCATTTCTAATAATAAAAAAACAAAAACAACAACAACAACAACAACAAAAAAAAATTGCTGGTTGAATAAAAGTACCTGTATTTCAGAATTTGCCAGGGGTATAAATAATTTTGGGTTTGACTGCAGTTCGAAAGGAAATTTCTGGTGTGTGGCCACACTCTTAACACTCTTTTGTTAAAGCTTTCTTAAAGCATTTTCATTCTTGTCTTGAAGTGTTTTTCAAGGTGTCTTTCTTTTCAGTTTGTTTTGCAGTTTGGAAAAACCATCACATGCGCACAGTGACCAACTACTTCATCGTGAACCTGTCCTTCGCAGACATCCTGGTCACAATCACATGTCTTCCTGCAAGTCTTGTGGTGGACATTACAGAAACCTGGTTCTTTGGACAAACCCTGTGCAAGATACTACCTTACTTACAGGTGAGGAAGCTGACAATATATGTACTTTTAGCACTATATTTGGTTTCTTTTAATAGGAAGCCCTCTTAAAATGAAGTTTCAAATGTTTTGAGATCTGTACATTTGTGAATTATGACACCTTTGATCTTGAACATCTATTACTTCTGACACATCAGTAGACCTACCAGCAGTTTCTACTGCTAGAGGCTGTTTCTGCTTTTTTAAGGGGTTGCTTTGCTTCCTCGTCAATAAATCATATCAACAGCTTATGGTCTTTGAAATATATTTTTTTAGCTAGAGATATACTGCCGTAAATGACATACTTGTCAAAACCAGTAGATGAAACAGATGGAGTGCCTTGAGATGACAAGATGTCCCTCTGGTCATTTTTTAAGGTATTTGAGATACACATTTTCTCGACCTTCTTTCACGGAAGGACCTGATGGATGGACTTTAATGTTTCAGCTGTCATACAGTTTGAATGCTACAAGTTCCGTTGTTTCTTGTATATCCCTGACATGGTTATCTTCCCTAGTCGAATGACTGAATATTAATGAGAGTTTTGAAGTTATCAAGACTGAAGAAGCAGCTGTGAGCCATGGCTCCAGCTGCTTCAAGTGTTGATTTGTGCCTGAATAAAATCACTTGTTTCTAATCACATTCATGCCATTTGACTCTCAAAGGGAGTCATGATTGTTTGATGCCAATATAATGAAGGATGCTTCTTTGAGCTGATGTTTAGAATAAAGCCAGAACATCAAAAGTAATTCTACTTGAGCAGGCCTAGAGTATGGAAAAGTCTAATGTAGGTGCTATGCCAAAGCCTTCAGACATTTGCAGAATGGAGCACTTCAAAGCATGACTGTTGGAAATGTACCAATTTGCACAGAAGACATGCGTTGAAAATCAAGCTATAATCATGTCATCTGATGTCCTGTTGTTTTTAAATAGGGTACTGTTCTTTTAGAAATGGAATTTCAACAGTTCACATTTACATTATATCACAACTCAATCTAATCTAGAATGCATCAGTTACAGTGCAGTACATGCATGCATTCATGCTGGTCCCCGATGGTGGTCATCATTTCAATTTGTTTTTTCAGGCCATTTTCTGGATTTACATTAATACATTTGGTGGCTTCACTGCTCCTCTCTTTTTAGCAAGCTGATGTTGTATACCAGGGTTTCTGAAACGGAGGAACTGCAGGGAGTTCATGAGTTGAGGAAAAAGTAATAATGAATTTAAATAAATAAGGCTGTGTGATAATTGCAATATGATCCGCTGTATTCAGCATCTCAGAGCAGCTTGGTTCACAGTAAATGTAGTACCTCTGTCTCTGCTTGTGCTGTGAGTTTAACATGCATTTGTGAATACAGTGTGCACTATGTTATCTTAATTTACACATTTGCATAATTTCTTGGCCAGATATTTTTGTGGACAGAAGTTACCCTGATAACATTTTTTTGTGAAGAGCTCTGTATATTTTAATTCTGTAACTTAAAGCTCAAAACTACACTTACACGTACAAAGTTATGCAACATGCAGTATATAGTTTTAATGGGGACATCTGATGCAAAATTCACTTTTACATGGTGTTTGCATATAAATGTGTCTTAGCAGTGTGTGTCCCCCTACAATGAAAAAAATCTATTTCATATTTAAGGCGAGATACTGCAGGTGAATAGGGTAAAAAATACCCTATGTAAAAACCTTCAGAATATAGACAGGAATTAAAATGTAAAGTTTGATGTATGTAAGTGCTACTGAAGTGCAGATTTATGGTTCAGTGTAGGAGAAAAAAATAATTAAAAAATATGTATTGTATTTGAAATCTATTGACACAAATAGATAAAGTGCCAAAAAAGAAACACTTAACAGTGTCTTTTGGATGTTTTTGTACCACTAGTCTGAAAAAAACACTTTATGAAAAACCAAAAAGCACAAAATCTCAAACTTGACAGGTGCATGAAAAGCAGTGTTTTTGCCTGCAGTGTCTCCCCTTAATCCCCCAAAAAACTAAACAGTGTCAATTATCAAGCTGTTTTGATGGGCCCCTCCCATGACTGCTGACAGACTGTCCAGTATTTGCATTTTTTTTTTACTGAGGGCACAGTGGATTAGTTTTGTTTTTGATGGTAACACGCCACTGAATACACACAAAACAGAAAAAAACAAAAAAACAGGGGTGGGCATTTTGAAAGATATGCAATGAAACATCTTCTTGTGAACATTGTGAAAAGTTTAATATTTTATCTAGTATAACATGTTAGATTTTAACATATAAACATAGCAGGAATGACTATGTATTGTAATGACATGTAATGACATGTATTCTTGACATATCAATTTAAAGAATTCTAGCAATACGCATGTCTCAGTTAGGATCAGGTTTGTAAAAATTTGGAAGCCTAAGTATTTGTAAAGCTCATTTACATTTGTAGCCTAATGCATTATTTAGCTTATGGGCACGTTATTTGTCTGGCCATAATTCTTTTTCCACACTAAGGTTTGCGGGATTCAGTCCTCTGTCTTTTGCCTTCCAGACAATCTCTGTGTCTGTATCAGTTCTGACACTGAGCTGCATTGCCCAAGATCGCTGGTATGCTATCTGCCACCCCCTGAAGTTCAAGAGCACTGCCAAAAGAGCCCGCAAGAGTATCGTTCTGATCTGGCTGATTTCCTGTGTGATCATGATTCCACAAGCCATAGTCATGGAATGCAGCAGTCTGCTCCCAGAGCTCACCAACAAAACCAGTCTTTTTACCGTGTGTGACGAACAGTGGGCAGGTAAGAGATCTTTTTACAACTAAAGCTTCTCCTATCAAGGCACAGTGGGGCTATATACCATTTTAGACAGGTTCATTTATTTTTGCTGCGTGAGTGCAGAGAGTTAGTAAGGTTCAAGTGCGTATTGATTGCAACCTGTAGAACATAGTTTGTGGCTAAAATTGTCTTCTCTCATGAATAAAGTCTTGATGCTTTAAGACTAATCTCACAGTCAGTCTTAAATAAGAATAAAGTCAAAACAAGATTACAAGATGTAATTGTAAAAAAAAAAGGCCAAAGTTATTATTTTGAGCTACATTAAGTAACATTTTGGCTTGTGTCTAAAGAAAATATACTGATTAATGAACTCGCTTGAGAGTCCAATCATCTCTGAGCCTTATTCAAAAGGCCAATGAAAATTGGCGAGTGGTATTTGCATGCCAAGCCACGCCCCGTACATGAGGGTATATAAGATGAGTGCACAGTGGTGCCGCGGTTCCTCCCTGGACAGACCGGGACTAAAAGAGTAATTTCTCATGGCTGTGTAAAACATTCTTTTCAGAATGATTTTCTGGCCGTGCGCTGCTGGATGTGGCAGTTTCCTCACCTCCCAAGACGGACATGAACACTGCCTCACATGTTTGGGCCGAGAACATGCTGAGGCAGCGTTCACGGATGGTTCATGCGTTCATTGCGAACGCATGACCATGGTCAAGCTGAAAAATCGCTGTTCTTTCGCGAGGCGGCTCCCCTCGTCGTCCCACGGCACGTTGTTAAGCCGCCAATGCTTTTCGGCCGCCGTGGCGAGACACGAGGGGGACTTACGAGTCACCGTGCAGAACGTGCCGCTGGCCCCCAAAGCCCTGCGACCTTCTGCACTTCAATGTGGCCCCGTTGCGCTGCCAGAGCAGTACGCTTCCCCGCCAGCCGGGCTGAGCGTCTCCTTTGGCGCTCCACAGGAGGAAGAGATGTCTGTCGCAGCATCAGAGGGAGAGTCTGAGGGTGAAGCGGACATCTCGGCGGGTCAGCGCCCCGCTGTGGTCGCTGCCGCGTCTGAGGTTGAAACCGAACTCTCGGCTATGCTCCTTCGGGCCGCCAGGGGGATCGGCTTGGAGGTGCCTCTCGCGCCTTCGGCCGATCCCTCTAGGCTGGATGACTGGTTCCTGGGTAGGGCGCCCGTTCCATTCTTCCCAGAGGTGCATGAGGAGCTGATTACAGTTTTTTACAATCGTTTTTGCACTAATAACAGAACCGTAATGTCATTTTTCAAAACTCTAGACACATAATACACAACCAATGATCAAAATGCACATTTTTCAAACCACTTAACACATTTTTCAAATGCTTGGATACAATACACATAAGCCAAAGATCATTTGTTCATTGAACTTAAATCACCTTTTCAAAATGACACAACTTAACATCAAAGTATTACTATTTCAAAATGCAACTCACACATTACATCTGAGATGAGTGTGCATTAATTTAATTACAAAGATTAAACTATCAGTTGATACATCTGCTTATAATGATAAGTAACTGTTGCATTACCCTTGAAGCATAGCTTTTATGGAAAATAGTGCATGTTTCAGGATAGATCATTTGACACCAGTTACCACAGAATATGACCCAGATGGACTACACTACACTCTCAGAAAAAAAGTACAAAACTATACCTTTTAGGGTACAAGTAGCTGTCACTGGGGTGTTACCAAGGGTACAATTTTTTGGGGTACATAATTGTACAATAAGGACCCATTGTGTACCTTTAAAGGTACATTTATATGTTTTGTTGCCCAGGAACAAAATTGTACCTCTGCAGTACCTTTTTTTTAAACTGTGTATCTATGGATGTCATATTTCATTCTTTATCAGATATTGTTTCTATGGCCCTATGTACCTCTTTTATGGAACAAATTTTCATATTCAACATTACTGAATGCAAGATGTAATTTTTATGTTAATTGCTTTTGTGCTTTTAATGAGTTAATGGCTACCCTGCTGAAAAAAAACAAAAAAAAAAAAACATCTAAAACCAGCCTAGGCTGTTTGGCTGTTTTTGCCAGCCTGGTTTTAGCTGGTCATAGCTGGAAAGTGGGCTGGTTTTAGAGGGGTATTGGCCACTTTTCTGTCTGGTCAGGCTGGGAAACCACCAGCTTAAACCAGCTAAGCCTAGGCTGGTTTTAGCAGTTTTTCTTCAGCAGGGTACAGTATACTGTAAACTGTATACTGTACCCTGCTGAAAAAAAAACTGCTAAAACTTTGAATCTAAATTTTTCCCTTTAGAAAACCTATGCTGAGATTTATTTTATCAGTAAATTCCACATTACAGTATTTCAATGATACCACTGTGTCTGTACTGTTCTTAGTCTACAGTAAAAGAAAAATGAAACCTGTATCACATATTTTGTACAACTACATTTTAATGATTGTACTAGCAAAAACACATTGAAACTATGGGTAGCTTGTGTATGGGTGATCTAAAGTAATGCTCCTATGATATTTCATAAATTCGTTTTTTGAAACAACGCTTCTGCTAATGCAAGTCTTCTTTAAAGATATGAACGCAATATGCAAAGTTTTGAACACTGGACAGCACTTATGCCCGCGTGGCGCTGCCACCTGGTGGGACCGGCCGCATCTACCCTCCAGGGCGTGTGAGCGCTCGTCCGCTCTCGCCGGCCGCGCTTATCGCGCTGCTGGACAGGCTGCCTCCGCCTTGCACGCCATGGCCACCCTTCAGGTCTACCAGGCACAGGCGCTAAAACAACTGCACGAGGGTGGTCCTGACAAAGAGGTGATGCAGGAAGTCAGGGTTCTACAGTCCCTACTTCATCATGCCCAAAAAGAGCGGTGGGTTAAGACCCATCCTGGATCTCAGAGCTCTGAATCGGTCCCTCCTCAGGCTTCCGTTCAAGATGCTCACAACGAAGCACATTCGTCCCCAGGATTGGTTTGCAGCCATCGACCTGAAGGACGCGTACTTTCACGTCTCGATCCTTCCTCGTCACAGACCCTTTCTACGGTTTGCCTTCGAAGGTCGAGCGTATCAGTACAAAGTTCTTCCATTTGGCCTGTCCCTCTCTTCCCGCGTCTTCACGAAAGTCGCAGAGGCAGCCCTGACCCCTCTTTGGCAGTCGGGCCTTCGCATCCTCAACTATCTCAACGACTGGCTTCTCATAGCTCACTCGCGAGACCTGTTGTGCGAACAGAGGGACCTGGTGCTTTGGCACCTCAGCCATCTGGGCCTTCAGGTCAACCGGGAAAAGAGCAAACTCTCCCCAGTGCAGAGGATCTCTTTTCTCGGTGTGGAGCTGGACTCGGTCAACATGACAGCCCGCTTCACAAACGAGCGCACGCAGTCAGTGCTGAAATGTCTGGACTTATTCAGACACAAGACAGCGGTTCCTCTCAAAACATTTCAGAGGCTCCTGAGGCATATGGCAGCTGCAGCCATGGTCACGCCGCTGGGCTTGCTTCATATGAGACCGCTTCAGCGCTGGTTACACGACCGAGTCCCGAGACGAGCATGGCACCGTGGCACACTCCGGATTGGCGTTTCCCCGCAGTGTCGCCGCCTGTTCAACCCGTGGTCAGACCCCGTCTTCCTACGGGCCGAAGTGCCCTTGGGACAGGTGTCCAGGCATACCATGGTCTACACGGATGCCTCCACCACGGGTTGGGGTGCTGTGTGCAACGGGCAAGCAGCATCGGGCTCCTGGACAGGACCTAGACTGCAGTGGCACATCAATTGCCTCGAGTTGTTGGCTGTGCTTCTAGCCCTTCGTCACTTCCGATCAACATTGCGCCAGAAGCACGTGCTTGTTTGTACCGACAGCACTGCGACTGTGGCGTATATCAATCGCCAGGGCGGCCTCCGCTCTCCTAGCATATCACAACTCGCCCGCTGTCTGCTCCTTTGGAGTCAAACGTGGCTGAAATCGCTACGTGCCATTCACATACCAGGGGAACTCAACCGTGCAGTGGATCAGCTCTCACGGCAGTCCACCCACCCTGGAGAATGGCGACTCCACCCCGAGACAGTCCAGCTGATTTGGAGTCATTTCGGCCAGGCTCAGATAGATCTGTTCACCTCCCCCGAATCCTCCCACTGCCAGCTCTTTTACTCCCTGACCGAGGCTTCCCTCGGCAGAGACGCGCTGGCACACAGCTGGCCTCCGGGGCTTAAGTACGCCTTTCCCCCAGTGAGCCTCCTTGCACAGACCCTGTGCAAGATCAGGGAGGACGAGGAGAAGGTCTTGCTGGTTGCGCCACACTGGCCCACCCAGACCTGGTTTCCAGAACTCATTTCCCTCGCGGCAGCCCCTCCCTGGAAGATCCCCTTGAGGAAGGACCTTCTTTCTCAGCTGATGGGCACAATTTGACACCCGCGCCCCAACCTGTGGAACCTGCACGTCTGGCTCCTGGACGGGATGCGTCAGACCTCGCCGGCCTTCCCCAGGCCGTGAGAAATACCATCACTCAGTCCCGAGCTCCCTCTACGAGGCAGGCTTACGCACTGAGGTGGGGTCTGTTCGTTGACTGGTGTTCCTCTCGAGGAGAGGACCCACAGAGATGCACGATTGCAGTAATGCTTTCCTTCCTGCAAGAGAAGTTGGAGCGCAGGCTGTCCCCTTCGACTCTCAAAGTGTACGTTGCTGCCATTGCAGCGTATCACGATGCAGTGGATGGAACATCCCTGGGTAAGCACCAACTCATCATGAGGTTCCTGCGAGGTGCGAGAAGGATTAATCCTCCCAGACCGCACCTCATACCCTCTTGGGATCTCTCCGTCGCCCTCCGCGGCCTACGGGAAGCCCCATTCGAGCCACTTGCGTCAGTTGAGCTGAAATTCCTGTCACTTAAGACAGCGCTCCTGACTGCACTGGCCTCCATCAAGAGGGTAGGGGACCTACAAGCCTTCTCTGTCAGCGAAACGTGCCTTGAGTTCGGGCCCGGAGATTCTCACGTCATCCTGAGACCCTGGCCCGGTTATGTACCCAAGGTTCCCACCACGCCCTTCCGCGATCAGGTGGTGAACCTGCAAGCTCTGCCCGGAGGAGGCAGACCCAGCTTCTGCGCTGCTGTGCCCTGTTCGTGCTCTGCACATATACGTAGACCGTACACGGCACTTCAGACGCACCGAGCAGCTTTTTGTCTGCTTCTGAGGTCAGCAGAAAGGGAATGCTGTCTCCAAACAGAGGTTGGCCCATTGGGTGGTGGAAGCCATCTCCCTGTCTTATTTATATCAGGGAGAGCCATGCCCCTTAGGTGTTCATGCCCACTCCACTAGGAGTGTTGCCTCATCCTATGCGTTGGCTCATGGCGCCTCACTAGCAGATATCTGTAGAGCTGCGGGCTGGGCGACACCTAATACCTTCGCTAGGTTCTACAACCTCTGCGTAGAGGCCGTATCCTCCCGTGTCTTAACATAAAGACTTCAGGTGAGCGGGAGGACGGCTGGTGTCGGCTTGCTGCACCATTGCCACGTGTATCCGTGCGCCATTTTCCCAGAATGTTCCCTCCGGCGAACCCTGGGTCCTCCATGCCCCGCAGTCAGGCCTAGATGCGGAGTAGTCCCTTACTGTGATCCTGCCTGGGTCTCCTTCGCCCCGCAGGTTGTGGCTATATTTTTCAATATTCCAGCAGAGAAGACCGCTGTTTCCCTCGTGTATCCCTAAGAAGCTTTATAGATATATTGAATTATTCTCATTTCCACATGTGAAGATCTCATGTGCTCCGCCCCCCCAACCCATGCTTCAGTACATCTGGCATCCCTGTGGGGCCCCCTCTACTGGCCCCCAAGGCGTTGGGAAGGTTACGTTACTATTTCCATCTCTGACACGTCTGCCTGTCAGCACGTGGGGTTGTGCATAACGCGGCGTCAGGGTCGTGGCCTGTTCCATAGGGTCTGTTCCCATATGTAACGTCGTAGTGAAACGACTGAAGGGGAACGTCTAGGTTACGAAGGTAACCCTCATTCCCTGAAGGAGGGAACGGAGACGTTACATCCCCTGCCACGACCCTAGCGTCGCGCTGATGCCAGCTCGATCCGGCTCCTCAGCAAAAACCTGAATGACTGGCTGCATGCCGCCATCTTATATACCCGTATGCACGGGGCGTGGCTTGGGATGCAAATGCCACTCGCCAATTTTCATTGGTCTTTTGAATAAGGCTCAGAGATGATTGGACTCTCAAGCGAGTTCCCATATGTAACGTCTCCGTTCCCTCCTTCAGGGAACGAGGGTTACCTTCGTAACCTAGACGTTTCTATTAATGTATGTTTGTTAGGATAGGACAATATTTAGCAGAGATATAACAATTTAAACGTCTGGAATGTAAGGGTGAAAAAAAAATCTAAATATTGGGAAATCACCTTTAAAGTTGTCCAAATTAAGTTTTTAACAATGCATATTACCAATTAAAAAAAAATAAATAAATAAAAAAAACTTTTGATATATTTACCGTAGGATATTTACAAAATATCTTCATGGAACATGATATTTACTTAAGAAAACAAAGAAAATCCTTACTTAAGACAATAATCATTTTGACCCATACAATGTATTTTTGGCTATTGTTTGAGATTTTGGGCTTTTTGGTGTTTCATAAAGTATTTTTTCAGACTATTGGAAAGAAAACAGCCAAAAGACACTGATTAGTGTTTCTTTTGTAGATCTTTATCTATTTTTGTCAATATATTTCAATTACAATCCATATTTTTAAAGGCCGTTTTCCAAAATGAGTTCCCTTTCGGGAACTCCACACTGCGTCATCAACGCTTTGGGGAATGCCATTGGCGAACCCGCCTCTGAATCAGTCTGTAGCCAATAGAACGACGGGAGTGACGTCACCGGCGCGGTGACGTCAGCGACCAGGAAGTATATAAGCACGTGCGTTTCAAACCGGCTTCAGCTTTTGTCATTCAGCGAAGCGCTCTATGTTGGTCTGTCTGTCTGGTTTTTCATTGCTGTTTTTTGTGCCAGTTTGCACAGCTTTTGTTTGAGCAATGTCTGCCAAAAGGGGAAAGAAATTAGATATTTCTAAGGCGGTTCAGCAGCCACACAGAATGTGTGTTCCTCCTTGCCAGCGATTCATCGTTGGTGGGGACACACACAGGATGTGTGTGTTCTGCTTGGGAGCGGAGCATGCTCAGTCAGCCCTTGAGGGGGTTGGCTGTCCGCAGTGTGAACGTCTTCCACTGCGGGTGCTTCGTTCCCGGAGGGCTCTCTTCGAGGAGGGAGCCTTCACCAGCGTTCCTCGCGGGTCTGGCCCCGCTTCCGCCGAGGCGGAGCGGCAGCTGCACTCGTGGGGTTCGCAGCTCGATCTGTTGGAGGGTATGGAGACGGGTGATCCCCTATCTCCTTCCTCACCCAGCAGATCGGTTGATCTCCTCCTGGATGCGGAAGCCCGCACTGCGGTTTCTTCCCCCCGGGAGGAGGTCTCAACACTTCTCTTATCTTCCTCCGAGGAGGTTGATGTAGAGAGTGTTGATCTTCCTCAACCGCCTGTGAAATCCCCCCAATTTGAGGAGCTCCTGGAGGTGGTAACTCGTGCGGTAGCCAGACTCAATATCAGCTGGCCCGCCGAGCAATCTCATGAGCCGCCAGAAAGCAAATTAGACGAACGCTTTCTGCGGACACGCAAGCCACCTCCAGGGCGGAGCCTTCCGTTTTTCCCTGATCTCCACAGTGAGCTGTCGAGATCATGGGAAAAACCATTCTCGGCCCGTGTTTTCACCCCCTCCTCCGGTTACTACGGTAACGTGGGAGGGGTCGAGGAGCACGGGTACAAGATGATGCCAGCAGTTGAACAGACGCTCGCGAGCTATCTGTCTCCTGCGGCGGCATCATCATTGAAGGCTCCGACCTTGCCCACCAAGCCTCTTAAATTAACTTCCAGCTTGTTGGGCAAGGGGTAAGCGGCAGCGGGTCAGGCTGGGTCATGTCTGCACACTATGTCTGTGTTGCAGGCATACCAAGCCGACCTGCTTAAGGATTTGGGCGACTCGGTCGATGCGGTCGTCAGCAGGTACCAGGAGGCTCGCAGACAAACTGCAGCTTTTCAGCAGTACCTCCCTCGCCGTGTCTTTTCCTCTGGGGCTGCTGGACGGGAGCAGCCCCAGCCGCGTACCAGCTCCTCACGCCGCGAGGCGCAGAAAGCGAGCGTTGCTACCCGCACCCCTCCCAGACCAAGGGGACGGGGTAAGCAGCGCTCCAAGTCGGGGGCCTCCAAGACTAGGCCCGACCTGAGGGTCGTGCTTCAGTCGAAGAGGTCCTCGGCTAAGCGGCCCTGACTGTTGTGGCTCAGGGCCGTTGAGGGCAGCCCCTCTCGGGGGGAAATGGGGTTCACCACATCATATGGTGCCCATTTCTCCTCGGGGCCCTCAGGAGACCAGTCAGCTAACCCTGCCAGTGTTTCAGGGCGCGACAGTCTCGCACAAACCTCTGCTGGTGGTCCCGCCCGGCAACGTAGCGGACCCAGTAAGTTTGTCACCCCCACGGGGGTCCTCAGAGCAGTTAATTCAGGTGTCGCCTGCCAGTCAGCTGTTACAGGCCACCGAATTAATTCCTCAAAGTTTACCAGAAACCAGCCTCGAGAGGCTGGTTCCCTTAGTACACTTTCTGGCAGCGTGGAAACTACTGCCGAATGTGTCTCCATGGGTCCTGCGTACTGTAGAAAGAGGGTAACAAATTCAGTTCGGCGCCCCGGCGCCGCCCTTCAACGGGGTATTTCCTACTACGGTAGGCCCCAAGCAGGTTCTGGTAATGGAACAAGAAGTAGATTCTCTTCTGAGGAAGGAGGCCATCGAGGTGGTCCCTCCTCAGCTCAGAGAATCCGGGTTCTACAGCCGGTACTTCATTGTTCCCAAGAAGGATGGAGGGCTGCGGCCCATCTTAGACCTCAGACAGCTGAACCGCTCAGTCAGAAAACTGAAGTTCAGTATGTTAACTGTCAAACAGGTCGTGTCTCAAATCAGGTCCGAGGACTGGTTTGTCACGATAGATCTCAAAGATGCGTACTTTCACGTCTCCATCCTTCCTCAGCACAGGAAGTTTCTCAGGTTCGCTTTCAGGGGCAAAGCTTACCAATACAGAGTTCTTCCTTTCGGCCTAGCACTCTCACCCCGAACGTTCACAAAGTGTATGGATGCTGCTCTGGCTCCTCTGCGACTCCAGGGCATCCGTATACTCAACTACATAGACGACTGGCTGATCCTAGCCAGCTCAGAACAGTTAGCAGTCCAGCATCGAGATGCTGTTCTCGCTCACATGGAAGCTTTGGGGTTGAGACTCAACACCAAGAAAAGTGTGCTGTCTCCTTTACAGAGAACCACTTATCTAGGTGTCGTATGGGATTCGACCACGATGCAGGCACGTATGTCTCCTGCTCGGATCGAGTCGATCCTTACTGCAGTAAATGCGGTCAAGCTAGGCCTATCACTCACTGTCAAACAGTTTCAAGTACTGTTAGGTCTTATGGCAGCAGCAGCCAACGTAATACCTTTTGGCCTGCTGCACATGAGGCCGCTACAGTGGTGGCTCAAGACCAAGGGTTTTTCCCCGAGGGGAAATCCTTTCCGCAAGATCAAGGTCACGCGGCGATGCCTTCGTGCCTTGAACATGTGGAAGAAACCTTGGTTTCTGTCTCAGGGCCCGGTTCTGGGAGCACCGTGTCGCCGCGTCACGCTAGCGACGGATGCATCCCTCTCCGGGTGGGGAGCGGTCATGAGTGGCCGCTCGGCCTCCGGCCTGTGGACCAGTCAGCACCTCTCATGGCTCATAAATTGCCTGGAGATGCTGGCGGTTTTCAAGGCTTTGAGGCACTTCCTCCCAGACCTGAGAAACCGCCATGTGTTGGTCCGCACCGACAACACAGCGGTGGTTTATTATATCAACCACCAAGGAGGTGTGCGGTCATGCCCCTTATGCAAGCTGGCGTCCCATATCCTCCTGTGGTCCCAGGAGAAACTCCTCTCTCTGAGTGCAGTTCACATTCCTGGACATCTCAACGTGGGGGCAGACGTCCTGTCGAGGCAGGGGCAAGTAAAGCCCGGGGAATGGATGCTTCACCCGCAGGTGGTGAAGCAGATATGGAGAGTGTTTGGCCAGGCTCAGGTGGACCTCTTTGCGACTCAAGAGACTTCGCAGTGTCCCCTCTGGTACTCTCTAGTGCCTCCAGCTCCACTTGGGCTGGACGCCATGGTACAGACGTGGCCGAGGCTCCGTCTGTACGCCTTTCCCCCGTTTGCTCTGCTCCCGGGAGTTCTAGAAAGAGTACGCCGGTACGGAGTCAGTCTACTATTAGTAGCCCCATACTGGCCGACCCGAGTATGGTTCTCGGACATCATAGCCCTCCTAGACGGCTCTCCGTGGGAGATTCCGATCAGGAGGGACCTTCTTTCTCAGGCTGGGGGCGCAATTTGCCACCCCCACCCAGAGAAGTGGAAACTATGGGTGTGGCCCCTGAGGGGGCACATCTCATAAGTGAGGGTCTCTCAACTGAGGTTGCGGAGACCATCCTTCACTCTAGAGCTCCCTCTACAAGGAAACTTTATGACCTGAAGTGGAAACTCTTCACTTCATGGTGTAGAGAGCGACACGCTGACCCAGTTCACTGCCCGGTTGGTACAGTGCTGGAGTTCCTGCAGTCTCGCTTCTCCACCGGGATAGCCCACTCCACCTTGAAGGTTTACGTGGCGGCTTTATCGGCCTTCCACGCCCCTCTTGGTGGCGTGTCAGTGGGTAAGAAGCCCCTGGTCATACGGTTCCTTCGCGGTGCACTCAGGTTGAGGCCTCGGGTGAACCCTAGAATCCCCACGTGGGATCTCGCTGTGGTACTTGAAGCCCTCTGTAGGCCTCCATTCGAGCCCTTAGAGGAGATTTCAGATCGCTTCCTTACTATTAAGACGGCGCTGCTGTTGGCTCTTACTTCTCTGAGGAGAGTAGGAGACCTTCAGGCCCTTTCAGTGGCCCCTTCATACATTGACTTTGCGCCCGGTTTGGCCAAAGCATTCCTCTACCCTAGACTCGGGTACGTACCGAAGGTACCGACAGCAGTACCACAGCCAGTCACCCTGCAGGCCTTTTACCCTCCTCCATTCGTGGAGAGCGACCATCGGAAGTATAATTGTATGTGTCCAGTGCGAGCATTGGACACATACGTCCACAGAGATGCCCTGTGGCGGAAATCAGAGCAACTGTTGGTCTGCTACGGTCCCCCTAAGAGGGGGCTCCCTGCAACTAAACCCACTATCAGTAGATGGATCGTAGATGCCATTACTACAGCTTATGAGTCCTCTGGCCTCCCATCACCGATGGGCGTCAAGGCTCACTCTACTCGAGGCATGGCGGCCTCGAAAGCTCTGATGGCAGGTGTCCTTATCCAGGACATCTGCAGTGCGGCGGGTTGGTCTACACCTTTGACCTTCGTTAGGTTCTACGAGCTAGACCTACGAGCCACTCCAGGCTCCTCTGTCCTGAGCTGACAGGAGTTATACCTCGTGAGCCTGAGGGCCGAGGTAGAAGTTCCCTCTTCGCTGGGTACCCCCCAGGCAGAGATGTAATTTCGCTCGCGTCCTGGCAGTTTCCCAGGCGGAGCCCATGCCAGTGCCCTGGCCACAAGTTTCCAGGCACTACTTGTGTCCCTCTTGTCCGGGTGCGCCCCGACAAAGGACTATTGTCTCCTCGTGTGCCCGAGGGCCGAGGACGACTCCTTCCTCTCGGTCTGGTTGGTCACCAGACAGAGGCCTCCACCTCGTGTGCCCAAGGGCCGAGGTGTTCTTGCATTCCCTCTTCGCTGGGCACGTCCCAGGCAGAGATGTAATTCTACTCGCGTCCTGGCAGTTTCCCAGGCGGAGCCATTCCAGTGCTCTGGCCAGAAGTTTCCAGGCACCACTTGGGTCCCTCTTGATCCGGGTAAGCCCCGACAAAGGACCATCCTTTCTCCTCGTGTGCTCGAGGGCCGAGGAGAACCCCCTCTCTGGCTGGTGACCAGACTGGGGTGTATGACCAAAATCTCGTGAGCCCGAGGGCCGAGGTTTATCCCTCTTCGCTGGGTACGTCCCAGGCAGAGATGTAATACCGCTTGCGTCCTGGCAGTTTCCCAGGCGAAGCAACCTGGTGTTCTGGTACCCCTAGACACCTCTTGTCCCTCTATGTCTGGCTGGTCCCCAGACAGAGGTGGACTCCTTTCCTCGTGTGCCCGAGGGCCGAGGCGGATCAGATCCCTCTTCGCTGGGAGTTTCCCAGGCAGAGATGTAATACCGCTTGCGTCCTGGCAGTTTTCCAGGCGGAGCCAATCTAGTCCCTCCTGTGCTGGCTGTTCCCCAGACGGAGTTTTGGACTATTTCCTCGTGTGCCTGAGGGCCGAGGTTCTCATCATTCTTCCTCTTCGCTGGGTGCGTCCCAGGCAGAGATGTCATCACACTCACGTCCTGGCAGTTTTCCAGGCGGAGTTCTTCTGGTCCCTCTTTGCTGGTGTCCCCAGACTGAGCGACCACTTTCCTCGTGAGCCCGAGGGCCGAGGTATATACCATCTCCCTCTTGCTCTGGCATTTATCCCGGACAGAGGTGTAATACTTCTCCTGTCCTGGCAGTTTCCCAGGCGGAGAACCATCAGTGCCCCTCAGGTAAGTATCTTCTGGCACTGCCCTCTCGTTCTGGGCTGGTCCCCCAGACAGAGGGATATTGTCTCTCTTGTCCTGGTAACCCCAGGCAGAGAGCTCTTCCTGGCCTGATCCACCAGAAGCAACGCTTTCCTTTTTCCTTTCCCAGACAAACACCACTGGGCAGGAACTTGGAATTATGGATAGTTGGTATATCGTTCCCCAAAGCGTTGATGACGCAGTGTGGAGTTCCCGAAAGGGAACGTCCCAGGTTACGTATGTAACCCTGGTTCCCTGAGGGAACGAGACACTGCGTCTCTGACCATAATTCCCGCATTCCTGCCGCGCTTCGCTTCATTCCTGGAAGCTGAAGCCGGTTTGAAACGCACGTGCTTATATACTTCCTGGTCGCTGACGTCACCGCGCCGGTGACATCACTCCCGTCGTTCTATTGGCTACAGACTGATTCAGAGGCGGGTTCGCCAATGGCATTCCCCAAAGCGTTGATGACGCAGTGTCTCGTTCCCTCAGGGAACCAGGGTTACATACGTAACCTGGGACGTTTTTTCTCCTACACTGAGCCATAAATCACCACTTCAGTAACACTTACACACACCAAACTTTACATTAGTATTCCTGTCTATATTCTGAAGGTATTACAGAGGGATTTATTCATTTATAATTTGCTTGATTTTATACAACATTTCATTCCCCCCGAAATGGTAAAAGATACATTGTTTTCTGTTATAAGTTTTTTTTTTTTTTTTCTGAATTATGGAGTGACAATATCAGATACCCAAAATCCCCTCTGTAAAAACATTTGACTCTAATATGTCAAAAAAAAATTAAACAAGAATTTTGAAACTGACTTCATCCAGTGTTTAGATTTTTATACTAGAAATGTATGCAAGTTACAATAAATAATGGCTCATTTGCATATTTAAACCTAACATTTAACTTGTAAAACAAAAATGTTTTGCAATTATTAATGTAATCAATTAAGTAAGGTAATATTAAGGTGATATTAGTTATTTTGTTTACTCTATTCACCTGCAGTGTCTCACCTTAAGACTGTTGACTTGTTGTCCAGGGTCACATTCTGTGTGTGTGCAATAGAGTATTATTTGTTCAGTTATTCTGGATTACAATCCAATCCAAATAGCTCTCTGTGTCTAATCGCATATTAGATACTATGGTTTGTATTTATATAAATTTGAATGAATTTTGAACATCATACCATCATGTCCTCTTTTACATTTTAGTATTAGTCACTTCATATCAACATACTATTATGAATAATGAATGCCTCAAACCGGCAGTGTGTGCATGCATAGTTTTTAGTAAAAGCTCCTTTCAGTTTTATAAACTGAGAAATTCTAAGCCAATCAAGCCCAAAGGCACATTTTTTTATTTTTTTCTCCTAGTTACTGTTCCATCTTGAACTATATGTTGCTAGAGAGAGAGAGAAAAAAAGAATCAAACTCTTGTATGAATTCAAACATTTATAGTGCTGTGAAGCATATTGCCTTAAAAAGATTAAATCTGTCTGCATTGATCGTTGCCTTGCTGAGCAAAAAGACACCATGACAGATGAAAAGACTTCAAAGGCATAGTGCGGCTCCCTGATGAGAAACGTGGGCTGTACCCCCTGATGAGTTCTCACAATGGCCCCCAATGAGTCAGTTATGCTACAATGACAGCAGCCTGTATGGAGAGGAGGTGAGGGCCCATGAGAAGATTACTGGGTCAAACTATAATCTCCCATGTGGCAGACAATTTGCTGGACGAGAAAATAACCTTAAATCACCCTTTTCCAATATCGAACAAGTAGAATTTGAAAGCATCAAGTCAAGGATTTTATTGCAAGGTTACGATTGCTGTTACAACAACAAAGCAAATGAGGTTATAATTCAGGTTACTAAATAGCAGTATTTCAATGGGAATGGAATAAAGGACTTAAGCTTGTCTCCGACTTCCCCTATATAAAGTACTTAATAAAGCAGGCTCAGACAGGCTCTAAAAATCACATTTTTGAAATTTAATATTTAAACGTGGAGACTTTAAAGTCGAGGATTTTGAAAGATGAAGCACAGGGAAGTTCATAATATTTAAACAAAACATTTTCACATTTAATTAAATTATTAGTTAAAGTCTTTGCATAATCCATTTTGAACTGAGCATTTTTTCCAGATCAAAGACGCCAAATCTGATTTCACCTCATTGTATATGCTTTAGCACTATAAATATAAGATTAAAGTGAAATCAAATGTGGCTCTCAGAAGTCAACATCTCCACTCTTCTGGGGACTGCCAACATTAAAAATCTCTTAAAAGAGCCTTCTCAATAATTCTCTGACTCTCCAAAGATTTTGATGCTCTGTCACTAATTTGGAACTGCTCTCTGTGGTCTGTAATAAATTGAATCTGTTGTGAAGCTGACAGTATGACAACCGAAGCAATTTTGGCCTTTTGTGATGTCGTGCCGCCATTGCGGGTCACAGGCTTGAATTTAGCCACAGGTGTTTGAACAAATCACTGTGCTCAGAGCAGGTGTCAATCACAATAAATTCAAGCAGATTTGCTAAAGGGTCTCTGCCTGCTAGAATACCACTTTATAACATTCTCCCTAGGGTTGCCACACAATTACTGTGATAACACCCAGCTCTGCTAAATATTACAAACCTGGACTATCAATCTAAACAGCATGAGATGCTTTGAAGAAATTTGTCACTCTCCATAGAATGTTTGATGAAGTGGTAAAAGTAATTTAAAGACCCACATTGATAATAAGACTGTCAAGGGCTCTTAATGCTTACTGCTTTTACATCACACGCAGGAAATGATTGTTTATTTTTAAATTCAGCGAGACCATTTTCAGAGATAATCACAGCGTCTTAAGTGTCTAACAGGCCTCTCTGTGACAATGGAGAAATGATTCAAAACACATTTCTGTCTCCATTCAATTACTGTTTGTTATCATATGTTCTCATTTGCTGCTTTTCCTGGAAATGAGTAATGAAATGTATGAATAACAGATTTCTTCTGTCTGGCATTTCTCAAAAATGTTGCAAATCCAAACTTCCCTCATGCCCCCTCCATTTTCATGTCCTTGATTTTCATCCTGATTATATATATAAATTTCAAATTAATAGTGCTAAAAAACTGAGCTGAAATCAGTCTTACAAGCCTTGATCTGCCAAAATGTTATTTCCAAATGGTTTATGCGAAGATTTTAAATAAAAATTGAGTGAATGACATATACATTATTTGTTTATTTCACTCTAAACACGTATGGCTTTCTGTCTTCTAAAATCTTTTTTCCCCATGCAGTTACAATGAATAGCGACTGAAGGTTTCAGCAGCATAAAACTGTCTTGAAAAATACATTTGCTTGTTCCTGTTAACATTCCCCTCACATTTTGTGTGATGATATTTGTACCTTCTACAGCTTAAGTGCAAATATTTTCCGAACAGAAACCTGGATAACAAGTTTTTAAATTTTTCAAAAAAGAAACAAACAAACAAAAAAACAATCATGCTTGAGAGTTGTTTCACCGAAAATAACTGCCTTTGATACTGTGTGAGTTCATTGGAGACGTATTTATGAGAAATGTTTATTTTCAATAAAGTTGCGCTTAAATATAATGATACAATTCACAGAAGTAGTCTGAATGATTTTGTTCACAAGTTGGTTTAGCATTTCAACAAGGATTTTAAATGTCTTCTTCATTATTGTATGGTTTCAGAAGATCTAAAATATATAGGGACTATGTTTATGTTATTTTAAGCTCGAAAGCCTCAAGTCCAGAGAATTAACTTTTTCTTTTTGAGCAATGGAACATCATAACATCTCTTCTGCTTTGAATTGCATTAATGTAATTCATATACATAAAACCCGACATGAAAGCTTTTGCGAAGTGAAATGATTTTTGACCAATGGGTGTAATGAGATTCAATATCATGATATTGAAAACCTAATATGGAAATTACTAAAGAAGCTGATATACATTTCAAAAGACTTAATAATGTCCAGGCCTGCTACATTCAATTCGTAGAGTGTTCAAGAAAGGAAACTATTACACTGAGTGATTAGGTTTAAGATGAAATCATGAATGCTGATTGGTCAAAACAGCATTATATTATACAGTGTTATACTGTATATATCTGCTGATAAAATTTCGATCAGGTCTAAAAGCTCCCTTCGCTTTTTCAAAAAAAAACAAACAAAAGAAAACTCTCTTCTGCTTTTGGTTACAGAATGTCATGTGCATTTGACTGATGTATTTGTTTGATCCCTTCTTCTGCAGATGAAATCTACCCTAAAGTGTACCACACCTGCTTCTTCATTGTCACTTATTTTGCTCCATTATGTTTGATGGTCCTGGCATACATTCAGATCTGTCATAAACTCTGGTGTCAACAGGTATGTCAGCGTTTTTGACTTAACACTTACAGTTAAGCATAACTGGATTTATAAAATGACATTTTTGTCCTATAAATTCTGGCTTTTTTCCCGTACAAAGAGATCTGTCTCCTGCCAACATTCACATCTGCATTCTAAGGTAGCATTGTAACCGAGATGGAACTAACCTGAGTAGGTTTTAGATTTTGTAGTGCTAGATTTAATTTAGTTTACTACCAACTACATAAATCTAAAGTCTTTACTTTTGTATTCATTGCTGAAAATGTGGCTATGTAGACACAGTTTAACAGGTCTGAATTGCTGCACCAAAGCCCATAACACACAGCGCTTTATCTCTGAGCAGATTCCTGGAACATCATCAGTGCTTCAAAGGAAATGGAAGTCACTGCAGTGTTCCGCCCATGCTGTTGGCTCAGGAGAATCGGTGAAGGTGAGAACCAGTACCGTTTCAGCAGAGATCAAACAGGTGAAAGCCAGACGAAAGACAGCACGAATGCTGATGGTGGTGCTGTTTGTGTTTGCACTCTGTTACCTGCCCATCAGTATTCTCAACATCATGAAGAGGTAAGCACTATGTTACTTGGCAGAGGTAGTGTATGTGCTTACAACACACCAATAATGCCTGTGCGTAGATGGTTTAATGATTTTTCTCAGCTGTTATCCACATTAGTTCCATTGCAAACTCAACAGTGCATCATTATTGACACTGTGAGAATGCTTCTGGTTTAGCTGGTATCTTGAAGACTGTGTGAAAACATGCATCTTGATTGGCTGAACGTGAGGTCAGGTGATGTAGCATGAAATATCAGCAAAACTACAAAAAACACATTGTCACAGAATTCCCAGCATCTTTTTCTTTAGCCATTTGTTTGTGTATGTAATAACACAAGAAAAGGAAGCTCCATTCATGCCTGCTTCCTTTCTTCAGCAATGGAAATCAGGTTTCTGCGCCTCATGGTTTGGATGCAGCATCTTCCAAGGTGGCTTGTCAACTCAAATCATGGGGTCCGCAAATGGATCTGGTTGATGAGTTTGAGATGGGCTGTGCCTTTTCTCTTGCTCCATCGTCAGGATCCAAGGACCTCATTCTAGATTCTGAAGCTTTTTTTCTGATCAAGATGAGAACCCATTTTTTGCTGCCTCTGGTTCTAAGGGTTTGGGTGAAGGCATTGATACCATGAGTACCCAAAATTTAACATCATAAGCTTTCGAGGGCTTTGAGGTGGTTACTCGAGTGGTAGACAAGCTCAGTTTATAATGGCCAGATGAGAAATTGAAATAAAAGAGAAAAGTAAGCCAGATGAATGCTTTCTCAAAAGTGGGAGCCCTGTAGACTTTCCAGACCTCCACACTCCACAAAGAGGTCTCAAATGATAGGGTTCGCAGTTCGATCTGGTTGATGAGTATGGATGTTAAAGTATTTGACTATCGTGGGTTGAAGAGACCTTTGCTGGCTATCTCTGCCCTGGTGCTGTGTGGGGGTGTGTCTACAATGTGTCTCATCTCTTCCTTGAAGCTCTTTGGAGGATTTTTTGGTCACACTTTATATTAGGTGGCCTTAACTATGATGCACTTACATCAATTCACGAGTTCACACTTACATATAATAAACTGGGAAATGGGTTATGCGTATTTGGCGAGCTGTCCGATAAAAGGGCTCCGAGCTCGGAATTTTGGCCCGAACTCAGAATACCCCCCGGTTAGGACAGAAAATGGTTGTAAGTGTGGAGAAGGGGTGGTGGAGGGATGCTAGAAAACTGTCAAAAGAACAGAGGGAAGGCTGTGGTATAAATACCATCTGTTAATTAGGTTGATTACTGATTGCGTTCCCCCTGTTCATCCAGGTTAATTATCTGAACGTGCTCCGCCCGAACTTTGTTAATAAAACATCATTAAATAAGTACAATGTACTTAATGTGGTCATATTGCATTGCAAAACACTTTTGCTTTTAAGGTGGGCTATGGGTAAGGTTAGGGACATCTTTGGTGGTATGGATAGGTTTAAGGGATGTAAGGGGTGTAAGGGATGGGTCAGTGGTAATTACAGAAATTAATTACAAATGTAATTACATATAGGTTTTTAAAAACAAACAAACAGTCTCTCATGCAGACCCTGCAGTAGCGATTAAATTGAAAGAATTGGATTTTGCTTTAAAGTGTCAGGAGCATAACACTCAGCTTCTTTGTTTAAAAGCTCTTGAAATACAGGCGGACAGAGATATTCAACTGCGCAAGTTAGATCTTGAGGCTCAACCTTGCAAAATAAACCAGTTCCACTCCCTCGATCTAGACCTTCTTCTTCCAGTGTTCCTGATGTGTCACAGTCTGAATTTGATGTAGGTAAATATGCAAAATTAGTACCTCCTTTTCATGAAGCTGAGGTTGACTCTTATTTTGTCACCTTCGAGCGTGTTGCTGCAAAATTAAATTGGCCAAAAGACATGTGGGCACTTTTGTTACAATGTAACTTTGTTGGCAAGGCTCAAGAGGTGTGCTCTGCTTTGTCAATAGAGGAATCACTGGATTATAATATTGTGAAAGTAGCTGTTTTGAGAGCCTATGAATTGGTGCCAGAGGCATACCATCAGAGATTTAGATCTTGTTCAAAGTCAGCCAAGCAAACATTTGTAGAATTTGCAAGGGAGAAAAGAATGCTTTTTGAGAAGTGGTGTTTTGCCACCAAAACCACAACTTTTGAGGAGCTTCAAGAACTTGTGTTGGTGGAGGACTTCAAGAATTGTGTGCCAGAAAGTCTTGTTCTTCATTTAAATGAGAAAAAGGATTTCCAAGCTTTCTGAGGCAGCCATTTTTAAACCTGGTAGCGACTTCAAGACTACCTCAAAAAGTGGTGCACCTAAAAGGGTGCTTCTACTACCTTGACCCTGTGCAATTGATTACTGACTGTAAAGCATGGAAGCAAAAAACCATTGTCTGGAAACAAACCCAAAGTGGTGATTTGTGTTCAGTCTCCTATTGTTCCTGATTGTTTGCACTCTAGGAAAATGTAACATAAGTAAAATGTAAAAACGTATGTACACAATAAGTACATTGTACCAAATGATTAATTTAAATGTAAGTACATCTGCCATTACACCATGTCAGGTTCCTGAACAAATAAACCCCAGCAGCAGCACAGGCATTTCCTCTGGTCGCATAAATGACTGGCTTATTTTAGTCAGGTTGAAGGAATTGTACCTGCTCACTTGGAATTTCTGGGCTTGACATTAAACATCAAAAACAGTGTCCTGTCTCTGAGTCAGAGGACTACATTTCTGAGGGTGGTGTAGGATTCGACTTCCAAGCAAGCACAATTGAAATCCTCTTTCTATGTGGAAGAGACTCTGGTTTCTCACCTTGGGTCCCACATTGGGGGCATGCTGCCTCTGCAAGATGGTGACCACAGACGCCTCCCTTTTGGTTTGGATAGGGATCATGGGCAGTGACCCAGCCCAGGGGGTCTGTGAAGGCTGACATCTCCTCTGGCACATAAATTGTGTAGAGATGACAGTTGAATTTTTGGCTCTCAGATACTTTCTTTCAACACGGTGGTAGTCTTTCATATAAATCACCAGGAAGGTTTGTGTTCATACTCATGTTCAGGTTGGTGCAGCAGATTCTGCTCTGGATGCAAAATAAATTGCTTTCTCTGAGGACAAATTACATTTCAGGACATTTGAATTTGGAAGCGGACATCCTGTCAAGACAGGCATTGAGGTCTAGGGAATGGAGAATCCACCTGGGCGAGAGGCTTGGATGGGCAGAAGTGGACTTGTTTGCTCCAGAGGAGCAGAGATGGCAAAGAAGTTCTGGCAGGGAAAGACATGGGCTCACCATGAGGGAAGCCATACCATGGAAGAATATATGTGGGATCGCATATAGGGGAATCACAGTACACGGGCCTAGCACAGGGGCTGACCTAGGGCATGTGCACTAGTACATGGCATCTGGTGCTCTGCCATGTCTGACTGCCGAAGATGCTGGAGTAACTCTAAACAGGGTTTGCCGTGAGGAGATCTAGCCTGCAGAGCAGCTAAGCACTTGTATTTGGTCTGTAAAGGGGAATTAGGTGTCGCCCATCCCGCAGCTCTAAAGATGTCTGCTATCAAGGTGCCATGTGCCAATGCCCAGGAGGAACACACAGCCCTTGTAAAGTGAGCCCTCACCCCCAGAGGGGTTGGCTAATCTTGAGTTTGATAAGACAAGGCTATTGCATCCACTATCCTGTGGGTGGGCCTTTGTTTGGAGCAGTGTTAATTTCGTCAACAATGACAATGAAAAATATTCAGAAATACACACACAGTAGTCCAATTGTCTATCGTGTTGAGTATCTCATGTAGGTACAGCCAGTTATGGCTTAATTGAACGTAAACAGGTGGGTGAAAACTAAATGTGTCAGTATTACATGCATGCCTTTCGTCTTAAAGCAACAGCATTCCTAATTAAATACCTATTTTATAATTAATGTTAACCAACAAAAGATGGTAAATAAATGTATACATGTTAAGTAAACCTACTATATCTGAAAAATTAGTTTAATTTGTATCTCCACCCTGAAAATGAAAATTTCTCATAAGCTTAATTGGTTAGGTCTAAATAGAGAAGAATTAATGACTATTTTTGTTTGAAGAAAATAGCTACCAAAATAAATGACTAAAAGTAATCACTAAAATTACAAAAAAAAAAATTACAAAAATGCAATGACTTTTCATCAACTAAAACTATGAAAGACTCAAATTACTAAAATGTGACTATTAAGCATTTTCGTCTCAAGATAAAGACTAAGAGTAAATAAAAAATGCCCGTCAAAATTAACACTGGTTTGGAGACAGTCTTTTTGTTTTGCTGTCTGAGGTCCTAAAGATCTGTGTATGGTTCACATATAAGTAGAAGGTGCAGAGCAAGAACTGGGTCTGCCTCCTCTGAGGGCAGCACTTGCAGGTTCACCACCTGATCCCTGAAGGGCGTAGTGGGAACCTTGGGCACATATCCGGGCGGGGTCTCAGGATAACGTGAGAGTTAGCTGGCCCGAATTCTAGGCACAATTTGTTGACCAAAAACGCCTGCAGGTCCCATAGCCTCGTAACAGAAGCCAAGAGGTCTGGAAGCTGGTACCATAAGTTGCCCCCTCTCTGAGAAAGCAGATCCTTCCTCAGAGGAATCCGTCAAGCAGAGTTTTTTCTGGGAACCAGGTTTGATTGGGCCAGTACGGTGTAACTAGCAAGACCTGCACCTCGTCCTCTCTGACTTTGCACAACATTTGTGCGAGAAGGCTTACTGGGAGAAATGCATATTTGCACAGGTCCCGAGGCCAGCTATGTGCCAGCGTGTTTGTGCCAAGCATCCCCTCGGTTATGGAGTAAAAATGTTGGCAGTGGGACATTTCTGGAGAGGCAAACAGGTCTACCTGTGTGTCTGAAGTGTCTCCACATCAGATTGATTGGCTTGGGATGGAGTTGCCATTCCCCTGGAAGTGCAGGTTGTCGTGAGAACTCATGGGCTGCACTAATGACTCCAACAGAGGAGATGGCATTGTGACATGCGTCAGAAGTGTAGACCACCTTGCTGATAGATGTATGCAATGACCGGAGTGTTGTCTGTCTGGACCAGTATGTGCTTGTCGTGTAGCAGCGATTTAAAGCGGCGCAGAGCAAGCCATACTGCTAGCAGTACTGCAGTGGCACATTGAGACAGTTAAAGTGCCACTGCAGTTGAGGTCCTGTCCAGGATCCCAATGCTGCATGCCCATTGGAGATGGCACCACAGCCGATGGCAGAGGCATTTATTGAGACAACAATATTCCTGGACACTTGCACTAGGGAAACTTCTGCTCGTAGAAAAGCAAGATGCAACCAAGGGCTGAAGGTTTGGTGTGCCATGCACATCTCAGGACTCGGTTGTGAAACCAGCGCTGAAGCGGTCTCATATGAAGCAACCCTTTTCATAGCACAATGCAAAACTGTAACATTTCATTCACTGATGCCCTTTAAACGGCAGCGCTAACCCTGGCAGAGCATATACTAAAACAAAACAACCTTACCGACCTGCCCTTCTTTCTATGATGCGTATGCTTGCTTCTGGGTATCAAGTTCATTGCAAAAGGAATGTGAATTTTCTTATATTTCTAGTTACTGTTGTGGTGGGCTAGTCTTTACTGTACACATTCATGGAAATTTGTTGGAATAGGATTGAACCCAGGCTTGACCATTATATGGGTAATCCATTTCTTAGGCCAAAGAGGTTGTGCTTGTACATACTTCACAACCTTTATGGTTAGGCTTTCCTTTAGTATAGTGACGTTGGCATTAACGTCATGACGCAGCATGGAGTTCCTCTTAAAAGGAAATATTTCAATTTACACATGCTGTGTCACCTTGCATTGCAAAACCTGAAATGTCTTCCTTCAGACAATTATACATTTGGGATTACATGCAAGAATGGCATGTTTTCACACATGCTTCAGACACCATTTCATCCTGAAGCGTTCCTATAGCATTCACATCATACAACATCTCATTCTATTTCAGGGAATGGATAATGCATTAACCTGAGACGACTTTCTGTACTATATACAAAAATAACAAAAACGCAACTCAAGGGGCATTGTTTAAAAATTAAGTAATATTGATTTTTGCTTCTTTTAAAATCTTTCATATTGTAGTGTAATAATAGAAGCTTATAATCAGCCATTACACCAGTCTTCATTCAGTGTGACATGATCCTTCAGAAATCATTCTAATATGCTGATTTACTACTTTTGTTATCAGTGTTGAAAACAGTTGTGCTGCTTTATTTATTTATTTATTTATTTTTTAATGTGTGATTTTTTTT